>NC_092857.1:57256415-57578915 GCF_039878825.1 Excalfactoria chinensis | reverse complement strand
ACCCTCTAAATATTTTCTATCTGAAAGGGGCGCATAAAACGCTTATAAAAAGGAATATCTACATTTTCTCTTTTCTACAAAAGAAACCACTGATTGGATACCTCAGTTAAAAGGATTGGTGACATGTCTTTTTGTAATACCAATGTCCTGATACCTATTCTCATTTTTGAAGTTTTCTATAAATACAATAATACAAAGGCTAGTTCATACTGTGAAGGACTTACAGTCTGAAGAGACAAAACAAATATAAGGATAAAAAAAAAAAAAAAAAGCAGAAGTGAAGCTACATGAAGCGAGTTACAGAAAGTAGTCCAACAACCCAGTTAAAAGAGCTGAATCAAAGTTCACTGACCTATCTACCAAATAAGAGGCATCCTTATCTAAAATGCTACAAAATAGGCTCCTCTTAACAAAGTAAAACCTTTACTGCTTGTATCTTTCCTTAGAGCAAAAGCAACAAAGACCCCTGTACAACCCTGTAGCATACACATCCACTCATTCCTAAAGGAAAGAGACACAAAAACATCCCGTTCTTTCTTTTCCCCTTGTTACAATTATAACCTGTGCAACCCGTATGTTACTATGTGGTCAGGGAAGCATAGACACACAGAGGCTGAGAGCACCAGCCTTTGGATCTGACACCAATCTCATCCTCCAGCTGCAGAGCAGTTTCACAGGTTATGCAATGCAACTGTCCTTGTCCATGGTACACAATCTTCAGAGGTTTTGAGTCAGGTTGACTGCAATCTGAGTCCTGTGCACTGAGCAGAGATAATCCGTGGAAATGCATCACATAGAGCATATATAGTTTACTTTCATCCAAAAAAGATCTAGTTCATAATCCACAAACTCAGTACATAGCAGTAACTAGGAGATTCACTGGAAAAGTGCAATCTTTATTTGTATTATAAGCACATATATATGCACCCATCAGTTGCTTTTGCTTTTGTAAATTTTTTGTTTTGTTTTGTTTTCCTCCTCTATTTCGCAAGATACCAGTGATACAGAAAATGCATTAGTGTCATCTTTGAATTCTATACACAACAGTATTCCCCTTCACTATCCATACATTTTATTTGTATCAAATTTTGGTGCTCTACTGTTAATTCACAGTCCAAAAGCCACTGAATCAATGTACACAGAAATAAAAGTTCAGCTTACTACACTGAGAAATTTATGGACAAGTGATAGATGATAACTATCCCATTTATTTCTTCTTTTTACATTTGTGAGGAAACAAAATAATTGTAGATACAATCAGAATAGTTTGGCAAAATTAGTAACGTCATGTGAAGTACCAAGGAAAGAGCTCCCTTACTGCGTTATTCTCTTGGCTTAAGTATTTACAGCTCTTTAGTCCTCTTTAAATCACGTGCATCATCCCAAATGTTTTCTTAACCCTCACACTTCTCTGATTCCAGAAGTCCCTCCTAATCTTAATAGTTCCACCATATAGGAGTTGTATCATATCATACCTTTTTCGTGATTCTCCAACACTGATCACAGGTGCGCTTCAGAACACTGGGGCTATCTGTAGGATCTAAAGTATTTTTCCTAAAGTAAAACTACATTTGATTCTTGAGATGGAAAAATGACTAGTCTGAAGACAATGACAGCCTCAAAACAAAACAGCTATTTTTAGTTTTCTAACAAATTTTTCAGCTATGAAACAACTCACATTGATCAAGATAATTAAATGCAGTCATATAGTCAGCAAAAGTACAGATGACATTAAATTTTTGATACCTGCACACCAGAGAAAACAAGATGAAGAATGAAGAAGGAAAACTAAGAAGTTTAATTTCTGAGGCTGTGTTGCTATGGGCTAGCAGCACAATTTAAACTCAGGAAGAATGAGAAACACACTTTTTATTTGGAGTTCTGATGGGTCACTGGGTTGGCCAGAAGATGAGACATTGGATTTAAATGGGAGTTGGATTTTATATTTGATTAACTAGACTAGCTGATTCATTTAATTGAGCTCCTAGTGTTCATGCAGGAAACAAGCTTTTCATTTTTGCATAATACACAGAGTTTATGTTGTTCCTTTAAATAATCAAAAGAAATAACACAATGAAAATAACAATCTTAACACTGGGGGAAAGGTCCCTGTTATAGAGATAAATCTAGGACTACTGTGTAAAAATGGTAATTAAAGCCATGAAAGCATATGAGGTTGTTGAGAGGAACACATAAAACGTTGCAAATCAACATAGCCGTGCAACCTCTTTGACCTTCTCTCAGTGCTAAGCAAGTTGCTGCAGAAATCAGTGATTTCTGGGTTCTGTAGTGCCACCAAAGCATGACAGTTGTTAAGAAAAGAAAAAAAAAAAAATAAATTACTGTTTCTCTGCTTATGCTACCATCTCCTCCCCTTCTACAGACAAAACAACAAGAAAAAGACCAAGTGGCAGGAATATGACATTAAAACCAGTATAATAATTGCAATTAGAGTTAAGCAGAGAAATACAAAGACACTGAAGAAAACATTACACCTGCTGTTAAAGCCTTCCCAAAACTGCAGCAGTAGTGGAACAACAAAAGAAAGGGTCTGATCTCTGGGTCTCATTTAATAAATGAGCACCAGAGCTAGGAAAGGAGAGGCAGGAGAAGTGACCAGTGGTTATGACACCATGGTGAGATGTAGGACAGCCTGGGCTGTAGTAGGACATATTCTATCTAATGGTTACTCAGGAACTAGCTATCAGTTATATTTTGCCTTGAGCTTTCAGCTGGTCAAACCTGCTCTCCTAAAATTAACTATAGGTAAATTAGGTTATTATAACTAGTTAACACGATTCTTCCCTCTCAGCACGCCTTCTGGACATATTTCAAACAGTGGTGTAGGCAGGCTGCATAGGATACTGATCAAGAAAATATTAAAAAATATTGTTCTAAGTTTGAAGAACTCTGTTAGATATGAAAGTGCCATTTTTCTGCTCTGTTCCTTCCATTTCCTTCTCATTCCTCTGATGCATGCTCTGTCCATGTACACACAAAGTGAAGATATCTCAGCCTTTACTAGAGGGCTCCCTTTATCTTTAATGATCTGTTATAGAACAATGGGAAAAAAAAAAAAAAAAAAAAAAAAAAAAAAAAAGCCATAGTGAAGTCCAATTATTATTGTAGCCTTTCAGCTAAAAAATAAAATTAATTGAAAAGTCTTCATCAAAAACAGTGCTGTGAGAACAATGTTAGGGCCTGATCTAAGTTTAAGCTTTAATCAAATAACTAATAAACATCAAATTCAATGAGATGGTCTCAGTATCTATAAAAGAAGTCAGTCTCAGCAGCTGACTTCCTTTAGCCCAAAGAGAACATTTTTTATCCTTTGATTTTTTTGAAGTATCCACAGATAATTCTTTCAGATTTTAGTTGAAATTTTGTACCAGGACCACATCAGCAGAGGTGTAGATCCAGTACCTCAAGATAAATTCCCTTCCTGCTTGCTGTCCCAGACAGAAGTTTGAAGGCAAGGCTTAGGCATACCTCCTTATCAAAGTTTTTCAAATTAAATAAGAAATTTAAATTTTGGATTCATATGACACACAGCCTCCAGGAAAGACAGAAAGTGTTCACCACTTGAGCAATTTAAAGAACATATTAATGATATCTAAATAATTTTATAGTGATATTATTCCAGTGCCACTGCATTGGATGTGAGTTATAAAGAAAAAAAAAAAAAAAAAAAAAAAAATCCTCAACGTTTACAGTTCCCAGACCATGAGTTAATCCATTTTAATTTAGGAAGCTCTAAGAACTCTCACCAAATATCGAATACTTTTCCAAGTTAATGATGCTTTTAAGATAGCTTCTCTTCACTGTATAAATATCTTCCTATTTTAGTAAATATTTCAGAAACTATGAAACTCTTCTTACTCATATAACCTGAAGTCTAAAAGGCAAGTATGAATCTCCATGTACACAAGAACTATCTGCTTTGGGCATTAAACCCAAT
Source organism: Excalfactoria chinensis (assembly GCF_039878825.1). Lineage (NCBI taxonomy): Eukaryota > Metazoa > Chordata > Aves > Galliformes > Phasianidae > Excalfactoria > Excalfactoria chinensis. Next base: position 57,574,957 of record NC_092857.1, on the reverse strand, counting down.
GAGAAACATACAAAATTTAAAATCTTATTTCAGAAGATTCTATATATAGAAGGTGTCATCTGTCTTTCTGAAAATATTTTGATTCTTATTAAAAGCATAAAAATGCTAAGATGTATGTGGGCTTTTCTTTAAAAAATAAGTCTTCAATATAAGGTTAAATATAAATGGGAATACACTTAACATGCCTTGATAGACTGCAAAAATATAAGATTTTACCTGTATTTTGCTATGCATCTCGATTACCTACTAATTCACAATATGCAGACCAAACTCTACAGCTGGTCTACAGGATGCAATAAGAGATCACTAGGTTATCAAAAAATCAAGATTAAAATCAATCAATTAATTAATCTGCAGTTGAATGATTCAAATGTGACCTCAGATTAGAACCATGTGAATTTTATAACCCAAAACAAAACTGAATGGTCAAGTTTTTTGCCATTTCTTAGTATATGTTTACTTAATCCTAATTCTCTATTGTAATTTTTACACTCTTCTAACAAAATTGGGATGTGTGCCTATGAAGCAAGACTAAATACAGTTTATGGTAAGACTACGGTCAAAATCATATAAGAGATGCTTGATGCATGCCTTTATTTTATTTTTATTCTCCCAAGAACAGATTTGATTTCTATATATGCATGTATAAAAACAGAAAGTTATTAGGATATGTCAAGGGCCAATAAATCAGATACCTAACTCATAACTGGCTTTCAGTAGAATATGATAAACTCTTTCCCCTTATCTTATTGAAAGTCACAGTGGCACTTGGTGGCCAACTAAAATATCATTCCTTTTCCATCATGGATGGCAAATTCCTAATGTTTATTTTTGGTTCTACATGAAGCTTAGTGAACAGCAGGCTCAGTGCTGCTGTAGAAATCTTCTTCTCTGACTTTCAGATCCTGAGCCTGTAACTTAATTGTGACAAGGCCTAGGAATACATTTTTTCCTCTTTACATGTATTTGCATAAAAAATTGTTTGTGAGCATGAACTCTCCTAATGTATAGATACATCCAATTCCAAAGCTGAATGCTAGGAATAAGATTGTGTACCAAGTCACACAGGCAGAAGAATTATCCAAATACTGAAGAAGAGCTAACGTCAACTTGGCCAATATCATAATCAAAAATAATGCACAGGAAACCTAGGGTCTCTGCACTTTAAATACCCATTCTATTTCTTTTACTTACACTTCAGATTATTATTATTATTATTTTATAATATAATAGTGAATTTTAATTCAGACTCCTAAACTTTACATGGTAACTTTATACCAACATTGCACTACCCATATTTTTCCATCAGTTAAAAAAAAAAGGAAAAAGAAAAAGAAAAAAGCGATATCTATTAAAGATTCCCAAGGTCACTGGCCTGTGTCTTTTTCTGCTCCTCAACAAAGTACTCATTTTTCTTAGTTTCCTGACAGTATACCATGTTATCCTTCACATCTGTCTGTGCCTTTGCTTTTATTAGCAGAAAATACAGCCATAGCTTTAGTGTCATGTGTACTATAAAGACAGGATTTTCAAGAGATTTGACAACTCTCATATTTTCCGAAGTATTCTCGATGTAACACAGAAACAGTTTATTACTGTTAAGTAGTGACTGTCTCTCCAGCTTGAATAATGAAGTCCTGTAGGTCAATATTTTATACAAAGATGCATTTAAGGAAGCATCCCTCTGCAGTCTAGCACTAAAACAATGGGTGTCATAATAGAAATCTGTGTATTATCAATCTTAGGTGCCACTGTAATCAATCTAATTCTTTGAGTAGTGAAAATACAATATGTTATTGTGTTAAACCAAGAATTTTCTTCTTCCAAAATGTTTATAAAAGAACATAATAAAATTATTTATAGAGGCCAGCTCTGCTGTACAAGGTAGAATAAATTTAACCTTCTATGAACAGTGCTATCAGCTGCAGGAGATTTACATCTTCTACCTCTGAAACAAATTTCAGCAAGGTGTAGCAACACAGATTTGAGAATTATAAAGCCACCCAAGCAAAACATTAAGTCTTCACTGTTTGAGAATATATTTCCACATACTTACTTGCATAAATAAATATATATATATTTAAAAAACAAACTACCCTTAATTAGTGAATATGAATGAAGTTTTGATTTCTACCCCAAAGTACCACAGTTAGGTCAAAATACCACAGTACGTAACTTCTATAAAAAGAATATGTTTTCAAAGAAATAATTAAAAAATAACTGGTGCAATTCTAATACCAGGATCTATGAGTGGTATCCAGCATGGATAGTTGATCAGTAGTATTTCAACACTGCAAACACAACACTGAACAATCTTATTTGTATGACTAATCCTAAAGTATTCAGTTATGCATCTGTTTAAGTATTTCTCTCTTTCTCTTCTTTGAGGATATGCATCTTTAATATCAGGAGTTCTTATTCAAATACACTATTGGCACCCCATGTATGTTTCTGATCAGTTTATAAGTAATAAAAATGTACTGCAAATATAGAACAGTAAACAAAACAAACAACAACAACAACAACAAAAAGGATTTAAATCTCTTAACCTGTGTATTACTTAGAGTTTTTGAGAGAGAACAGCATAACATGTAAGAGTTAGTTACAAGAAGAATGCCAAGGTAAAAAAGTAAATTACTCAACAATGAATGGCACTTTCATGTAATGAACTAACGTTTTTAGTTTCAATTAAACAGGGTAGCCAAATAGTGAAAAAAATAATAAAATAAAAAATCAAGCAACAATTAAAATAGCTCTGTTAGTAAGGAATGGACAAGTCTTTCCAAAGTTGACATCTATGTGCATTTAAGTCTCAGCCTGGTGTACCTTCATAGTATGCTGCTCAACTCTCATTTTCAGGAGCCAGTCTGTCCTCCCTAGACAAAACAAATGCTCTTTATTTATGGTCAGGAGGTAAAGTGGACTGAAGAAAAAAGTGTGCATGTAAAAATAGGGAGAACTGGAGACAGAGAATACAGATGCAGGGTTCATCTTGAGTGACAGGTTTTAGCTGGCCTGTTTTATACTCTTGTGAAATGCCATTCTAGCAGTGCTGAGTTTGAATTTATTCTAATTGCTTGTAGCTTCTAGTAAACAAAAAATATTAAAAACTAGACTAATACACACTGAATTTCTGATAATCTCTCAAATTTTTTTATCCACACATTTCTTTCCATCATATCCCTTCCTCAAGAATACATGTTCACAAAAGTATGAGTTTACATTCACAGAAGTGTTAATATTAGGCCTGCCCCTACATGTGACTTATTTCTGCCCTCCTAAGTGGCTATCCAGAGGTTTCTATTCCTTTTTTCTTTAGGAAGAAGTATTTACCAAGATGTAAAACACAGAAGGAAGAAAAAGGCAAAAAAAAAAACAACAAAACAAAACAAAAAAAAAAAAGCAAAACAAAAACAAAAACAAAACACACAAAGAAACTCACAACATTCTGTCTGGTTTTTTGATCTCCAAGACATTTTACAAACACCATCATTCTTGCCAATACCTAACTGAAGTCATTCTTTAGACTGTACAGATGTGAAAATCAACCTGTGGAACTGAAGTGAGTCACCCAAGGGTACAGTATGAATATGTATCATAATCAAGATTAGATTTCAGGAGCCTCCTGCTTAAGATCCTTTTCATAGTCTAATGCTTTTCAGGATGAATAAATTATAGGTTTTCAAGAATAAATGTGAGAGTGAATGAATAAGTTATAGGGAGACATGATCACAGCCCAGTCCTGATACAGCCCCAAAGCATGCTCACTTTTACGTGGTACGCTTACAAGACTCTTAGTAGCTAAGAACAAATGTAGTTTTAAATGTATACTATTGAGAAAATTCAGCTTCTCCCTAGGACAGTGAAGGAAAACCTTTGCAAATGATTCTCTGCAAGTATTCTCTTGCAAATTGACCCCAAATTCAATTTAATTTAGAGGCAGAGGGCTTTCTCTTTATGTTCACTACCTGACGGAACTACCTCTGCAGATTCGCTTACAGAATCTGTATAAGCACTGGTTTGAAAGGGGTATCAAATGGATATACTCTCCTCCCTGAACAACTACATAGATATATTTCTATTTGTGTTCATTCTCAAGAAAGTTTGTGAACTTTTGTTTAGAGCAGTAGCCTTACTCTATCTAGTCCAAGTCCTTCTTCATCTCAAGGTCACCAAGTGCATTTGAGATCACCATGCAACAGGAGTCTGTGAAATAAACATAAACACAGTGCACACCTCAACACATACAGACCAAGTCTCAGATGACAAAAATACACAAAAGAATAGTAACAACAACAAAGACACGGGAATCTTTACAATTCCTAGATCCAAGAATCTAAGGATTCACTGAAAGTTTTGTAGAAATCAGTGTTTAAACAAAGACTCCATAAAGTATGTTTCTGGCTGCCTGGTTTCTAAGGGAGAAGAGGAACCATTATGGTTTTAACTGTTTGGCCTCACATCATTTGCTAGGTATCATAATTAGCCTGGTTATTTTTTTATAGGTGAGTATAAGTAACAGGATCTGTTTTTCTCATTAGTTATCAAAGCCACAGAGCTTTGAAGAGCAGTAGTATACTAAATTTTTCACATCAATCTAATGCTGAATTTATGAGAAAAATAAATAAAGAAATTGATTCAAATCTTTTGTTAAATCACTCTACCATTTTCTAATGCGATACACTATAATGCAGTGGATAGCATATGCAAACTGCCAGGTTGTTTCATGCTACTACATGAAGAAATATTTTGTTATGATAATAAGTCAGGATGGTGACATTACTTATACAAGCATTCATATATATATATATATATATACATATATATATATATATAATCCTATATATATATATATATACATATATATATATATATAATCCTGTCAGTACTGTCTGAGGTAGTGCTCTATCACTTCAGTTTGATAGAATCAATAGGGGAAAAGAGTTAATAATGATAAAATGCTCATTAATTAGCCAGAGTTAATTATTCTCCCAGTTCTATATTGCCCTTTGCCAGACTGTCATCTGTCTGAGAATTGTACATTTTGCTTTCGGCATTAAAGGTTATGTTTTCATGTAATATAGTACACTTTTCTCTAGGACTAAGATAAACCCTTGAGCTTATACCAGTGGATACAGAAAATATTTCCAACTTTCTCCAATCCTACTCATTCATCTTCTTTGTGTGAATTTTGATAAGGGAACAAAAAAGGGCATTAGCCCACAGAATTAACCACATCTGTGCATTTTTCTGCTAGAATGAATAATTGTGCATCCACAAGTAACACACAAAAAACACATCCCAAAGTGACTCCTAATCTATGTTTTTTTGCATACAAAGATCATTAAATTTCATCATCAGAAATTCTAATGTCATATTTTGACCTACATTACACTAGTGTAATTTGGAATTATTCCACTATCTGTATTTCATAGCTACTTGACATCATTCAACAAAGTTTTGAAAGTATAGAGCATTAAAAAATATTAAATGGAAAGTAATATCAACAGACAAGTTAGACTTGGCATGTACAAATTCAGAATCTGGCCTTTATTACATAAATACTATCACCATTTATATAGAATTTCAGCTAAAATAAAATTTAGACTAAGCAACTTTTATTTCACTGCATTATTCCTAATTACAATTGATGGTAATTACAAACTGAAGCAAGAGCAGAGGATATTATCATGGAAGAACCTCTCCATTGCCTCAAGATATATAAAAGCAGCTAATGTGTCAGCCTGGTTCTTGTAAATGCTCTAGCTAGCGCTCTTTTCATTACTATCCTTATATAATCTAATTTTATCGAGGACCTTGTCTAACCTGGAACAGATGCTGTAGCTCAGATCACAATACATTGCAATTCAGCACAGAATATTTTTCTAAAAGGAAAGAAAGGGAAAGGAGTGTATACAGAAGGGGGTACATGGACAGTGCCTTGAGGTGTTTGCTTCCAATAAATGTTACAAATGCATTACAATGTAGATTATTTGTAGTCAGATACGTGTTGGGCTTAACATTCAGTGATGCCAAAATTTGAAGCCCAGATTTAGACACTGAAATTCAGAATAAAAACACCGTGATAACTTATGTAGAATTTTTATATTATAGAAGGGCTGCTCCAAAACTAATGCTTCCTATTTTATTATGTTGGCCCTTATCTTCAGAGGAGGATATTGATGGTATGGCAGTAGACGCTGAACCTTACCATCAGTATTCTGTTACATGTTGTTGTCACATGACAGATGGCAGCAGAGGAGAAGTCTGACAGAATGGTGTCTGATATGGAAGTGTGGAAGAAAAATTCAACATGTGCTGAATTTTAAGGAGACCAAACAGTGAATGTGAGCACAGTGAGGCAGAGGGTGGTGCATTTCAGCACTGACCATAGTGACAGTGGGTCATCACCACTGGTAAAGACTGTCTTGAGAGCAGTGTGCAGGCTCCTGTTCATTGTTGGTGAAAATGCATAGCTCATGGTGGTGACTGTGTTGAAAAAAATAGCATTTTGTAGCAGAGAATTTGCTCTATCAAATAGTGTTGCTGTGTGCTTTGTATCTTTTGTAGCTATCACAGAAATAAATCAGAGTCATTACTTTTGGAGTGACCTATGCATTACTAGTTATACTCTGATTATCTCAGAAATGGGCTTCAACAGAAGAAGCTGTAGCTTTCCTCCATTAAGAACTGAAAATCTAAGATATGAAAAACTTGGATGGTACTCATGTCTTATTTTATATGTTCCTTGTTTATTCTCCCTTTTCCTCTCTCAGGATTACATGTGATTTCTATGTACAGTACCTGGTTTCTGTTTCAAAATAAACTATCTAGGTATAAACTTACTGAGGAACAGTGCCTCATGCAGTACAAAGACATTATTCAAGGGACCAGTAAAATGTTGGGTGCTCAGGATCCCTCAGTTTTTGGCCTCAGTAAGACCCCAGCACACTCTTACAGTACCTCTGTTCAGTAATTACCAGCAGTCTAACAATACCTTCTGTAGTGTAAAAATTCCTCACTACTCCACTCGATCTTGTCCTTATAAACTTCCCATTCCCAGCCATTATACTAATTTTTAGGTGTATGTTTAGGGGAAAAAAAAAAAAAAAAAAAAAAAAAGAAAGAAAGAAATATTGTTGACTGCATGCATTAAAATGACTTTTTAAAAAATCAGTTATATTCTTCCATTGGAGCTAACTGCAGGTGAAGAAGTTAGAGAAAAGTGGTTCTTTCTCTTATGGTCGCCTAATGCTTTGATAGTAATCTGTTTTTAGCTCCTCATAAAAGTTTATTATACCAAAACCATTCAGACTGACATTCTGTGTGGTTGTGATTGTTTTAAGGCCCTTTCTTTAATGTACTTGAAAACGAGTTCTTTCCCTTTGAGAAACTGATGAAAATCTGGTGAGATTACAAGGAATGCTGCCACTGTTTTTAGAGAATTTTTAAGGAGTGTTATACTTGATACAATAATAACAAAAACCCACCAGACTTTTGTGTATAGCAAGAATCAGTCCTTAATTTGAGAAACCTATTGGCCTGTTATGATGGAGTTACAAAGTCAGTAAATATAGGAAGAACAACCAATACCATCTACCTGGACTTGTGCAAAGTTCTTGACACTGCCTCACATGACATCCTGGTAGCTAAATTAAAGAAAAATAGATTTGATTAACAGAAAACTCTCTGAATAAGAAATTTACTGGATTAGACCAGTGATGAGTGGCATTCCTTGGGAACTGGTGCTTGGACTAATGTGATTTAATGTCATTGTAGGCAACGCTTACAGTGGGATTGTGGGTACCCTCAGCAATTTTACATATGATAGAAAGTTGACTAGTGCAGTTGAAGTGCTACAGGGAAGGGAAGCTATCCAGAGGGACCTGGACATACTTGAGAGGTGAGCCAATGCCAACCTCATGAAGTTCAACAAGACCAAGGGCAAGGTCCTGCACCTGGGTTGAAGAAATCCCATGCACAGTTGCAGGGTGGGTGGAGAATGATTTGAGAGTTTCCCTGAGAAGGACTTGGAAGTGTCCACTGATGAAAGACTCAAACTGAGATAGCAGTGTGTGCTTGCAGCCCAGAAGGACAACCATATCCTGGGTTGCATCAAGAGAAGCATGGTCAGTAGATCAAGGGAAGTGATTCTGCCCCTCTACTCTGCTCTCATAAGATACCACCTGAAGTACTGTATCCAGTTATGGGGTCCACCAACACAAAAAGGACATGGAGCTGTTGGAGCAGGTTCAGACAAGGGCCAAAAAGATGATCAGAGGGCTGGAGTACCTCCTTTATGAGGACAGGGTGAGAGAGCTGGGGCTCTTCAGCCTAGAGAACAGAAGGCTCAGAGGTGACCTTATAGAAGCCTTCCAGTAAGTGAAGATGGCCTACAAAAGATGGCCCCAGTGGCACAGCGGTTTAAGCTGCTGCCTGCGGCACTGGAGGGCCCGGGTTCGAATCCCCCCTGTGGCGCAGGGGTAGAAGTGCCGCTTCGCTACACAGGGGGCTCGAAACCCGGGAGTTGGACTCGATGATCTCTAAGGTCCCTTCCAACTCGCACGATACTATGATACTATGATACTATGATACTAGGATATGATACAAAAGATCTGGGGAATGGACTTTTTATAAGGACATTTAACAACATGACAAGTGAAAATTGCTTCAAACTGGAAGAGGGTAAATTTAGCCTGGACATTAAGGAGACATTCTTAATGTGAGGGTATTTATTCACAGGAACAGGTTGCCCAGTGAGGTTGTGGATGCCCCCTCCCTGGAAGCATTCAAGGCTAGGCTAGATGGGGCGTTGAGCATCCTGGTCTAGTGGGAGGTGCCTATAGCAGGGGGGTTGGAACTAGATGATATTAATGTTCCCTTCTGATTCAAAACATTCTATGCTTCTATGAAAATGTTTTAGGGGGTTTTCATGTCAATCTATTTTTGTCAATTCTAAGTTGGTATTTCCATATGCTCAGCTCCTAATTAAATTAAGTTATTGACCCACATGGGATATCCACATAGCACCAGGATCACAAACCACTCATCTGAAATGCATCCAGTCTAACACCACTGCTTCAGCTGGCATTTCCAGGGCAGAACCTCATTATACCCTGCAGGTGATACTTCAGGACTTCAGCATCTCTTCTTAACAACCCATATCTTGCTAGCCAAATAATTGAGACATGTATTTTAACATCTGAAAGATAAGAGTATTGAAAATGCACGCTACTATTTGGTGGGAAAGTATTCTCGTCTACAAGCTTTTATGGAAAAGATGATAGCCCCCTTGATCATTTAAAAGAGAAAACACTTATAGTTTCATTTTGTGAAAAGACTGCTTGTACATTAGCCATGAGCATGCTTATTGGATCTGGAGATTTGATGGAAAACTGACAAAGAGAAAGCAGCACCTTTTGTCTTAGGCATGTTAATGCATGAATATTTGCTTGATAGTGGGTACAACAGCTTTGTGGGTACAACAGCTCTCTTACCCCTGCCAAAGAATAGAGAAGGATCTGAGCTAATGTACATGATGTACTTTCATCACAGGCTGCAGTCTTTGTCTGAGTGGCTACACTGTTCTAATTCTTAGTTCACTGTGCCTCCCTACATTAGCAAGCTGACAAGCACACTTCCACCTAACTCACACCTTTCTGAAGGGCACTGCTAACCTGGAGGATTCTGGAGATGAAGCACTCTCTCCTTCAGTCCATTTTATGACATACCAGCTAACAAAATCTATGAATAGACACCTTCCCAGTGCTGAAATTGTCCATTTCTATGTCCTAAACTAGCCTTTATCACAGAAAAATCCTTCAGGTAATTCTGAATCTTAAATTGGAATTACAGGCATTGCAGGACCATACTCAAGTCATGCAGCAACATAGGAATCTATAAATGGAATAAATGAAATATATTCCATATTCAAACTGCTATAAAATAGTAACTAGGTTTAAGTATCTAAAAGAACAGGGATAAAATGAAAGTCGCATTCATATTTTTTATAAATTCAATAATGTTTCCTCTACATTCCAACTAGCCAACGTCATTAAGAAAGCTGCATTGTCTAATGTAAGTAAATGTTTAATTTCACTTACCAGGTAAGTGAAATCTCACTCTAAATACCAGTTTCACAGTGTTTTGGAAATGCACAGGTTTATACTTCTACATGGCTCTTGACATTGTACACAGAGTCAAACAAAGGATATCTTTTCACTTCCTATGATACGCACCAAAACCAGAAGGCCAGTTTTGATGACAGTTTTAGAGAAGCTGCCATTTGCTCTCTTATTATCAGTTGTACTTGTACATAACTGTACAAAGAAGTACTAGAGTGAAGGCATTCCCTATTGCCTGCTGAGGCAGTAATAGTTTTAACTGCATATTTTTTTCCCCAATAGTTTTTCATTAAATTATTAATAAGTAGAGAATCTAAAGCAGTATACAAGGCTCTTTGCTTGCTCGTGATCAAAATTAGACAGAACAAGGGAGTTTTGGACCACAACAGGCTTGTAGAGAACAGTCATGAAAGACAGTAGAAAGTATTCCAGTGAATATATTGGAAGTAGACACTGGGGTGAATTACCTAAACACTCCACTTTTCTGCTGGACAGTATTGCCTCTGCAGTAAGCATCTTAAAAACAAACAAACAAACAAAAAACAAAACAAAAAAACAACAAAAACATTTCTAATGAGTAAAGACAAGTTTTACCTACTATGTTTTTCAAATCAACCCTCACATGTTAATGTTCATAAAGATTACATTTGCTTTTCTGTGGTTTTCCAAACTTACAAGTGCACATTTCTGCTTTGCAGATCTCATCTGTTACTGATTCTGATTTAATGAAGGAATTGATAATTATTCTTTTATTCACGCTTTATAGTCCATGACAAAAAATATTTAGGTGATTATGAACACTAGAAAGTCAAGTACTCAGATCTTCTGGAGCTGTTTTTATTTATGTTCAGCAAATAAAAATGAGTTAAAAACAGCAAAAATAAAAAGTTCTAGCTATGATTATATTAATTCATTAAAGGAAATGTTGAAGATGGAGAGTCACTGTATTGGTAATACCAAAGGAGTAAATGGGAGTTTGTATCCTTATTTGATTATGTTATACAACTACAAGCCCTGTTTGGAAGACAAATTCAGAAGCATAAAACACTGCTCTCCCTAGAGAGTTAAAGTACATTTTCTGTTGAATTTTCTAGTGAAGATTCTTGTACAAGTTATGTAACTTGCCTACTGTATTATCTCCATATTCTATTAATAAGGAATCAGGAAAATAATTAAACTCAATTTAAACACTGCAGATATATGAGCTGATGCTATATGACTAAGTAGGTTGCGTAGAAGCTTTTAAATATTTATGAAGAAGCAGCAAACAGCTTATTGTACATGAAAACATAAAGATATTCAAGCTTCAGTTAACACACATATAGTAAGCAGACCATTAGGAGTTAACAGCTGTAGGCTAGGTCTAAGTCAGTATTAGATTCACACATCTTAGCTTTTTCTTTTTCCAGAATCAATATCTGCAAATAATAAATGAGATCCCAAAGGGTTGAGTTAAGCTCCAACCACCGCAGAGTAACTCTGCAATTGGTCATTGACTCAATAATGCAGGTGAGCTTCACACTGTAGAACATCTTTAGCACACTATAATAGAAAATTAATAGCGTTCAAATCAGCAGCAGGGTTACCCTAAGGATTACATAATAGCTTGGGTTAGAACAATCATCTAGCTCCAAGAAGTGTAAAATGTCATAAAACTAGAAAGAGACAGAACAGCTCCTACAATAGGCATAATTTGTGTAGTGTACACTGTCTTTCTGAAAGAATGCTAAACAACAAAGATTAATATTATAAAAGCGTACTACTGAAAATACTACCAACAAACCGCATTGCAGTGGTGTCCGTGGGAAATACGAAGCCCATATATCACTGTGCTGTTAATAATAATAGAAGAATGCAGAATTTACTACTTTACTAATACAGAAGGCTTCATGCTAGCTACTACAACACTATAATAAAATGTGTAAAAATAACATGCTCAATAATACATATACTGGATACTAATATCTACATACAAATAAAAAAATAACAGAAGTGTCCTTGCTTTTATCAGCTTGCAAATAAAATAGCAAATGGTTTTTACAAACTGTACAGATTCTGTAATAGTTTTCATCAGGTCATTCATGACTAGTACTTTGGAACATGTTAACTTGAATGTATGTCTGTATACCCAGTAACAAACTTCATCAAGTGAAGAATGATATGAGAGAAATTTACAACAAATTATTATGGTAGCAACCCAACAGCATGAGGGACTAATAAGCACCTAGAGACAAAAACAGCATTCTCACAAACCTTAAACAATGTCAGAAAACTTCTCTGCACAGCCCAAATATCTGTCTCCCTGAAAGAAACAAAAAGCTACATAGTATGTAATAAAATATCAATTATTAATATAACCACTTTTCAGTACCAGGGAACACTTGGACAGTTAAGGGCCCAGAAACAAAATTGAAACAGATTTGATTTCTTAATCTGTGGAGCACTTTAGGACAGATAGATGCTGCAGACACTATTTCTAATCATTATAAATTACAGCTTTACCTCTGTATTAAAATTTAAAAGGAAAAGGCTTTCTATAATATTTTTACTGAAACAAACAAACAACAACAACAAAAATAACCAGAAAGCATTACAATCCCATGCCCCCAAAGTTAGATGGACCCAATTCATTTAGTAAATGTAATACTGACTTCGGCTTTTCTCAGTTCAATTTTGAACTACAAAACATACTTACTAGATGATGCTGATTATCCCATTTCCAAACAGAATTTGTATATTTCCATTGCATCCCTCAAACTTTCTGTACAGGTCTCTGCTGCTCCACATTTAAATAGAACTTGACACACATATCACAGTCATTATAATATCGAGTTCAGACTTACCCAAAGGCTGCCACTATTCCACACATCGCCACAGCAAAACGCAGCTCGTGGCATTCCCCGCAGGCTACTTGTCTTACTTTTCAGAGGAGTAACGTCCTCACCCAGTTTGGCACCAGCTGTAGGAATAAAAGATCGGTGTGGAGAATCAAATCCTCTGCAGCTCAGGTGTCTTCCCCGTAGCTCTTTTTCATAGTGACTTGTGCCATACACAAAATGGCACCTCTCTTTCAATACGGAGAGGTCCAGGCTTTATATACCAGGCGTGTAAATGTGAGTGTACCACAAAACAGTAGTTCCTTATCATGCGCTTGTTAGCTTGTCCAATCTATGGCAATCACTTCGGTCCCAGGGGTTGAAAGACACAAGACGCAGGGAAAAAGGGAAGCAAAAGCTGAAGAAAGATCAATACTGCACTGTGAAACAAGAAGTGTAGGCTATTTACTTTTCATTGATCTGATGATGCAGGAGAAACACCTCAGACTGGCATTAAATTGAGGGAATACATCTTCTGTGTTTTTTCACCTCAAGGTCAAGAAAGAGCCAAAAAGAAATTAGAACAAACAGAAACTAATCACAGGAGTAAAATAAAACTATTAATCCACATTACAAATCCACATGAAAACATAATTAAATATCAGGCCGAATAAGGTTCACAATAAAACAAATGCTGCCAGCTCTTATCAGCTTCAACTTGCACCTGGACTGACTGCAAACAAACAAGTGACTATATGAGAAAAGCTAAAATGAATCCAAGTTTAATGTCAGAGGCCCACTTAGAAAAAAAAAAAAAACAACCTTACAGTATGTATGCTTGTATAGAATTAAAAAAATATACTATGTCAAAGACAGAAGCATGCTTAATCAACAATTATTTTAAAAGTACAATCACATATTTTCTGGGGCTCCAGGGAAACGATTACTTAGACCACTGGAATACCTTACCTTGCAAGAAGGAGGTGATAAACACCCTGCTATGATTTAAAGGTTCTGAGGTTAAAGAAAGAGGAAAAAATATCACAACTGGATATTTAGCTTATGCACATACTAACACTTACAAAAATACTATAGACCACCTAATCTTACTTCCAGAGACACGGTGAAATATCAAAATAACTGGAATTAAAGCTCTTGAAGAGTTTGTTCATGAACACCCAGCCATTTTTTTAGATGCTTGCCTTGAAATTGGGTTCTTTGCTAATATCCTAACAGGGCACTATAGTGTGGAAAAGCAGACACTACTTCACAAAACCATTAAAGTCATAAATCTTTCATAAACAGACATGATGCCTATATGGCTTTATGGAATGAAGAAAAAACTAAGAAAAAGTGCCAACACTTCCATGTCTGTGAGGGAGTTACTCCAATGTTGGGTAAATGAAATATATTTTGGATAAGTATAGCTTCGGAACTACAGTCAAAGAGAGATTAGGGGAAATAAAAGCAGTAAAGCGTATTGCATATCCCAGCCATTCTGTGATTAGTTTGGGTATTACAAGATTTTGTTTTCACTAACAGCTCCTATTTAAACAACATTTTCAAACTGGACCAGGTTGTGCTGTAGAAATCTGAGGAAACCTGCCACTGTTTGCATCCTTGTACCCAAAGTTAACAAAGGGCTAACAACTGGAAATAATTACTACATTTTCTGTTACTATAAGAAGAGAATCCTTGCTTATTTTAGCATCTATGTAGTGTTAATAGAAATTGTTTAAATTTATTATTATTGATGGGATTCGTATTGAGAAGAAATGCTTAGTGTGGGATGAGGGTGTTTTGGTTTTTTTTTGTTTTTGTTTTTGTTTTTCACACCTTTTGCTCCCTGTTTCACTGTTTCATTCAGTGTTGGGTTGCTGTTTCTTTTGTGATCTTCTTCTGTCAGCGTAATCTTCTAAACTGGGATTAATTTTAATGACCTAAACCTCTTTTTGTGCTGTGTCCACTTGCACAGATCCGCATTTGCCCCAAAGTAGATGGTCACCTCTACATCAATTGGTCCTATAAGAGAATGTATCTTTCCTCATAAAACTTACTCCTGAGAAAAACTCAGTCATCAAATTCAGCACAAGTTTAGAACAACCTCTTCAAGTTAATTTTCCTTAGAAATCTGAATGCAAAATTTTCACCAAATCTTTCTTTCTTTTTTTTTTTTTTTTCTCTCTTCTTCTCATCTTATGATGATTAGCAAACAAACAAACAAACAAAAACCAACATCAAAGTTTATGCAAAACAGCATCCTCCAGGAGAAATCCTGCCAGAACTACAAAAGCAGCTTGCCAACACAAGACAGCCATTAAAACACACACAGAGGTCCCACACTGAGACATATGTTAGCAAATGAAAACAAACCATGTCAGTGAAATCATGTGCAATGCACCAGAGCTTACTGACACAAATAAAGGGCAGAAAATTGGTATTTCCAGATAAACATTCATCATAAGGCAATTGCTTCCTGTCATCCAGGCCAGCTCCCTTAAGAAACCCATAGTATCTTCAAAAGTTGAAGTTCAGAATGGGAGTTAAAATTCATAATTATATTAAACACTGAAAAACAGACCTAAATTTTAATGGCATGTAAATCTCCACATGCACAGTTTGCCTCATTATAACCTTTCATGTGCCCTTAGTCTCATGCTATCTGCTCTGCAAGTATGCATTGCTCTTTACTCTTTCCTATCACTCTCCTGTATTACAGGTATTGCACTTTCTCTTTTGTGTTGGTCTTGACAACCCTTGTAACTTCTCTTTTTCATAATTGCTCCTGTTGCCTATGGAAAAATGAAAAAAAAAACAACAAAAAAAAACTATTTATACCAACCAGTTACTCAATGGTGTAACTTCAGACTATCAAAAAGCTTTAAACAGTACTTACATTCTGGACAGTGAGATTTTTCAATAAAATGTACTGGGAACGGTAATAGGCTCATTAGAGACAAGACAAGGGGTTTCGTATTTCAAATATTTTCTTATGGACTTTAACATTTCTCACTCTGAAAAGCTATTCTTAAGTAACTCTATTTGCAGTATTGCTTAAATATTTCATATAGGAAAATAACAAAAAGATAATTTACTAAATTATGGCCATTCTGAAAAATGGTCAGGTCCTTGAAAGCAGCCCCATTTCAACTAGAAGTATTTAAGATAGTATTTCTGCTCAAACAAAAATATATTAGCATGCAAAACTATTAGACTGAACTGAAATTATAATGAGCTTTAAAATGTTATGTTCAAGACAAAATGTAAACCTACATCGTTGTAAACAAACCAAACTACTGCTATATTTCAGAAGCTGAAATAAAAAACTCCTCATTTTACTGTACCAGATAAGAGAAACTATGCAGAATTTTGTGATGGATAATTTTTCTAGCAAAGAATATTTTTCCCTATGCATTTTTTTTTTTTTTTTTTTTTTTTTCTGGTACACTTTAGGCAAGACAGTAAAATATACAGAGGTTACAGTAAGCAATCTTTGCTTTCACACCTATGGACTTTTTTGAAGGCTGTAAAATTTCTAAATCAAAGGAAGCAGCTGAATTATCAGTGCTAAAAACAAGTGGAAAAGAAACACGTATGCACATTTTGCCACTAGTGTATAATATGATGGATAGTAGAGGAATTATTTTATATACATAAAAAGAGACTATGCTACTGTCAAAACATTTACTCTGCTTGCAGGTTAGTCATGTACATTCTGAAAATGAATGTTTTATAGCAAGCAATAGAGACTAGTGTGTGAAAATTAACAGGAAAAGACATCTCTGCCTTAACAAGAGACTAAATAACATTAGAATTGCTGGAAAATTTCATTGGGCATTTTAAATCTGATTCAACTGTTACAAAAGCTATTGTAAATCCCTCTGTAGTTGTACAGCTCTGTGAAGTCTTGAGTTTTCACATCTCATAATTTTGGTCTTCAATTCAAAGCCCATCTGAAGAAGAGATTTATATCTACAGCTACAAGATCCAGTTTGGATTTCACTCTCACTCACTCTTTGTGGCTTCTTTTATTGCTTTCCCATTCTTTTTCCTTTGAAATGCCAGCAGTGACTGAGCAAGTCAAAAGCCTACACATTCAGAACAAAAATATCACACTGCAGACACTGTACACCAGTTGTATATGTACTCCTTGAGAATCAGAAAAGCAATGATAATGTTATGCTAGATTCATACGAAATGTTCACAACTCAGAACTCAAGTTTTTCATGTAATTTTGATTAAATAGTCAAGACTTACATACCTAAAATAAGTATTAAATGATTTTTCCCCCGAAGATTTCTGCTTTCATGTTTTAGTGTAACAAACTGAATTTCCATGTACTTATATGTATATATAACTATATATACATATGCAGGTATGTATTATGATATATAAAAATGATGAGGAAAAATATAAAATAGTTTTCTAATTAGATTTTTTTTTTTTTTAAAGAGAACCCTAGTCTTACTGACACAATTGCATATTCATATGAGAATTAATGCCAGATTACTGTTCTTCCACCTGATTCGATACAGTTATATTTCCAGCTCTTCTTTCCTACAGACCTTAATGTATGGCCCAAGGATGCAGTATTCTTACTAGACACAGAAACTATAAAATTACAATTCTAGGACATGGTTCAGAAAAAAATATATTCAAGCAATCCCAATGAACCAGCACTCTACTACCTACTCCAACCACAACGGAAGAGAATAAAAGAGAACTTCTCTCTGACAAAGTTGATATGCCTCAAGTGAGTAGTACAAATTATGAGAAAATCTGAACTTATCAAGTACACAGTAGCTGTGCAATATTTTGTGATACCTACAATTTGTCTGTGAATCACAAAGGCATGCAAATGCATTATTTTATATATACTAAGGACATGCTATGCAAGCCATATCACAAATGCTCCAAGAACAAATGGTTCAGTTGTTGAGGGACAATATAATTGCATCCTCCACTATGAGACCAGCAAATGTGACGAGTGACTTTTGTCTCAGTGAATCAGTAATGAAAAGAATGGAAAAGAGTTTCACTTTCCCCTTCCTTTACCAATACTTACACCAATAAATCTTAAAGAAACAGATGTCCCTATTATAAAGCAACTACTCCCCGTCTTCAGGTCTTAAAGATCTCTCAGTAAGTGACAGAGTTTTCTGATTCTTTCCTGCTTACATCTAAAGTATGAAGACAGTGATGCTGGTTTAGAGTTGGTCAGGAGCACAGCCACCTCCAACTTCTTTCCACTGTAGCTGGGAACAGATGGGCCACACAGATCTTTGTCCCTGAAGAGTAAGAGAATGGGAGAAGTATATAGCAGAACTGGCTCAGACCAAGCAGAGTGACACAAATTAGACAGACTTTTCTTCACAGATTTATAGAAATACTGGTACTTAATTCTGCTAACAGTTGGTATTGCATACTCTTCAGGCACATGATGCTGTGATCCTGTCGACCATTACTGAGTATGCTAGTAGATAAAAATAGTTTAGTGAAACTAGATGATCTTTGTGCATTTGATATTTTGTCTCTGCCACCAGCTTTCTTTGTGCATGACAAGTCATACGTGGCCTAAATAAAATATGTCATGCCTTTGCAAGTGACAGAAAAATATCAAATAGAGATCCTTCAGCACACATGTACTCAAATTGCTTATTTAGGAAGTCACTGGATTGATTCCTAGATAAAATCTGAATCAGAGAAAGTCTTGTTCAAGGCCTTAGGGTGACTAGAAGTAGGATTACTGGAATAATAAATTCAGACTGTGCCAAACAAGCCAATTATTTATAATTTAAAAAGGGTTTTACTTTTTCTTCAGAAACAGCAAAAATGCACTTTTTCAAAAGATGTTTCTCTATCAAGCAACAGTAATTTTATTTTTTTCTAATTTTTTAATGTAATATTCTCTCCCTGTAGAGCCCTTACCACTTAAGCAGGGTGGCAAATATTACATACAGAAAGCTAAGAATAAACTGAACGGGGTAAGGTAGAAACGAAGCTCTTTATGCTCCCTCCATAACTGCAAATCACCTTCTGGCCTTGCTCAGAGTAAGCCCTCGGATTTACCCTGATAGTAAGGACACAGTTTTTATGAGCATGATGAACAGCAAAGAAGCTATGAAAAACTGAGTTCTGTGTACACATTCAGGAGTAACAAGCAGATTCACAGTGAGAGTTCTTCGTGGTAAATTTGAAGTGTTGAATGGCATGTTAACAAAAAAACAAACAAACAAACAAAAAAACAACTAATTGTAACTCTTCAAAAAAGCAGGATGGAGATTTCTTTCCCACTCAAGGGAATGTAGTACTTGTATTCTTGCATTTCAGGACTATAGATGCAGAATTCATTTTTCTTTTCAGAAATGTTAAAATTGTTTTTGTCTTCCAGTGTGGTAAGATGTAAAACCAACAGTGATTGCTCAGTAACATACTAAGGGAAAACAAAACTCCCTGAGATCTGAGTAATGCCTTCAGATTGTTAGACTAGACTTAGATTGTTAGAAATAGGAGAATTTGAAAACTGTACTGTAGTTAAACAGCTCATTTTCATCTGACAGTACAATAATAACTCTTTAAAAAGCTACTTCTTAGTGTTAAATAAAGCTGTACATCTACAAGGAAGAAGTTGCTCTACAAAGCTGGATGCCAAGAGCATCCATTCTTTTTAAGCAACGGGTAATTTCTTAGTTATGCTCTCTTTATACCAGTCAGGTGTCATGAAGAAGTCAGCCAGAGATTTCGTTATCTTAGCATACAAAAAGGGCTGAAATCCATGAAAACATACTGTGACTGACACAGGTGGGATGACAATTCAGATTGTGAAGCAGCTGATTGCTGGGAGGAATACTGAATGAGGAAAAAAAAAAAAAAAAAAAAAAAAGAGCCAGGAAAACTGCAGCAAGAAGTGTATAAAAGGTTTATAAAAGGTTTAATTTTGCATTCAAACTTTGGAATGTTTGTCAAAATACAATCTGTTTTTTGTCCTTCTGTGATAAATTAATACATATCAGAGCTTAGAGAGAGCACAGCCTATTCCTAATACAATCTTCTACTAGTTAATAATGCAGACAGAGGTTACAGTGCAGTAGGCACCTAATTTCCACAGTCGTATGAGGTCTGCATGATTTTAACTCTTCTATGAGATTATCTATATCAATTAATTCTCACCTGATTTTCTTCAGCCTTATTTTTTGCAAAATTTCACATTATCTGAAGTTAGAAATAGGAATAAACTCATACTTCATAACTTGCTTCCTAAAATCCTAATGAAATTTGAAATACACTTAAGAACTTGTTATTTAACATGTTAAATTGCCAAATAATCTTTCCAAAGAAGTTAGCATACCATTTCTTTCCCTACAGAATACAGAAATTCAAATCTAAGCACTATGTTTTCAATGACATAAGACAAATATTTTAAAATAAGGGAACTCAAGTAATACTTAATTTTTTACAACAGAAGAATAAAATGCTTTTAAAGAGCACAAAGCATTTTTGTTGTTGTTGTTGTTTAATAACCCCACAGTTTTTTTGTGTACATAAGTGGTCAGCTCAAAAACTTCAGAGGATGTAGCTCTAAGAAGTCATGGGAGAAAACACCTACAATCACAAACCACTCACTGTGATGGGATTCACTGATTTCTGAAAGGAAAAAGTCTACCTGCCATTCAGTAGTCAGTGTAATAAAAGCTTAGCAGCTTGGTCAGTCTATTCAGACACAGACACACGACATCTGATCCTCCAATTAAATGAAGTAGCATCCTCAACTGCACTTCTGCACCCTGTGTTTTTAAACGTCATCTCTGTTCTAGTAACTTGACGCTTGTGTGTTATATTAACTAAAAGAAGCTCTTCTTCTATCTTGCAGTTTTCTTTCTTCTACAAGTACTTATTCAAACGTATTATCCAAGATGCCAACAAGAACCCTGCATGACAAAAATAATCATTTGCATTACTTGATAGTCTAGGATCAGACAACCTCTTTTGTTGCCTGGAGACTCAAACTATGAAGCCTATTCATAAGAGTATGACATCTAGTACGATGGAAGATTGATTTTTGTGAAGTACCTGAAGTAACAGAAATTGAAAATGCAGGTTGCTTCACAGCGATGCTAACACAAGTTATGAATCAGAAGGTTTTCTGTTGTCAAACTCTATTTAAAGGCTCAGTGAGGGTCAGGAAGACATTTGGAACTGAAGAATTTCATGCTTGTTAACAACTGAAGATACTTACTCCAAATATTTAACCATTTTCTTTCATGAAACCGCTGCAGTATATCTGGCACAAGTTGCCCTGTTCTGATGACAAATACTTTACCTCATGCTCTCAGTAACAGAAGATCCTTCAAAAATATTTAAAGTCATTGAGCTGTATGAGTAGACCAGATTATTAATGACAATGACAAAGAAGCATAACTATTCAAGGCAAAGTTTATAGATTTGAAGAGGAAAAAATTGAAAGATATCTCACGCTTTACAATGAAAACAAAAGTATAAGATAGTATAAAACCTTTGCTTTCATAGTCAAGTGAGATGAAATTCATTTTATTAAGGAGACTAAGCCTGTCAAAAGGTTTGGTCTTAGTACACTCTCATGTCAAAATCCCATTACCCAGAGGAGTCTAGATTCAGACATCTTACAAAGCACTCATACGAAGGAAGCAGAAAACAATTCTCCAAGCTTGCCAAAAGATTCATAGTCCAAATATCAAACCATGAGCTCATGGAATCAAAACATGAAAGATCCAGTATGTAGACACTGAAAGTGAACTTCACTACAGGCACTTTGAGATAAATATCAGATAAAGTAGTTACATGCTTAAGCAAAGGAAATACGAAGCATAGCAGTAGCAATCCCTGGTCTGTAAACACAGTGAAAGATAGTCTGAATTCATGAAATGATCTATGTATTAAAGATGTGCCAGGAACTGGGGCAAAGAAATGAATGTATGCCATGGTTTTGTAATTTTTTTGCTGTTGGTGTCCATAACATGACATCTTGTGGAGCAGAGAGTAGAACTACAAGTCCCAGAGGACCTCACGGACAGAGGGGGAGATACGTCAGCAGGTGTGGGTGTGCTTCCAAGCAAAGTAGACTTCTTGGTCTTCAGAAACCACTCTCTCTCTCTCTCTCTCTTATTTCACTTATTTATTAGCCTCAGTTTCAATTAGATTGTATTACATTGTGTTACCTTACATTCCGATATCATGGTTAGCAAGATAAGTTTTCCCCCTTAGATCGATACCGCTGCTCTGTTTGTTTCCTCGAGTCCATCTCCCGTCTCCCTATCCCTACCCCTTTTCCCTTCCCATTTTTCTGTGGGCCAGGAGGCCAAGGCGTAGATTGATCTAGACAACTCCATGACAATGTATCACTGCCAGAGGACAACTATTTCTAATATTTTCTGCATTTCCCCTCATTTGTGGAACACTTCTGAGTGCTCCTTTTTTGACCCACTTAATAGCTTGTAAAGAAGAGTGAGTCCCTAAGCCTTTAAATAAAATATCCATTAGCAATATCTATCCTGAGGAGAAAAAAGACAGATCCAAACCACTAAATAGAGCAAATTTTTATCTTTAAGTCAGTGGTCCCAATTTAAAATTCTGAGAGGAGGAGGAGGATATTAAAAGAATGGAATGCATATGGACAAAGTAAGAGTTACAGGAGCTTCACAACATAATGTATAATTTCTGCTGTATATATATGCAACATTGCACAGTATAACTCGAAGTAGGATAAACATCATGACTCCAAGAATGCTCCAGAACCTAATCTGAGACAGTGATTTTTTTTTTTTTTTTACATAAACATTCAACATTAATCTCTCAAGCTTTAATTAAACCTGGTTATTTTATGTTATTGCATTTTGTGCTATATTATTTCTGTAAAAAATCTAATTTTCTTAGAAAAAGACTTCAATGCATTATTTTCATTTTTCTGACCTAGCTCTGTAGCTGTGGGTGCTTTCTAGAAAAACTGCTATGTAAATTAATTTTTTTTTTTTTTTTTTTTTTTTTTTTTTTTTACATACATGAATATAATCATAATTATACATCTCGGCAAAGAAATGGTAAAAAGTTTTATACTGTCAAGAAAAATAATAGTTCCAACATTCTCAATTATTTTGTGATTACTAGTATTTCATTTTCTTTTAAAAACCTTCCCATCATTATGTCATGATTTAGGACTTTTTATGAATTAAATATACATTTCCGGACAATTACTAGGTCCATTGTTAATCTAAGCCCATCAGCCAGCATGTCTTTTATCATATTCATTTCAGGAACCAGGTTCAATAATGAAAGACATTGCATGGTTGGACAGTTAGCAAACAGGGCATATTCAGCACACTGATTTAAATAGTGCCTATTCTTTTTGTACTGACAGAAAAAAAGAAGGATGGAATAGATATCCCACTAGACACAAGGTCTCAGCTGATCTGCTAGATAGTTAAATTAGCTAAAGCTGAACAGCATGGGGAAGGGTCATCATGTTTGAGATGTTTTGGACATGCTTAAATATTTGTAAAATCTGGCTGAAATTTTTTACTTGCTTTCATGAGTTGCGCAGCATTATGTGCTTCTCTGCTTTGATGGGCTAAAAAAAATAAAAATAAAAATAAAAACAATTCAGTAACAGAAGAACAGAAGAGAGGTGCAAACAAGAGTTAACTTGTTCAGGGTCCTAAAGTGCAGCAATCTCTGTAGTAGGTTACACCTAGACCTTGCTCCAAGCCACATAGTAACCATGGTTTCAGTTCACATTCTTATTAAAATTGGAAGGATACAGACTTGAAAGGTGGACTGCTGAGTGGATAAGTAATCATTTGGGTGGTTACAGCCAGAAGGTTGTGGTCAGTGGCTCTATGTCTCAGTGGAGGCCCACATCTAGCGCTACCCACCAGGAGTCTATCTTGGGACAAGTGCTTTTTAACATCCTTATCAGTTACCTGGACTGTGGAATTGAGTGCACCCTCAACTACTTTACTGCAGGCACCGAGCTGAGTAGTTCAGTTGACACATTAGAGGGAAGGAAGGCCATTGATTTAGACCTGGACAGGCTTGAATAGCAGGCCCATATAGGCCTAAATTAGGTTCAAGGAGGCCAAGTGAAAGATGCTGCATTTGGGTCAGAGCAATCCTATGTATGGCTAGACTGGGAGAAAAAAAATCATTAGGATCAGCTCTTTGGAGAAGAACATGGGGCTTCTGGTGGATGAAAAGCTTTATGCAAGCTAACAGTGTGAGATTGCAGCCCAGAAGGGCACCTGTACCCTGGGTGACTATCAGGGAGAGGGAAGTGATTGTCCCCCTCTACTCATCTCTTCCAAGGCCCTATCTGAAGTACTGTGTTCAGGCTTGGGTCCCCCAGCACAAGAAAGACATTGAGTTACTGGAGTGGCTCCAGAGGTGGGCCACGAAGATGATTAGAAGCCTGAAGCATCTCCTACAAAGACAGGCTGAGCGAGTTGGGCTTATTTAGGTTGGAGAAGAGAAGGCTTCAGGGAGACCTCATTGCAAGCTTCCATTACTTAAAGGAAGATTACAAAAAGGAGGGAGACTGACTTCACATGGTCTGATAGTTATAGAACAATCAGGAATGGTTTTAAGCTAAAAGAGTGGAGATTTGGACTAAACATTAGGAATAAATCTTTCACTCAGAGGGTGGTGAGGCCCTTACAGCTCCCCAGAGAGGCTGTGGATGCCCCACCCCTGGAAAGGCTCAAGGCCAGGTTGCAAGAGGCCATGGCAAACTCGTCTGGTTGGGAGCAGCCCTGCCCATGGCTGAGGGCTTGGAAATAATTAGAAAATAACTGATTCATTATTTTATAAGGAAAATAATGTGTTACAAGTGACATTAAGTTGCATTATGATTTTCTTTTTCTCTTATTGCACAAGCTTGCATAATACAGATAAGATCTGTAGCCAATTGTCAAGCACAACAGATGAAGACAAAATCTTTACAATCATTTTCTGGATAAAAGACACTTAAGGATAAGTCTTTCCTGTCAAACTGTAGTGTTGTGCAAACCATTCCTTATCACTCATATCTTTACACTGTAAACTATTCCACTGTTCATCTTTGAAATCATTTTCAACACATATGAGAAAGAAGTCCTAAACCTATGGCTGTTTGTATACTATTTGCTTTGAACGATTTTGCAAATTGGAAAAGTGATTTTAACTGTTCTCTCCTCACTCTGCCTTAGCCAGTACACAGAAACACAAGGGTGCTTTCCACAGGGCTTCATGATGTGTATTCTAACCAATGCTTCCAGGGATGGCCAATACCCTGGTGCTTCCTCAGACCTTTTGATTTGCTGTGATTGAGTATTTTTTCCCTAGGAAAAGCTCATCCAGATAAACTCTGTCGAATGTTTTATAGATATGCCACTCCATGTCAGAAGGAGGAAAGTCTTGTTGCTAATTAAGTCACTATCTGATGGAGACTATCTTAATTTGGAGCAAGTAAGGTCTTTCTTATTTTCGGTCTATTTGACTGAACAGTCATAATCTGACAAAATATATTTTCTGCTCTTGTGCTTCAAAGGGATATGCTAGTAAACCTTTTCTTTAGATAACTTTTTTTTCCTCCTTCAGATAAAAAATCTGAAGTTAACTTCACGTTATATAACCATCCTAAATTACCAAATATTCATTAGTGAAGATTCTTATCAAAGATTTGCTTAAATATTACATACATCAAAAGGGAGATTAAAAAAAAACACAAAAACAAAACAACAACAACAAAAAAAAACTCAATCAGAAATATACATATGAGAATATATAGTCATGAGTATAAATATTTATTTAAATATATACGTGTAGTTTAGAAAAAGTTACAGCCCCACAACCTTCATTTATATTAGAAGTGACTTCAGCTTCAATTCAAGCACTGCAAGTAACATAGAAAAGTTATGAACCAAAAAGAAGACTTCTGATTGTCTGGAAAGTTTTTACTTTAAATGCAAAATTGAAAAACAGTGGTAATAATAAGAGAAACATTAGTCTAGGCATGTTGCTTTCAGGTAGGCACAAACCATGATATGCCAAGGCACCACGTAGTACATTAGCCCAGCTCCCTCCCATGCTAATGACCCTTATCTAAAACATGGGGGAACGAAAATTTGGATTTCTCTGGAGACATATCTCAACCTGAGATGCCCAATATATATATATATATTTTCCTGGATGTAGGGGAGGGAGAAAAAAAATAATGCTTATGAAGTGAAAATTCCAAACAAGAATATCAGCATGACTGTCAGGAACACTGATATAAAGTACCTGAAACAAAGCCATAAGAATATAATTTGTAGTTATAAGCCATGCTGTTTTCTTTGAACATGTCTCAAGTCTGGCTCATTGCCTATGAAGGCACTGAAAACAGAGCCTTTATGGAGAAAAAGAAAGGAAAACTTAGAAAAACTACTTGGTCGTAGTCCACTCAAGGACACACTTTTATAAATAACAGCAAAGAGCTGTACATTTAGCACAAGCTCATCAAGATAATGACAGATTGCTTTTAAACTTGCCTGGCACTCAATTGAGATGAATGGCTTGTTTGGCTTCTTACTCAGCAGTACCGTGTTGGTTTTTTTTCTTCCTCCCTTGGTTTATCACTGCATACTTTCCACATCCATAAGGGAGATTAGTGTTCTTTGGGAAATGGAAATTGTTAATATACATCCATCAACAGAGAGCAGAATGAAGAGATAAACATTACACAGAGCACATTTCATTTTTCATCAAATTCAGAAAGAAAATTATCTATTTTTCATTCAATCAATGGAGAGCTAAAAATATACTGCATTTGCAACTGTTCCTACTTGTGTATCAGCTCAATTCATAAGTCTTAATTCATTAGACTAATGTGTTTATAAGGCAGTTGAAATGTCAAAGCACTGCTGGATTTAGTATAAACTTAAATTCCATTACCTGGCAGGCATTAATTGCTTATGGAGCGTAGGGATTCTTCCCAAGGGTCTTATATGTTTCCTTTTGTCATTTTGCTAACTATTCTGTCTAGACGAACTTAAAGCCCTTAATCCACCATAGGGATCAATAAACTGCACAATAATTCAGTCCTAATAATTAGCTTTCACTTAAACACAAATGGTCATTTCATTGTGAACTGCAGTACAAAATGATAATGAAATAATTAAAAAGACAGATGAAAGAGTGACTTAATAGGAAAGAGGCCTTACTGTTCAATTAGAGACATTACCATTCAACCTTTTTATTACTGCCACAACCTTTCAATTTTTAAAAAAATAATACTTCAAGCTATGCTCGTTTAACACATGACAGTATCACTATTACATGCATAGTCTTATGATACGAGTCTCAAACGACAAGGCTGATGCAAGCCAGTTGTCTTCCTGAAACTATTAAAAGCATGAGCATTTTCTGCTGAGGTCTATAAATTGTATATAAATCACAGCACTACAGTTGCTCAAACATGAAAGTTTCTTTTTTAAAAATGATTTATTCCCCCAGAAGTACAAAGAAGTATTGTTCACCCCTTTGAAAAAACATTATCATGTTACTCCTCTAAAAGCTGTACTAAGAGATATTTAAAAGCAAATTTTATGACTTACCAGTCCTTTTCACTACCAGTTTTCTGACATATCAGAGTGCTAAATTCCCCATATTTGCTGAGCCAGCAATTTAGTTATAATAAGTCCAAAAAGGTACAAAACTTCATTAACCTTTTAATTCAGCCTCACAGATGTAGGATGATAGATAGATTTGAAACCTCATGATCAAAGCAATGGCCTAATAGCAAATTTTTTCACTTTACCTTAGCCATATCCTGCTCTCATTTTAATTTCAGCTATATCTTAATACACTGTCATAACCAGAATTTTCTGCAGTCTCACAGGTGACAGAAGATTCTATGAGTAATTTCTGTAAAAGTCTGATTCTACAAATGCTGGTGTAGTCTTTTCTTGCTCAGGTATGACTTTGCTCTTCACTTATGGGCAAGCTCTTCTTCCTGCTGCTCCTGAGACCAGACTCATCAAATTCCAGTTTATCGTACAGTGATCCAATGTTTGGCCAAGTACAGTGATATAACAGACACCAGCTGAAGCCAACAGAGCATACTTATTATTTTAACCACATGCCGGTTAATCTCGTAACAAAAATCCACAACTCCTTGTCAAAAATGGATAAAAAGTGCTTTTATAGCTGAGGCCTGTAACTCAGTCACAGAGAAATTGACCTGTGGAACTTTAGATGTGAAAATCTGAGTCTACTGAAGTTTCTTCATGAAGATGTCTGTCCTCTATTTGAGGAAAAGGATGGAGACAAGGTAAACAAAGCAGAAGAGTTAAACTTTAGTGCTAAAGTTTGCAAACCAATGGCTAATACTGAAAGAGAAGGACTGCAACATTTCTTAATAAGGTTTAGATATACAACTGGAGATTATGAATGTCAAGCTGGAAAGTTATGTTACTAAAATGCTGCTAATGACTAGGTCTTTTGATAGTATGAAACCATTAAAATTCAGCTTTCTATGAAGAACTGGTAACATATTCAGCGCAGTTTTTTTCAGATATCAAAACTAATTTCTGTGTATGTAGTACATGATTTTTATCAGTCTTTAATTAGACTACAGGATTTCATGTTTGAAAAGACACACCACAAAATGGTCAGCAGTCTAGCAGTTACAGTATTTGCTGCTAACACCCAGAGCATTTGCCTTGTAGTCACACAGAACAGATAACTGTTTTGAAGGTACCTAAATTTGTATTACAGTATCACAGTATCGTGCGAGTTGGAAGGGACCTTAGAGATCATCAAGTCCAACTCCTGGTGTAGCGAAGCGGCACTTCTACCCCCTGCGCCACAGGGGGGATTCGAACCCCAGGCCACCGGTGTTGCAAGCAGCCATTCTACCACTGCGCCACCAGGGCACACTATTGCTAGCCATTCAATTTGTTCAGTTCAAGGGCCTGTAATTTCACCTTCCCCTTTTCATAGATAGAATGCTACACATTCCATATACTCTGTCTTAATTTATCCTTTGAAATACCAATCTATAGTTCTCCAAAAAACTTTAAGGTTGGTATTGGTTCTTCTGCAAAATGTGGGTTACATAGAATGAAATGCATGTAAAATAAATTGTAGCTCAATTGAAAGCAAACAAACAAAACAAAACCATAATGACAACATAATGTTCATCATCTTTTATCAAATGAGGACCAAATAAAACCTATAACTCAAGCAATATCTTGAAGTAAGTATATTTGCAAGTTGTCAAATGTAGTCCAATAGTTGTCAGTTTGGTTTTTGAGGGAGGTGAGTAGAGGAAACAACTGTGTTGGTCAATAGGCTTCAAGTCAATAAGATTTAAAAATACAAGAAAAGTTGGATAGGTACTCGAGCTCTTGCTATGCCAGAGCTGCAAAGATTACCTGACTCTATTAAAAAAATTCCCTACATTGAGTAAGAAATACAAAACCATTAGGCAAAGTTCACAATGAATGTAAATACTGAGTTATCAGAAACGTATCTTCAGATATTGATCATAGTGATTAAAGCTGAGGCTTGCAATGAATAATATATTCCAGTGTCATAAGATTTGTAAAAACTGGCAATAATTTTTGTTGGGCAGAGGTATTTTTGGTGGTAGATGGGGACAGAGAATAAGCTTTACAAAAGCATTCATTTTTCCAGATGTATCGGTTGGTTAACTGAGATATTTATTGATATTTTCGACAAAAACCTTCTTCCTTCCTTTCCTTCAGAGACTATCCCAGCTACAAAGACACTGAGAGACATTGTTTACTGATTTTATTCCTCTCAATAAAAGCTAACTTTAGTTATTTTAGCAAACTCATTCACCATTTACAAATCATATACACAAATCATACTGTGCTGTTGTGTTGTGGATTTATGACTTTTGATTATCTGTATTCCACATTATAACATCCTGCAGTATACTGGGAGTTAAAGAGTTATTGCTCCAGTTCCAGGTACCTGTCCCAGAAGAGAAGAGCTACATTCCCCAGAGGACTTTGTGTTATTTGTGTTTTCTGCTCAAGGGAAAAGATAAAAGGCCTACTCAGGTCATTTGACCTCTCCTTTCCTTTTGATCCCAGCAGCATGAGTGCTCCCTAGATCATCTCACCTCAGCGTTAGAGTAAGGCCTTTGACTTTTGGACAGTCTCATTATATTTGATTTATTAACATTGATTCTAATTATATTGTATTACAGTGTGTTATCTTGCATTCTAATATCTTATTTAGTAAAGTAGTTTGTTTGTTCTCAGATTATTGCTGCTGCTTTGTTTTTAGGCCCCTCTCTCTTTTCCTCTTTTCCCTTTCTGGGGTGTGGATCCATGGATCTGTGGGTCCCCCTGCCCCTCTAGTCATGGAACTGGGCCAAACCAACCTGTAAGCTGTTCACATGTTGTTAATGGTTCTGCAGCACACTCAATTATACAAATTGAATATACTGTACAGTCACGACATTTTGTCAATCCATAATTTCTAGTAAGAGTGGCAAAGTGTAAAGAGGCCTGTTGGCAACAAAGCTCTTCAATACACTTCTTTAATATACTGTATTTCAAATATGCCTACTGTTAAATTGTTTACTGAACTATCAGTACAGACTATCAAGCAAGACATAAGAACACAAAAAATAATATTTTCCATATAATATTAGTATTTGCTTATGATCTTTAATGAATTTGGAGCACATTATGTGATGCATGGACAGTAAAAAATACAACAGTCACTCACAAGCAGAACATTATGCAGTCTGAAGAAATCTGGCACTTCAGATTTTCAGGGAAGGAGCAGACTGAGTTTTGAAACTAACCGTGCTGTATGCTTTCTGTAGCATGCTCTCAGCTTGATAACTCTGTGGTATTTCCACAGCTTGAAGCTTCCACAGCTTGAGGCTTCCACAGGCAATGTCTAACAACACGAGGTGCTGTCCCTTACTGACCTTAGATGGTTATCAATAGCTAATAAATGCCAAGGCCCTGATTCTGCTGGTTGATGGAAAACGTAATCAAGAGTTAATGAGTGCCAAGAACCACATTAACATAGTCCATTGCTTCCTAGATTACTGAAGGTTGAAAACGGAAAATTTAACTCTACCACTAAAAGTGTAAAAGGTACAATGTATTCCAGGAACATCATCATTCACAACTCTGCCGTTTCTGTGATGTGTTAAAAAAAAGGAAGAGTAATAAGCTTGGCACAGATTCTTTAAAATGGAGATGTTTTAAATGAAAATTGAGATGATTATGTAAATATGGAACTTTTCTGTTCTGTATTTGTAAAAAGTATGCACCTAGTCTGAATATTTAATGTGACACAGAGATTACATTCTGACAGTTTTTACCGGCTGTTTGTATACAGCTCAAGAGGAAGACACCTTTGATGTTTTGCAGCGTAACGAGAAAACTGTGTTGGTGGTATCTGTAACACATTTTAAAACAGACTGATTTTTAAAAGGTCAGAGAACTCATGGTCATATAAAACATCAGAACCTATCCAATACTATTTAAGAGCTCAACAGATTTGACTCAGGCTTGAGTCAACAATGAATTCTGAGGTAAAATGTAATTGGATAAATGACATCAGTTGTGCTTAAGACACAGATTTTCGAGAGAAAATTATAGCTATTTCCATGTTATGAAAGGAATAACGAGGTGCAGAGAATAAAGAATACCAGAAAGGTAGCACATTACAGAATTAAGTGTTAACCCAGATTTTTCAACATTGCAAAGTCTTTCCTAAAGCTCAAAGTAAAGCAAAGATATTTGACTCTCAGTCCATTATGTTGTCTGAAAATGTTTAAAATCCACCTTCTCCTTTTTAAAAAAACAACAACAAAATTTTTTTACAAATAATTCACTAGGACTTCATTCAGCATTAACATGAATGTACAACTTGCTCACAATTAACTCCATGGCAAACTTTACAAAAATGGATACACTTGATGATTTTAAAATAATTATAATTCTATAATCATCTATGTCATGTCTATGCAGTACATGACAGTAGCAGAACTCTGTTCACACACAAAAATAATATGCCTTGAAGTTCTGGTTTTTGAATACCACAGAATCTAAAGAAAAACAGGAGTTCTCTTCTGTGGCATACATCTTTCTTCACCAGTATGGATAATTTGACTTTTAGTGACACCAGCTCTAACATTTTATGCTGTTTTTCCATTGTTTCTTGAAAATAATAACAAAATTTGAATCATATACATTGATTCGAAATACAAGTTAGTTCCTCTCTCTTACCACTGAAGCATCTATTTCTTTTCAATGCATCAACATACAGAAACAAAAATCATATGTCTGGCAATGTGCATTTGAATGATTAATTTTTTCTCTATTTTGCATAACTGATTACATTGAGAGTTGCTTAATGGAGAGCAGACAAAAGAAAAGAAATTTAAATATGATGTATATTTCATGTTATAAAAGTATACTTGCATGAGCATTGCCATTGAACTTTTCTGTTTCAGTGCAAGGACTATTTGAAGGCATTTTGCGTTTCTCTGTCAGATCATGTTTGACTTAATGCCATTTATATATCTGAATGCAAAATGATAAGCTAAAGTCATCTGAGTGGTAATGGGTGTTTCTAGCTTTTACACTACAGTGAAGAGATGCAAAAGCTCTAACAATACTAGTCATTGACATTTACAACTATAGGTTTTGTTTTTAATACAGGGCAGTGAGCAATGTACTTAAGGCATCAGAAAATGGTTTATAGCACACACTAAAGGTGAATCACTTTTTTTTTTTTTTTTTTTTTTTTTTTTTTTTTTTTTTACTAGATTTATTAGCTAGAGGAGGTACAATCTCAAAAGGAAATTTAGACAGTTTTAACCCAAGTTGTGCTGTTTCTCGTGGTTATTTCCTTTGAAATTCTCAGCAGATCTTAGACATCTAAAATGTCCTATTCAGGGATGCTGCTTTTTCCCCCAGTTGATTTCTGCCACCTTGGGTAATGGCAGAATACTCATTAACAAAGTAATTGATTTTTATTAATTATCTGTGGTGTAATCTTTTTTACTGATTTTTCCCCTAGTATCTAAGCTTATTAACTGCAAATACAGTCAGTATATAATTAGTCCCGAAGAGTGGACTCAATGACACTCACTGATTTTAAAATCAAACACAATTACATACGTGTGTGAATATATCGAAGTATATATATGAATTTATATAATAATAATAATCCCAGACCCTAGTTTTCTAGA
This sequence comes from Excalfactoria chinensis, assembly GCF_039878825.1. Lineage (NCBI taxonomy): Eukaryota > Metazoa > Chordata > Aves > Galliformes > Phasianidae > Excalfactoria > Excalfactoria chinensis. The sequence continues at coordinate 57,541,778 of NC_092857.1, read as the reverse complement.
ATATCATTTACAAAATAAAAATAAATTATTAAGAGCCCAACATAAATATTCAGGATTGAAAAATAGATGTAGAATAGATTAAGAAGCCCCTTGTATAAACTGCTCAATTAATTCGTAATTCCCCCTGCCACATATACATATAATTTACAGATTTTGAATAAATCAGTGCTGAATAGCACAGAGTAGTAAATGCTACCAGTAATGAAAGTCTGTTGCCACAGTTATTGTTGCTTTCCAGGATTTTTTTTTTTTTTTTTTTCTGACAATATGCAACAATTTATTTTTCAATTAGATACTCAGTGTTTTTAGAAGTCATTTTCTGTGTATTTACTTTGTTTCTTAGAAGTAAACAGTCAAATCTTTCTGAAAAAAGATTTTGAAATATCTGACCTTTACGAAAGTAATTTCAGTAAGCCCATCCCAGTTTTATTAATTCTCATAAAAGGAAAAAGCTATTCATTTAGGCTAGCTCTTGTATAATGCTTAATAAAAGACAGTGACAGATGCCAAATAACAATGACACATTTCAGCTGATTCCTCTTGACTACTGGTCTTTAACTGTGGATAAAGCAGAAATAATAAAGCCTCTGGGTGTCGCAGGCTGCCTTCCTCTTTCATCCATGAAAAAAGTCACTTAGGAGGAAGAGGATTTAAGTCTTGCCATGTAACCCTGACTTACTGTCTTGTCAACCAGGCAGGGGTATAGATAGTTATCGACATCAAATGAGGTGATCATCAATCCTTTCAGTGTCCTATGAGGTTTGTCAACCACTACTACCAATTAAGTAATTCACTGCAATTTCAAGGAACTAACTGATTGCTGTTATACTCAGGTATGTCTCTGAAGATTTCATGCAATATTTGAATGCTTTGCTTATCTGATGAAGTTCCTCAAAACCCCTGTAATCTATTAATAATGTGTTGTATGTATTAAACCTTCATATTTTACTTTCAAGCTATATCTAGTCAGACAAATCACATACTATAATTTTATTTTATTTTATTTTATTTTTGCTATTAGAGTCAACTAATGTAGAAAGGTTTGCTAGAACAGGAATACAAATCTGATTTCAGCTTATGTGCAAATTCAAATGTATGTCTTCCATGAGTATGCTTCTAAAAACCTTCACTGCAATGTACTGAAGCACAAAAAACACATATACTGGGAATAAGTGATCTACATGTTTGACTGATTAAGCACAGCAAGCTGTCTCAAAGTCCTTAAATCATCATACAGTAATTGTTCCACATTATTTATTTAGAGGTATTGTTGCTAGTATATAATATGCACAATATACAAACCAATATAGGGTTTTATATCTATATCACTCTATATGAGAGAAAGTCACCTAGGTAAAATACATTTTTATTCTATCTTAAAAAGCAATAACAACATTTTATGCAGAAGGAAACACAGTTCATCTACATGAACAGATTTGTTAGAGCAGGAGTTATGAAAAGTTCTGACCTGTGATCTGCTGTCATGTGACGTTTAAGTAATTAAAAGTGGGTATGACAGACTTTTAGCATTGAATCTCTAGGTAAATCTTTCTGAAATCTGAAGACTGCCTGAGTGTTTACAATGAAACATCTCTTACTCACGAATGTCCTATGTCCCTGTAGGGAGGTAGTAAATATCATAAAAGATAATTAATAGCTTGGTCATGAACCGCATAAGGAACAGTAAGAAACACAAGGTGGTTTGCAGCAAGGTCAGTGAGATGTAGGAGAAATCAAACTAAAGAGGATCTTCTAATAGTTCCAGGTAAAATGCCAGTGCAGTGTCACCCTTGTTTACACAGTAGTGTTGAAATTGGCATCTAAATTATTATACCTAAAAGGAATTACTATAAAGACCAGATATCCAACACACATAATAATCTACCTAGGTCAAAATATTTTTCTACATTACTCCCACTTCTCATGGATGGTAGATCAAAGCTGCCCAGTTCCTGAACCTCCACGTTCACATTCAAGATTCATGTAAGAACGGGGATATCTGAAAATATATTCTGCTAAGGTAAATTACTACAATTGCACTGCATCATGTGAAAGATACAATGTCCATTACATCAAAAGAAACTTCTAAATGTCAGTCTCCTTCACCTGATTTAAGAATCTTTAAAATATGCTTATTCAGGCATAATTAACTGAAACAGTTATTACAACATAAGAAAGTTGTTGAAACACATCTAGATAAAGATTTTTATTAGCTATCACTTAAGTTGTTCCAACTCCTTACATCATCCCACAAATCATACCAGTTCTACTGCAGCAATGTTTTAATAAGACTAGTAACATCACCCAGAAAAATCTATTATACATTAGGCCAAATTCTTGGCATACTCTTAGCAGATAAAACAAATAATTAGGCATACAACAGGAAAAATGCATGCAAATATCTACCTACAAAACCAGATGCATCTAGACATAAGGTATCACACATACTGCACAGCACCTGCTTTTCCAGCATTTTCACTCAGCTGTTTTTTCACTGCCAGAGGCAAATTCTCTGCATCTTGAATATTCAGTAGGAGCTTCCCTTAACAGTTGAAACTGGAGAAAAGTACCTCCCTAATGCAATACATATGGATTTTTAGTTTTTTGGCTTTTACAGCTATATCCTTCTGTAAAATGGTCTCTATATGCCCTTTGTTCTCCTCCAAGAATGTAAACATCTACACTGACTACCTAAAAGAATATGACACAAATTAGAATGTGACACAAAAACATGCCCTCAACATTTAAACAGACATATTAAGAAAATGACCACCTTCACCATTACGAAGCAGCTCTCAAGGTGGATTTTCTAGGTTTGTATACATGTTAGGCATTGGAAATCAATCTGAAATCATCTTGACTTTGCTTTGGGGGCATCTAAGCTGCTGTATCTAAGAGATTTATGGAAACTTGGCAAAATTATACTAAAAACAAAAATGAATGCTAAAGATATCAATAAAGGTAGCCTAGTCGAATAGATTATACATATGTCATCTTCTATATCACAAATGTGGGCACAAGTTTTATAATGAAGTGACCCTGACTGGCCACTTTCTTTCGCAAATGAGTACTGCCTTAATTATTTGCATCTGTGAACTCAAATGAAAATACTTAAGGATATATCAATATGCTCATAAATCATCTGCAGGCAATAAGTAGTTCAACATAGATAATTAGAGAATTTACGGAAGGCTTACTCCCTCTGTTTATCTGCTTATGACATTTGCGGTACAGCCCTAACAGCAGGATAATTACTAGATTTATTCATCAAACAAAATCACGCCTTCTGGGAATGCACAGTGACTCTGGTTTTAGGACTAATAAAGACATTTTTCACCAAAACTCAAGTACTAATTTGCTCAATAACTAGCTGCAATAAGCTTTTATGGAAGCACTCAAAGTAAAGGCTTGGCACTAGAGGGCAGATAATTAAAGGTGCAGTATCCCCATACAAAAGGCTCTGAACAATTCCCCAAACATATTAAAATTTAATTGTTGAATGTTAATTGAAAAAAAAAAAAAAAGTCACTACTCTGTTCTCTCTATTTCAGTAATTATTCTTCTCATATCAAAAATATATCTTTTCATAATAAAAGAAAATCTGTAGGATTCTTAAAAATTTTATTTTCATTGATTTCCCATAACAGCAGGAAAACATGAAGGAAAACAAAACTCTCAGATATCTGATGATAATTTTCAATAAAATAATAATAATATTTGTAGAAGGATAAAGATGCAAACCACTGCACTTCAGTATGATCACACAAATAAGCAATTTCTAATAATCATATAAATTATAGTACTGGAAAAAATCTAACATAATGTAAAATATAAACACAAATCTCACAGTACAATTGCACAACCAAGTTCTTGCAGATTCAAAAGTCTGTGGAAGCTTTATCATCTATATCTCAGTCTAGCCTTCTCTTGTACTTCTTTCTCACACATTCTTAATTTTATTGCCTGTCCCGAACTTCCACAAATTAGGAACTCAAGAAGTTCTTGAGACACTCATGCTCATGAGACTCATGAGAGTTAAGAATAACTCCATCTTCTAATTACCCAGGAAATTATGAGCACAAGTCAGGCAACAGAAATACATACTCTGCATGCATGCTACTCTCAAACTCTTGCTGTTTGGGACAGGATGGGTATTCCCTGAGGTGCTGAGCTTTCACTATACCAAAGTGCTACACAGCCCTAGGCCAAGTCTGCTGCAGAGAAATGATGAACTACACAAAATGCAGACTTTTAAACTCGTATTTAATTGTTTAATGTCATGGCTCTTGGTAGAGCATTGTTGCTTGAAAAATAAATTGGGTAATTCAATTAAATGGCTACAGAAGATACATCATATCAGATGTAGAAAGGCACTAACCCCAGCTTGAACTTGACGTCCCACATCGCTTCACTTATTTGACAAATGGATTCTTGAAAATAATTGAAACACATGGCTGCCAGCATAGGTCAATAATACTCTTTTGCCATTCAGCCTCTTAACAGCTTCCATTTTTTCTTGCACTGTGCCATTCAGGGCAAAGATTGCATTTGCCTGGTAAATCATGCAAGCATTATTACTAAAATGGGACTAAATGCAATGAAAATGGACTACATAAAAGTAATGGCACTTAAGTAAAAGGAAGACCATCTACTAGGGCAAACACTAAATGTCAGAGTTAAATACTATATGACATTGCCTCCATTATAAACTTGTATTATAGATGTAAGAAGGCAAACTTGCTAACTATACAAACACCACCATTTGCATAGCTACTCTAACAGGTACTTACAAGAAAGGAAGATATCTAAGAGAAGGCTTGCATTCTAATCATTTCAAGATATTTCTTGTATTTTGTTTGCATTAAGCATTCAATATCCAAAAGTATAGTCTGTTACAGATGCAGAAGAGGTGTGATTATTTTCCCAGCATCAATTTACAACATACAGTAGAGGCAGAGAACCACAGCACCACAGCTGCTTGGAGGAAGATGTTTTGTTAATGTTTAGAAAAGTCTTTGGAATTAGAAATGTATTACTTAAAAAAAAAAAAAAAAAAAAAAAAAAAAAAAAAAAATGGAACTAGAGAACTAGATGGCATGGTTGCTGAGCTGCTCTGCACTGTATCTGAAAAGTGTCTGCCTGCTAAAGTCATTCATCTGGACTTGTGCAAAGCCTTTTACATTGTCCCCCACCACATCCTTATCTCCAAATTGGACAGATATCATGGACCACCCAGTGGACAAGGAATTGGTTGAAATGCTGCAGGCGAAGGGTGGTGATCAATGATTCTACATCCAGGTGGAGGCTGATAACACTAGGGGACTACCTTGGAACCAATGCTCTTTAACATCAGTGACATCAGTGGTGGAATCAAGTTCACCCTCAGCAAGTTTGCTGATAAAACCAAGCTGAGTGGTGTGGTTGACACAATGGAAGGAAGGGATGCCATTCAGAGGGACCTCAACAGACTTGAAAGGTAGGCTCAGGTAAATCTAATGAGGTTCAACACAGCATAGTACAAGGTTTTGCACTTGGGCCGGAGGAATCCCAGATCTATGCAGACAGGGAGGAGCAATCCTTGAGAGCAGCCCTGCAGAGAAGGACCAGGGGGTCCTGGTGGACAAAAAACTGAACACTAGCCAGCCAGCAGAGTTTCTTGCAGCTTGGAAAGCAAATGGTATCCTGGGCTCCATTAGAAGAGGGGTGGCCAGCAGGGAGAGGGAAGTGATTGTCCCTCTCTACTCTGGCCTCATGAGACCCCATCTGGAGTACTGTGTCCAGGTCTGGGGCCCCCAATACAAGAAAGACAGGGATCTGGTAGAGAGGGTCCAGAGGAGGACCACAAAGAACATCAGAGGGCTGGAGACAAGCAGAGGGAGCTGGATTTGTTCAGCATAGAGAAGAGAAGGCTGTGGGGTGACCTCATTGTAGTGTTCCAGTATCTAAAGGGAGCCTATAAACAGGAGGGGAGTCAACTCTTAACAAGGGTAGATGATGGCAGGGCAAGGGAAAATGGTTTTAAGTTGAAGGAGGGAAGATTTAGTTGGGATATCAGGGGGAAGTTCTTTACCAAGAGAGTGGTGAGGTGCTGGAACAGACTGCACAGAGAAGTTGCAGATGCCCTGTCCTGGAGGTGTTCAAAGCCAGGCTGGATGGGGCCATGGACAGCCTGGTCTAGTATTAGATATGGATCTCAATGATCCTTGAGGTTCTCTTGTAAGCCAAACCATTCTGTGATTCTATGATAAAGTTGTCAGGGACTGGAAAAAAGGAAAACATCACTGTCATTTGCAAGAAAGGGAATGAGGATCTGGGGAACTATGGGCCAGCAAGTCTCACCTCTGTGTCTGGGAAGACTGTGGAACAGGTACTCCCAGAATACATGTTAAGGCACATGAAAGATGAGAGGGTGATGTGAAAAAGCCAGCATGGCTTCACCAAGGGAAGGTCGTTACCAATATGGTGGCCTTCTATGTTGGAGTGATGGCATCAGTGGACGAAGGGAAGGCAACTGATGTAGTCTACCTCAACTTCTGAAAGGTCTTTAACATGTTCCCCCAACACATTCTTAAACCTAGATTGGAGAGACATGGACTATTTGTTGGATAAGGAATTGACTGGAAGGTGACAGATAGAGGGTTGGGGTCAATGGCTGTATGTTCTGGTGGAGGCTGGTAACAAGCAGTGTACTGTCTTACTCCAATTTATAGGAGGTAGAGGAGGTTCTTTTAATATATGTATTCTCAATGGTGAGACAAAGACAACAGGTCAAAAGTTAACCCTACCAGCTTATTACAAATCCTAGTCATTTAGGGAGATTGGGAAGGGAAGACAGGCAATAGAAAGGATAGTGAATAAAAGCAAGGAGTCTTTGTAGGAAGCAAGAGGGAGATAGTCACCACCATAGGTCCAGTGTGGTTTGTAGTTCAGTTGTTGATCTTCAGTAGTAGTGGGTCATCAGGTGTTGTTCAGTTGACAACTACTACTGTGACTAACTTTCCAATGGAAGTACAAACTTATAAATAAGTTCAAAGTGGTTGAGTCAGCTCTCTTTGGAGTGGCAGCTTCTGTCTTTGGGATCTCAGCAGAAACTCCTTTGTTCCCATCTTCAAGGCTTTGTCAGCAGATAAAAGGGAGAAGGGAGGTGCTCACCTGTATCCTGTTTTTCACAGGATATGAAGGTATTACTCCCCAATTTTCCCATATCAAGCTGGAGTAATTTGGTCATGGGCCAGGTCTTCTGACAGTAAACACTCCTGAGTATTCTCTTCTGACAGCAAACAGCTCCAAAGAAACATTTTCAACTGTAAAATTGTCCACAGAGTGATGCTGACTGCCACATAACAACACCCACCTCTCATCTCATCTCCTAGATAAGTCAGAGACTTATCACAAGAAACGACTCAGAAAGCAAGCTTTGAGCCAAAAACAAAGAAGGGTTCAGACATGTTCCTGAGGGGTTTGTGCTGGGACTGGTACTCTAACATCTTTATCAGTGACATAGATGATTAACTAACTGCACCCTCAGCAAGTTTGCTGATGACACCAAGCTGAGCAGTGCAGTTGATAAGGCAGAAAGAAAAGATTCCATTCAGAGGGACCTCAATACACTGCAAAGGTGGGCCCTTGTGAACCTAATGAGTTTCAACAAAGCAAAGCACAACTTTTTGCACCCACTTATGCATGATATCTGAAAACAGCGGAGTTCTGTTAGATAAAAAGCTTAACATGAGGCAGCAGTGCGTGCTTGCAACCTGAAAAAAAATTGTAACCTGGGTTCCATCAGAAGTGGGGTGGCCAACAGGGAGAGGGAGGAGACTGTGCCCCTCTATCCTTGTAAGATCCAAGTTAGAGTACTGTGTCTGTGTCTGGGACCCCCAAAACAGGAAAGACATGGGGCTTTCGAAGAGGTTCTATACAGAGGGCCACAAAGGTGATCCAAGGGTTGGAGCACCTCTCTATTCAAGATAGGCTAAGGGAACTGGGCTTGTTCAGCCTGGAAAAGGGAAGGCTGTAAGGAGACCTCATCATGTCCTTTGAATATTTAAAGGGAGTTTATAAACAAGGAGGAATGATTTTAAGCTAAAGGAAAGGAGATTTAGATTAGATGTCAGGACAAAGTTTTTTACAGTGAGAGTGGTGAGGCGCTGGAACAAGTTGTCCAGGGAGGATGTGTATACTCTTACCCTGAAGCTGTTTAAGGCCAGGTTGGATGGGGTTCTGGGCAACCTGATCTAGAACTTGATCTAGAGATCTGGCAAACCTCCCAGTAGGTGGTTTGGTACTTGATGATTCCTGAGATTCCTTTCAACCTGGGCCATTCTATGATTCTATGATACGATTCTAAGACTCCATCTTCCATTCTCACTCTTTTAAATCACATTTCCCCTTGTCTATCAACCCACAGTTCTTTCTTTCAAATCCCACTTAGGAGAAATTAATTTTTAGCAACCTTTTGCCACTAAGCTTCTCACTTGGACTTTGCACTTAATACAATAATACTAATTCAATTACATAGCACTAGAGCGCAGTATTCTTTACTTAGATCTAGTGGGGAAAAAAACCAAAACCACCTTTCTCATCTACTGTGCTTTCAACAAGACTGAAGTTTTGATGCTCCTTACCTATGTTATCACCACTTCTGCATATTACATAAGTAGTAGTGGCACTTGTATATCTAAGAAATCTCATTTAAGTTGAACAAATTTCAGCACAACTTCAAAACACACACAAATATGGTATCACAATATAGATGACATTGTAAAGCTAATTTAAAGAAACCACATCTTGGATATTAAAAAAAAAAAAAAAAAAAAAAAAAAGTATCAATAAATAGCAAACAAATTTTAAGAGACTGACCAAAAAGTAACTTAGAAAAAGATGTGTTTCAAAATATGATTAAAACACTGTCATCCTTTCAAGACTACATTTGAGGTTATGAACACACCAAATTCTTGCATAAGCACAATGGCTTTATGTTTTCCTTAGCACTTGGGAAAAGATCTTTATTATTTTATGTAATATTTACTCTAGCCTACCAAATAATATTTTTCTGGGTAGCACTTCTACAAGCAGTCCTGAATCCTCCAAAATGTAGCTCTGCCAGTTTGCAGCTCATTGCTTAAATGTCTGTTTCCATGCTATTTTCGCTCACATAGATCAGAATGTATTTGTCCAATTGAGGTTCAGTAGATAAACAATACTTATCCTTCCCCAGAACAAAATACCTGCACCTTCAAGAAAGCACTTTCTAATAAATGTCTTCCAATATGTGCCATCACTATTTTGAGATAAACCTCAGTCAACACCAGACTGCAGAAAAAATGTATCAGAAGTATACACAGCCTCATGACCTACCTGTCCTTCATTAACATACTCACTAGCTTTTACCTTTAAAATGATTACCAAGTCCTTAAACACTAAGAAATCTGTTCTGGCAGTCAGTGTTGGGATGAGAAGGAAGCAGTGGTCAGAGATTCCAGAAAGGAAAATTTGAAAGAACAACCATGTAGAAGGAAAGCATGAAGTTGAGATTAAGTTCCTTGTAGTGCAACAGCATTACCCAAAGCCCTCTGTACACTCTTCTGTGATATGTAGAATTCAGAAAGGCTGTTGATACAGATGAAGAAATGAGAAAGGACTGGTTCTAAACCTACTCCTATGAAACTTAGCGTAATTCTATATTCAGAAACCTGGCTGTTTTTCACAAGTTTTTCTCAGATAGTTAAGAAACAATTAACATAAACCATTATTTGAAAGGAAATAATACATACATATATATATATATATATATATATATATTTCTCCTCAAAATATTATAAATAATTAAAAGTTTGTTGTTATGTTTTACAAAATAAAGTTTGTTGTTATGTTTTACAAAATAAAATCAGGGTTTTGTACTGTTACTATCCAAAATTAACAGATTAATTGTGTTCTGTCTACATATTTTTAAACTAGCAGCCAAATATCTTGAGGGGCAGTGGGTGGTAGGAGTTATGTATTTTGTTTGCAGGCTTACACAGGGAGTTTGATAGTTAGTGTAACCAGCCCCCAAGCAAAATTTCAGCACGGCATTTCAGAACTCTTAAGGCTTACTTTTTCCAATTAAGGATTATGGAAACAGGACTGGTGAGCCTAGAGGGTTTTGAATTGTGCTTGTAGAACATTAAGCAAACATGGGTATCTCCAGGCTCGCAAAGCTCTGATAAAACTCTGTCTATATAATTAGATCAATCAACAAGAAACATGTAATGTATGCCAGAGGTAGCTGCATAACAAACATCATATAGAAAATATTAACTATCCAGTAACACTTCAGTCTACTTGATTAGCACTTATATTAAAAAATGCATCTTTGCAGGGTGAAATACAATTCCAGTCACAATAATATATTTTCACGTAGCTTTCTGCCAAATAATCTTCACGAACGTTCTCATCTGCAAACCAAATATCCTCAGCATGCCACCAATCAATTAGGTGTGTATTTATCCTTAAGTTTTTAATTTATGTCACTTGGGATACAAGTCAATTTTCCTAATTAGAATATATCCATCATGATTAGAAAGTAAGCTTAGGCAAATTTATATTGGATAGGTTTAGAAAAAGATAAATTTGCATAAATGCATTGTATGCTAATACAATACCTAAATTGACTTTTCAAGGGTCAGAAATCAAAGTTTTCCATGCTACCCTGTTCCTCTTAGATGATCCAACGTGCATAAATAAACTCTAAACTTCAGATTTTAGAAAAACATTGAGATTCCTGCTGCAGTAAAGGAAGATAAGGGGGCATTCGTGCCAGTATTTCAAGTTCAATTTAAACCAATGGATAACACATAATACCCCTCAGCAGGTTCTGCCTGGATTCTAAGACAGAAATCATGTTAAGGACTACTCCTCTGCCTTAGTAATAGAAAGTTAGGAGAGTGAGTCAACTAAGCCAGATAAACAAACTAGATGCTAAAGTTAGATGTGCATAACCCACAGAGAGTACACATAATGTTACAAAAAACCCCACACAATCTTGTACACTCTATTAGAGACAACCCTACACAGCCAGAAAGCAGATAATAAAAAGACACAACTACCTTCTGAAATCCAGAGAACATACACACTACAGGACTGAGTGCATCTGGTGAAGAGAGTGAAATCCTCCTCCATAAACTCATCATTGGGATATATTCTGTTTATAGACACTGTTTTTCCAAGGTGGAGATGAGAAGGTACAATGCCACGTCTGTTTCTCAGGCTACTCCTTCTCCAGCAAAAAAATCCAAGCTCACCACTTCATGCAGCAGTGGTGGCTATCCCACTGGGTGATGTGCCTCCCCCATATCCTAGGTGAACCTACAAAACAGACCTAAACAGAAACTTCATTTATATCTTATGAAGACTCATACCCAAACTGGGACCCAGGAACATGCTATGCATGCTATGCACATGCACAGTGCTAAAGCCAGACTGCTCACTGTCAGGTCTCTTGGCCAGTTGACATCAACACAAACTCTCTTCCATTTTTTGATTTCAGTCTTGTAGTCCCACAGTTCATGTTGCTAGCATCTTTGTATCACAAGACTGAAAGAATCCAACTCTAGTTGGAACTGCAGAACTCTACAAATTCACCTTCCCTTGGAGCTCCTGACTGCCCCACAAGTACCACTCAAAAAATGTTTTCCACTACCAAATACACATCTTGTGTATTACTTTTTTTTTAATTATTATTTTTAATTATTTATTTATTTTACGTGATGTTTTCAAAAGTGAGTCCATCAAACATTTTAAAACCTGAACTTGCTGAACCAACTTTAGACTTGATTTAAACAAAGAATAAAACTCATTGCTGAATTGGAAAAAATATTATGAATTTACTTACAAAGGTACGACTATGGATTAAAGAAAATGAAGTTGAACTAGAATAATGAAGGGAGATACAGAAAAATCTCAAGTTAAAAAACAACTACTGGAAGACTGTCAGAGTAGAAGTGGTAGGGGAGTTGGCATCTGAAGTTGTCTCCTCAACCTGGATGGTTGTAAAATAACAACTAGTTGCAGAGAGTGCTTTTATGAGACTTAGATTGAAATGGCTTTTCACAACAGAAACACTTGACTATAGAGCTCACAAGATTTGAATTAAAAAAATTAAATCAGTATTGATATCTGCCACAGAATGAAAAGAAATCATCTGCAAATGACAATAGCCCTCATGACTGTGTTGTATGAGTTAGGCTTACATTAATCGGAAAAAGAAAAGACAGTCAAGTAAGGTAGGCAGTAACTTTGAAACTATAGGACAGAATCTTGGACTTTGTAACTTTTCTAACTCCTGTAATTTATAGTGTTGTTTACTGAAAAATTCTTCCTCTATTATTGCAAAACTGAGTTAATAATTGGGTCGACAGACAGTGGAAGCATTAATGTTAATTATTTTTTATTGACTTATTTCACTGGAGGCATTTTAATATTGTTTCAGTTATGCTAGAGGTCGTTTAAATAGGATACTCTTTCAGGATGCCTTACAAGGACATGAAGCATTACCCATCTATGATGGTTTTCAGTTGACACTCCTCTGAAAGATTCATGTGTATCTTCTGATTTTGATCAAAATTGTTCTCAAACTGCTATGATAGCTGCTTCAGCACACCCTCAAACTTCAAATGGGACAAAAATATCTTATGATTCTATTACTGTTTTCATGAATTTTCATCACATTCAAATACATTCTTTCTGCACCTCTCTGACTATCTTGTCCTTCTCATCTCTGACCAGTTAAACCAGACCTTACATCTGACCTTTGCATTACAAGAGCTAGCTCAGCTAGCCTGGTAGTATCATAGAATCATAGTATCGTGCGAGTTGGAAGGGACCTTAGAGATCATCGAGTCCAACTCCTGGGATTTGAGCCTTCTTTGTAGCAGAGCGGCACTTCTACCACTTGCGCCACAGGGGGGATTTGAACCCGGGCCTCTGGTGTTGCAAGCGGCATTTCTACCACTGTGCACCACCTCCTACCTAGAGACTTGAAAGACTACTAGAAGAAGGATATTCTTATAAAATTGTACTGGAATAAATTGAAATCCAACACAAAGTATTGTCCATTACGGTATGAACCTAGGGAAGTGATAGTTTCCCTGTACTGGGCACTCATAAGGCTGCACTTCGAGTATTGTGCTCAGTTTTGGGCCCCTCATTACCAGAAAGACACTGAGGTATTGGGGCATATCCACAGAAAAGCAACAAAGCTTTGAAAGGTCTGGAGCACAAGTTTTATGGGGATTGTTCAGTCTAGAGAAGAGGACTCTCAGGGGAGACCTTATCAGTCTCCATAACTCCCTGAAAGGAGGAGTAGCAATGTGAGGTCAGTCTCTTCTCTTTGATAACAGTGATAGGATGGGTAGGATGAGAGGTAATGGCCTCAATTTGCACAAGGGGAGATTCAGGTTGGAATTAGGAGTAAGAAATTAGGAAGAATTTCTTCTCTGAAAGAGTGGTGAGCTGCCCAGGGAAGTGGTAGAGTCACCATCCCTGAAGATGATCAAGAGATGTGTAGATATGGCACTGAGACACATGGTTTGGTGGATATGGGGATGATTGGTTGATGGTTGGACTAGATTATCTTAGACGTTCTTTCCAATCTTAGTGATTCTATAATTTTAATTAGCAATAAATATCCTGATTTGGAAACTGTAAGACAGCTTTAGCAGTATGCTTTATAAAGATGGACATTTTACACTTAGTACTTTGAAGAATTTTAATTTGAATGCTTGATTAGAGCATAAAACAGGGTCTGTAGTGATATGTGTCCAACCCTAGTCAAATATCTCTGTATAAACAATGAGTCAGATTAGTGTTTAATTATAATTCAGGTATTTGAACTGTTACAGCACCGAGAATCCCATAATTCATATGATATTTCTGGAAGCTAGAAAGTTCTAAACCTTTCATAGTTTAATTCCCTGGCTGACTTTTTTTTTTTTTTTTTTTTTTTTTTTTTTTTTTTTTAAAGTATTTTATGTGCTTTCAAACTGAAGATTTCTTCTGCCAAATAGCACAGTGAAAGGAAAATATTGCTTGTGTCTCTCCAAAACACTAAACAACTGATGGACATGGCACTCTCTAGGAAGCTGAGAACAAATCTGTGGGCATTTCCTTTCAAAGAACAGTTTCAAGCTGTGTGTTCCATGCTGAGATACTGTGAAAGACAGTTGAATTTGAAACATAACCCGGTGTTCAATTAAGTAAATAAGGCTGCAGTTTGCCAGATCCTGCTTTTGTCCCACCTAACCAAGGAGGCACAGTATTTATCAGGGTGTGTGGTGGTAGGAAAGGGATCATGGTTTTTCAGAAAAGGAGGGAAGATTTAGGTCACATATTAGTAGGAAGTTTTTTACTCAGTGAGTAATGAAGCATTTGAAAAAAACTGTTCAAAGAAGCTGTGGATGACCCATGCCTGGAAGCATTCAAGGCCAGGTTGGATGTGCCTGTGGGCAGCCTGAGATTGTAGGTGTCAACAGTAGATGAAACTACACTGGCAAGAGAGAACCTGGAGTACAGTTACTGATAGAATATAATGATTCTAAAAAGTTTAATAACAAATAACAAAATTTGTGAAGGCATGGTATTGATTATATGCAGCACAGTGGATGAACACTCAACCAGGAGCTGAGTCATAGACTGCTAATTACAAACACATGGATCCTGAATGTGCCTGAATCTCTCCCTGGTCCCAGACTTGGTCAACGATTTATGTATGTCTACAGGATCATATCCACACAATCAGTCTAAGATACAATCTTAGCAAAGCTAACAAAACTGAAACTATGTCACTTACTAAGGACCTGTGTTAGCATGTCTTGCAGTCAAGGTGTAAGGGATCTCTGCACAGGAGATCTTTGTGAGTGGTGTCCCCTGCTTGAGAATAAATCCTGTCCAGATGCCAGCTACCACATATCGGATCTCCAGGAACTCCCAAGCTGCTCATTGTTTCAGGGTAGGATGATGGTCTCATTCTCACAGTTTTTGACATGTGCTCAATTGGATCTTTTAAACCAGGTGTCTGCCACCAGCTCTTTTAGCACAGATTGAGACAGTTGAGGCTGTTGATCTATCTGTGCAAGTAACATTGTGTAACCAGTACTGTGCTGTTTGCCTGGGCAAGGCATTCGGCCCAACAGACAGGGCAAAGAAGCAAGCTGTGGGAGGAAGCACAGTGTTACAACTGCCCACAGCAGGGGCTCCGAATTGGAATGCTTTAAGGCTCTTTCCAACCAAACCATTCTGTGATCCAACGAGTCTGTAACCTTTATACTACGTGGTACTCTGTACTTCACGCCTTAAGTTGTAAACTTACTCAGTAGACTAAAAGGATGGAGCTTGCAGGAGAAAATTCAGATTTTCACCAAGTGATGCCTACCTCCTGGCAGTAAAAGGGGCTCAGAATTGGCGAGGAACTTAATCCTTCTCTGGGCTATGGCCGTTTCCCTAAATGCACTCCCAAAAAGCCTATCAGGCTGGAGTTGGTGGAGTTTTCAGGACATTTCTAAATATGCTGTACACACAGTGGTTAATTTTTGCAAATTACTTGTACATGCTCCCTAGTTTTAAGGCCTTCAGTTGTATATATAAGGGGAAAAAAAAAAAAAAAAAAAAAAAAAAAAAAAAAAAAAAAAAAAGATCAGGTTGTAGGCAGACAGAAAATTAAGTCTATAGATTTCCACAGACTTCCTCTATGACACATTTTGAAGACAGAAAGCCCCATTCCCAGTGTCTTCAGGATCAGGAAGCTATGCTGTGTTGTAAGCATAAGCTATATAACCAGCCAAGAGGTTTAAGCTCACCCTACACGAACTTTTAAGGTTATCAGAATCTAAAAAATCCTCAGATAAACTTTAATTAGCTATCTTAAGTTGATCAAGAACAGGTAGGCCTGTTAGGTGGCAGCAAATTCAACTCTTCCCTGTTTTCAGGTGTACACTACCACTAAATTCATTTTCTGAACATTTGTTTACCTCCTGGAGTTTGCAAAACCTATCATTTTAAAATACTATCAACATATAATCAATTATGTTAATTCTGTCAAATTTGGCTATGTAGTTTATAAAGATTTAAACTTATCAGCAGTAGCAAAGATAAGATCTTCTTCATTAACAGCAGCTGATACAGCTGTGGGTGATCAGAATTGTGAGATTAACAAGAAATACAAGCTCAAATTTAAGCTGGAGGATGATGCGCATGAGTATCACAGTGCTGAAGATGAGGAAACCAGCAAACCTTATTTGACCTTTCAGTAATGCAATGAAAATCTATGCAAATATAAATGACATTGTGACAGGCAGTAAATTGGGCTACAGTGTTTTGTTGTTCATAAAAACTTTACTTTTGTGTGTGTTAAAGCAAGTTGCTTCTTTATTTTGCAGATGGCAACAGAATTTTTCAGGGACTTGAGAGCAAATCAGCAGCTGCCACTAAGAAAACGTTGTTTTAGGAAAAGTCATGTGTGCAGAGCAGCTGAAAAATTGCATCAGTCAGGCAATCAAAAATGTTGTAATAATATAATAGGAAAATGTAAGAGGAATTTCAAAGTGCTCTACAGAAAGGGGAGTGAACATTCAGTGACTTTCAAAAATTCTCTTGAAATGTAAATGCAACATACCAACTATCTAGCCAGACTTGAGATAAAATTGTGTGACCACATTTCTAATACAAGAAAAATTAATAAAGCTAATATTGAAATTAGTATTTTGATAAGTGATGTGACCAAGGAATAGGCTGCTTCAAGCAAGGAAACACAATTTCATTAGACCCCAGGGATTCTGCATGCTGATAACTTCAGTCAAACAGAACACTGCATACCACTGCTGTGACCATTTTAAACACCTTTTTAGTCACCACAAGACACCATGATTTCACTAACAATGAATTCCATGTCAGTAAGGTACAGGACTGGAACTGCAGCACAGTGCTTGGAAAAATGGCTTCACCTGATTATGTGGTGTGACAGTGATCACAGACTACATACAGCTTCCTCTGGGAAACATCACAAGGAACAGTCTGTATTTCTCCCTTACATACTCCACAAACTACAAAAATGCAGTGCAGCATCAAGTGCCCCCTTGACCTGTGTCAGCCACGTTTTGAGCATTTACTTCAGCACTGTGTTGTCAAATCTTACCCTCTGAAACAACAGCTCCACTTCACTAAGCCATTCCAGAGAAGCAGAAACTGATCCAAAGAAAGTGCAAGGTATGACACACTGTAACACGTTGCCTGGCACCAGCATGGCATTATATTGGATGCTCAGATTGAACTGGAAGAGTTGTCACTCAAGCTGCAAAACAATCTGTAATGTTAGCTAATGCCAGGTGAGTGGCTGCGAGCTACATGAGGAGTGAGGCAGAAGCACTGGGGTCAAGTGCTTTTTTCCCACTATTTTTTCCATGCTCAGAGTACTAGCTTACTAAAGGATGCAGAAGGAACAGTGTTAATTGCAGTCCTGCAGAATGGGGGTAAATAATGCCCTCTCCCAGCTTGTGCTGTTGGCTCAGAAAATCTCTATATTATCCAGTTATATTCATGTGACTGAGCAATTTTGCTTTCTTAGATACTATCAAACACACATTTTTATAAAAGACCATGTAGACAAATTACATTTTAAATATATTATATGAATATATCGGTATTTTGTATCACCTGGAATGCATAAATCTCCATATATGCCTGCAACTCATCTCCATTCACAGTCTCAAATACTAGTTAGCTAAAGATGCAGTAGATTAAAACAAGCAAGATGAGTTAATTCAGCTCTTAACTAAGACATTGAATTCTGGATTTAGTCTCACAGTTCATGAGGTAGCAGGTTCCCCTATACACTGTTACAAAAACAAATACTTTGGTATAATATTTAGCAGCCTACTGAAAGAATGTGTTTGAGCTAAGATATGAAGCTGAAATTTTGGGTTCCTCAGCATTAGTCCTAGCACTTAGGTAAGTTTCCAAACCAGGTTATGACTGAGTTTACCCATTCTTCCCAAAATATTCAAGAACAAATTATTCTTTATGTGCTCTAAATCAGCTGTTTACTGTGTTGTTTTGTTTGCTCTGTTGTTTCTGTTTGTTTGTTTTTAAACTAATGAAAATGACTGTGACTCGGTCTAGACATACCTTCATTTCAGTTACTTTACCTCTGTACATGGAGCAAAAGAGAAAGGAAATTCCAAAGATAGCTCTTATAGACTGTATCGAGCCTTTCCCCTTTGCTTCCCACTTTCTGTGTCCTTTACTTGTCAACATGTTATATGTTGGTGAACGAAGCTTCCTAAACAGATGTTACTTCTGAGCACTTTTCCCACTTTTTTCTCCACATCTTTGTATGTCTGCAGAGCAACATAAGCACTAAAAAAAATGGCTAAATTTGGCATTTTCTTCACACGGGCAACACTGCCACATTGGAGTGTTAACTGCTCCTAAATGCTTCTGTAGCACATTTCCTGCCAGACTCTTGTAGGGAGTTAGGGTGGCATGCAGCAGTTGAACATCAAATACGTTAGATCTATCATCTATGTTGGGTAACCATGAACAAGTCATGATATCATAGGGCCTGTATAGCAGCCTCTGTATTTCCTGTAGTTTATTCATTATAGCAGGTATCTCTAATTACTCCATAACATTAATTTACAAGTTAAAAAATGTACTTATTCTAAATAGAGTCTAATAGTGGAAGCAGAGAGTACTATCTAAGTAAGAAACCTTGTACTTTCTCCTAAACAGAAATATGTGAAAACAAAAAATGTCATTTCATACTATGCTTGAATTGGCCCTACATCACAGAAAGAAATGTGATGCTTCTTTCCTTACTTTCAAGGTATAAAGAATTGTGTAACTCTTTGGCTTTAGAAGGATGGTTGGAGCATTCTGCAAATATAAGGAGTAGCAATTCTTTTTCTGGTTCTCTGCTGCAAACGAGAGCTTTCCAGACAAACAATTTGTGATCTGAGTTAAATCATACCACAAACACGGACCAAATCCATTTAATTGTTTTATTACAAAAATTCAGATGACATATCCATGCAGTCAGAAGTTCTTTAAAGAAGAATGGTAAATATACTAGTATCACTAAATGACCCAACCATACTTTTAATTGTGTAGCAGTTAGAGGTATTAAATATCCCAGTATAGAATTTCTGAAAGTTCTTTAAGTGTTGAACTAATTTTTTAATTCTGTAATGACCTTAGTTACTATCTTATGTATTGAGTTACACTTACTTATTTTGCTATGATCATGGGTATTGATTTTGAAAACAGAATTTTGATTATTTGAGTTTAAGCTGCCTGAAGTAAAAACCAGAGTATGATAGCCAATTCAATAAATGTTAATATATATATGTGTGTGTGTGTATACATAAAATCACATTTTTGATTGAATTCTCTTGTAGAATTTAAACCTCTAGGCATGGATTTTTAAATTAGTTTTTATGGCTTTTGTTTTTTGGGTTTTTTAATCTTTTGTTTTTTAACTTTCTTCAGTAAGTACTGTAAATAGGTATGGAATAGGGTGGAGAACTGCAATAAAGTTTTAAGCATTTAGAGGTTGAGATGTAAATCATCCTAATTTGTTCAATGATTTCAGTTTCTTTCTAACAATCCCTTTGATTCTGGAAGAAAAAAATTAGATATCAAAATAGAATTTTTTCAGGCTTTGCTTATTTACAGTTGCCCTAAGCACTATCATAGTTTTAATATTTTACAAAAATAAAAAATAAATTAAAAAAAAAAGTTAAAAAAAAAAATGCCACAGTATTTTCCATTTGTACGGCGACAAAAAGCAAAATTGAAGCAAATAGGTCAACTGACCCTAGAGCTGCCAAGTGCACTTGAAATAAATCATGAAATCTTATTAATGCTGCCTAGCATTAATTAGCCAGGAAAATAAGTTTAGATAGCTCAGATGACTATAAGGACCACAGAATAGTCTTACATTCTATGTAGTATTGAACTCCACATAATGTTTTATACCTAGCCTAATGCAGTATTAATGAACTGCAGCTAACAGTTAGAGTTACAATGTCAACTGCCATAGAAAACTGAATTTGTTTGCCATCTATGAAAAACTAAAATCAGAAATCTTTTTGAATTTTTCAAATGCTTTTTGGTACTGATAGCAAGGAGTGAAGGAATGCCTATGTATTTTTTGTTATTCATTGCCTTTCAGAGGCAATTCTTGCAAGTTTAAACTACCATTTTTACCACAAAGAAGCCAATCTACTGTACACAAACCAAACAATTCTTAGGAATGTTAGAACTAGAAGGCTAATTAAATCTACAGGCCGTTCTCAGAGCTGGGGGCTAATTTTCAGCACAAGTCATGACTTGAATCTCTGCTATCTGTGAATTACTTACTCCACGTATGATCCAAAGTAGAAGATATTAGTATGATATTAAATAGTCAGCTGAAGTGCCGTTCAGGTAACAGCTTCCTGCATAAACTTAGAGAAGGCTGATAAAATTTTCAGCTTCTTACCTTGAAATTCCAATTTCTTTCAAAATTCTGTCATCAAAAATCTAGTCTGCAAATTCTATCTCCAGGACTATGAGAAGAAATACACTAGTAGGTGACATGTTGATAGGTTCATTTAATCAGTTTCATTAGCTGAATGAGAAAGTGTGTTCACCTAGATAGTTTACCTTTAATATGTATTTATTTACATTTAATTTTGTATTTAATTTATATAGTTGATGTATATATATATATCTGATAGTTGAAACTAATTTCATAGATGTCAATAGTTATTGAAAATAGAGCTTTGACAGGCTTATAATAAAGAACTAAACGTTCTGATCATGATCTGAATGATCATTGTAACGGCGACAGGAGTTACTTAAGTAGTCTACAGAGTCTTAAAAAAAGAAACCCTACTTTCCTATGGCCTAGAGTATCTTTCTCCATCTGACCCTTTACCATTCATCCTTTTGTAGGGAACTCAAAACAAAACAGCCTGGAGTCAGCCATGTGCTGACTGGTTGGTTGGTTAGTTGGTTGGTTCAAAATATCAGCACTTTCCCAGTCTTTGCTTGCTGTGATGCACTTGAAGTTTGATTCAAAAAATCTATAGTCAAACAGTGCACAATTCACTGGCATATTCTCACAGCTCTTCCAAGATAATTATTTCAATAACAGTAATAGAGAGACCATATTTACTTTTACTTGCAGTTTGAATAAAAGTTATTGAACATTCTTCTTTCTTCCCTAATTATTTAGTATATAGTATGAGTCATTTGTAATAAACAGTTGTGTGGAGTATGCTGGATATTGATTCTTATAATAACTGTTTAAACCATTAAGTTGACTGTGTTTTTGTTTAAAATGTCTCTGGCAGCTCTTAAAACACCAGGTAAAGATAATTGAGAACATACAAAGAAGAAAAGAGGTAGGTTGTGAATATGGAATCATGGAAAATTAATGTAAAGGTTCTTGTACTGTCCAGAACAAAGCTAATTTCTTTCATGGGGATGGTTAGAGAACAGGTAAGGAAATAAGTAGGGAATAATTTTTGATAGAACTACATCTGCAAAAATTCAAAACCACTTTACATTGATGTGGTGGATTATGAATAAAAATAGATCTTTACAATCTCTACAATCAATTAACACCTAGGAGATGATTAACAAAAAGAAGACATTAAGAAAATTTAATTAGGTAATGGTTGCCTAACTTATTGTGATGTCCATTTATAATGTGATGAAAATATTGTTACAACCATCCATAAGATGCCATTCCATGTCATTTGCATTCCTGTAACAAAAGACTTCATTTTCCTGAAACATGTTGTGACCTGGCCTCATTAATTCAGGGAAAAGAAAATACAATTAAAGAAATCTTCAGGGGTTCTAAAGTCATCTGAATTTTATGCTAGTTAATGACATGCAATATTATTAGCTTAACTTAATCATGTTACTTTACTCTATTATATATAAACTGTTCACATTTTAATCCACATATTTTGCTGTATTTTCACGGTGAGAAATTCAGATGCAGAGTCAGAAGAACATACATGTTTTTATGGTTATGTCATAAAAGATAACCACACTTTCTGGTCACACTAGTGCAGTCACTAGGGCTAACACTGAAATAATTCCACTTCAAAATTTTCTCTATGTATCCATCATGCATTCTGTTTCATGAGATGAAGTCAACAGACAAAACAAGAAATTTTATCCCTCATTGAGAAAGACAAAAGAAGCAAAGCAATCATTTATGTCATAGATAACTGTTACATAAAACCAATATGTATGTATTCTAATTTGGAATTTACTACAGTCATTTTGCTTAAACACTTCCTTAAACATTCTCTATGTAATGTTTGAAGTTCTTGTTAACAGGTTACTAGTGTCCTGAAACCATTTCCTTTACATCTGATATGCTTAGCAGTTTCAATCACTTCATTAGCGGGACTTCAATCTTGTATAAAATTTTTATTGGCCACTAGCCCCTGTATGAAAGAAACACCCACCATGACAGCTATTGAAAGAATGTAATGTGACAGTTTTACAAATCAATATAAGCTTCATATTTTCATACAAATAAAAATAAAATACTGTTCTTGTTACTGCTTTATAACTAATAGTGTATATATACAACTTTTAGCAGGAGTCCAAACAATATTAAATGCTACTGCTATATAAATTTTGCAGCTTTACATAAAAGTAATACTTTCAAATGTCTTATTTCTTAGCACTAAACTTATGTGGCACATTCTTTGTGAATTCAGTAAGCAAATTACTTGTGCACAAAAATCCTGGCCACTAGTTAATGTATCTAATTTTAAATAATTATAAAGAACCAAAATATTTGGTTTTTGCTGTGAAAGTTACAAGTTATTGACAAGGCAAAATAACCAGTTGCAGTGTTTGACTGATGAAATAATAAGATAAAACATCCTTTTAATAAGCATTGTTGCATATTTTCTAGAAGATTATAAACAACAGTGGTGTGATTCAATATTAATATGTATGAATTAATTCAAAAACTTTATTGTCATATTAATGATTTAAGGGGTTGTTTGTTGAGCCTGATCAATTTATGGATTTAAACATGTAGGAATGTTCCTGTTACTTAGGCGGCTTCCTTTTGTTATATAAAGAACAGTAATTTTAATGGAAAAAAGCACAACAGAAGATGATTGATTGTCTGCTTTTGTCATGGAGATGAATTATTGCAGAATGCAAACATTAAAAAAAAAAAAAAAAAAAAAAAAAGAAAGAAAGAAAGAAAAGAAAGAAAGAAAAAGAAAAAAAGGAAAGCATTGTTCTATAAACTGTCCCTTGATTCCCTGCTCATTTGGGTGTATTGTTTGCAGACTGTCGTGTAGGCTAATACAAAATAATGTAATAAATATGGCATTTTGCTAAAGTAAAATTACTCGCCAATGAAGCCAGGCTTTCAAAAAATCAGAGTGCTGGCCTGGGTGCTGAATATGAAACATGCAATATAATCTATGCCAAAAGCAGAGTAACACAAAGTTTTCATAGCTATTATCATTATATTAAATTAGTAATAAGAGAATATAATGAAAGATGAAAAACTTTATTTAAAGCCATAAAGGAAAAGCTGTTCAGAAGCAGCACAAATTAAAAAGCAATACATTTAATTTTAGACAGCTGGTGGAAATAATTATATTTTTACTTAATTGTCAGTAATTTGTAGATGAGGCCATTTTTTTCTGTTTGTTTTTCTTTTCTTTTCTTTTTTTTTTTTTTCTTTTTGTTTAAATGATGAATAAAACTATGGTCTTCGAACAGTTAAACAAGTGACAAAAGTGAAGAAAATAAGAAAAGCTATTGTTGGGTGGTCTAACTTAAAAGCATCAGATCACACAAGTTTGTATGAAACATCTCTGTCCATTGGCTTCAAATACATAAACAAACATGTTCTTAGTGCAGAAGTTTTTCAAATACATTCACTTCCAATTAAAGATATGCAGTCTTCTCTTGAAGGTCTCATGGGTTTAAATGTAAACTCATTTTAAGAGGCTTCTGCAGGATTCCTTTAGTTTTCATTAAATTATTATTTTACTGAATCCAATTTAGAAACAATAATATGGAGGTTTTAAAAAGAAAAAAAAAGAGAGAAAAGAAAAAAGGTAGATAAATCTAGCAGTCATCATCTTATATATTTTTCTTATTCACTGCTACTGTGTTTACTTGGAGAGAGAATACTTCATTCGAGATACAGCTATCACCTGTTTTTTGCTAAATTGCTGTGAAATTCTTGCAACAGCTGTTTGTTCCTGGGGAAACATTCACTTCATATTGCCGCAATAAACTGATCATTGCCAATTAAATGCCCATTAATTGTGTAAGCAAGGATTACTGCCAGATGTTTACATTAGAAAGAAAAATATCCTTTGCTATTTATTTTCCAGTTATAACCATCGCTTTTCATGTAGATAATTACATGAAAGTGTTTTACTTTTAAAATATTCCACAAATTTGGGCTTGAGAATTAATAAAATGCAGTGTTGCTGGGTTATTCCTTTGAAGGATTCTAATATATATTCACTACATTGTAATTAAAGCTGAGTGCTTTCTTTTAAAGGGGAGAGCACTACACACATTTTTATATTAAATTTACTTTTAGTGCTTACTGATAGATTTAAGTGTTCAAGAATAATTAATTTACTTCTACAGGCCAACAGTCTTTTCAAGAATTGTTCATACATGATCAGTCATCCCTTGCTTACTTAAAACTTTCAATTCTTTACAATTCATAGAATCATTAAGGTTGAAAATGGCCTATAAGGTCATTTAGTCCAACCACCACCCCATTTCCACCAACTATGTTCTCAGTGAAATAAAGAAATCCACACATTTCCTGAACACTTTCAGAGACAGTGACTGCACCACTCCCCTGCACAAACTGCTCCAGTGCCTCATCTCTCTTTCAGAGAAGAAATTCTTCCTAATATCCAATCTGAACCTCCCCTGGTGCAACTTGAGGCCATCACTTCTTATCACTGTTACCCAAGAGAAGTTGTCACCTCACCACAACCTCCTTTCAAGTAGTTGTAGAGAGCAATAAGGTCTCCCCTGAGCCTTCTCTTCTCCAGACTGAACAATACCAGTTCCTTCAACTGTTCCCTGTAAGATTTGTGCTCCAGACCCCTCATGGCTTTGTTGCCCTTCTCTGGACACACTCCGGGGTCTTGATGTCTTTCCTGTTCCAGAGATTATGGCAGAAATATCTGATGGAGATCTCTATCCAGGATGCTTTGTAAGGTTGCCCCTTGTCATCTTAAAGGAGTTTTAAACAGGACTATACCAACAAGCTGTAGGAACATGTTTTACAATCTCACTTCTGAGCAATGGTTAAATTCCTTCATTCAGATACTGAAAGCATGTCTTTATAATGTGCTCAGGGCCAGGCCCATGTTTGAAATAGTATATGGCCTAAAATTATATGCATAAATTTTATAAATGCAATAAGCTGAATAAGACAAGAAAATATTGTAATTAAGGTCTCTCTGAGATGTACTATGAGAACTGTGAAAGTCTTTAGTATTCTCTATGGGAGGAGAGCTTACCTCAGTTTCCTCAGGCAGTAAAAGCAACCTGTTTTCACCAACTTAAACATAAAATAACTGTGATGCATTTGTTGAAAGTCTAAACACAGTCCATTAAAATTTTATTGGCACATCTCAACATAATGGTAAACACACCATGAGCTGAGTTTCTCATGAAATACTTCCAAAGTCAGTACTTAAAACCAGTATCATTTAATTAAGAGTAACAAAATTAAAGAGACTGTATGATTATAAATCTGAAAAATCTGAAAACTGTACATGAATATATTTAATTACAGGAAAGCATATCAGTCAGAATTACAGGTGTTTGGATAATCATAGAATCACAGAATCACCAAGGTTGGAAAAGACCTGAAAGATCATCCAGTCCAACCATTCACCTATTACCAATAGCTCCCACTAAACCATGTCCCTCAACACAACATCCAGTCATTCCTTGATCACTCCCAGGATCAGTGACTACACCACCTCCCTGGGCAGTCCATTCCAGTACCTCACCACCCTGCCACAGCTTGAAACCATTCCCTCTGGTCCTATCACTAATGACACGAGAGAAGAGGCTGACCCCCAGCTCACTACAACCTCCCTTCAGGAAGTTATAGAGAGCAATAACATCTCCCCTGAGCCTCCTCTTCTCCAGGCTGAACATTCCCAGCTCCTTCAGCCTCTCTTCATATGGCCTGTGCTCCAGACCCCTCACTAGCTTTGTTGTCCTCCTCTGCACAAGTTCCAGGGCCTTTCTTGCAGTGAGGGGCCCAGAACTGGATTCAGTACTCCAGGTGTGGCCTTATCAGTGCTGAGTAAAGGGGAACAATCACCTCTCTTCTCCTGCTGGCAACACTGTTTCTGATGCAAGCCAGGATGCCCTTGGCCTTCTTGGCTACCTGGGCACTCGGTTGGATCAGGCGAGCATCAATCAATATGTTCAGGTCCATTTCCTCTACAGAGTCTTCCAGCCACTCCACCCCAAGCCTGTAGCGTTCCCTGAGGTTATTTAGCACAGTTTTCCTATCTTGCTTCCAGTCATAAATCAATACATTGCTTACCACCTGTTCTAGAAGAACAAACTGAAATATAACATCAACTTCAAAAATTATAACTAGGATTTTCTTGCTGGATTTAAATTAAACACTCTCTGATCATATTCTCTGATCATTAAGTTGAGTGTATAGGAACTGTTGAGACACAGCCTGAACCACTGATTGATCACCTGTGGAAAGGACTGGGTCAGCTGTGGAAGCACAGGTGAAGACAATTTAAGGGGTTACTGCCACTAGAGAAAGATCTCTTTCTGGAGATCCCTCCTTTTTGGAGTTTTCCACCACTAGCTTAGATCATTGGATATGGGTAAGCATTTTTTCCTTGGCTGTTTCTTTTCCACTACAATAATCTTTCCAACACCTTTAAAGTGCCATCCTAACTGCGCTTCCAACTGTACATTTGGCAAATCTCCCAGGCCAAAATATAAAAAAAATATTAAAAAAAATGTTTTTTTGTTGAATACCCTTAAATGGGGCGGGGGGAGAACACTACTCCCCTAGACAAAACCATCTCTGGACCAATCCCTGGATTTCTGGGCTCACCTTACTGTGAACTGGTGACTATAACTGAAAAATGGGATTCCCTGCAGGTTACAGGAAATATTTCTTCCCCATCCCACATGGCAGATTATTTTCATGGATTAAGCAAAGATATATTAATTACAAAAAAATGCCAGTTAGCTGTTTCTACTGTGGCACAACAAGTATTAAACGCTTTGAATCAGGCTGAAATGACAACTAATATTTTAGAAAATAAAAATCAACTATTACAAGACCTTGTCAAAAATTTAAAACATCTTGGTGTACTGACAGGAAAAAAAATCAAGCCTAAGTCTCCCAATGAAGCAGGTCTATAACATTTCAGTTGATGATATACAGATTCCTGAATTGATGGACCAAGTTGGTCCAGAAATAAGGCTTCCAAATTGGATCTTGAAGCTCCATGTGCAATGGATCCAAGATCTGTCCCGTTATAACTCAAAAAAGTCATCTTAGAGAGTGAAGAGACAGAAGGAAGACTGTCAACAGTTTATAGGCTGGTTCAGCGCAGTTCCGTGACCAGTGGGGTGGAGGGATTTCACAAAAATCCATGCCTCTGGAAAAAGGAAACAGGGGACACCAAAATAATTAAAAACAATGGCAACAACATGAGGAGAAACAAATTAATTTACTAAATATTGTATTGGAATGCAAGATAACACACTATAATACAATAAAATTAGAATTGAAGCCAATAAACCAAACATAATGAGAGAGTATCTGAAAGCAGTAGGCCTTACAGTAATACTGAAGTGATGCATGCAGTTGGGATGGACAGCAGCCAGGAGAGGCAAAGGAGAAGTGCGATGAAGAGAAGAGCCCCATCAGGTAACCTTGCCAGGAGTTCTATCTCCTCTCTGACCGCAAAGCCCCCTGGGAGATGTAGTTCTTCTTTTCCGGACCGGTACCTGGAAACTGGAGCATTAACACTTTAACTCCTAGTGCACTACATGATGTTATGATGTGGAATACCAGTAACCAAAAATCATAAGTGACAAAGACTCAGAGATAGAGTTTTTAATTATTTTGGGGTCCTCTGTTTCCCTTTTCTTGAAGCATGGATTCTGTGAAATACCTCCACCCCTCTAGTCATAGAACCAGGCCAAACCATCCCATAAACCATTGACAGTCTCTGAGTCTCTAAGATCACCAGAAAGAACAAAATGTCATAGAAGAGTTCCAGTGTTGCTGTGCGATCATGCACAACAGCTGGTGGTAGTTAACATGAGACAGATGGAACATAGGATGGACCTGTACCACACAGTTGCATGCCTCCAGTAGCAACACCAAGCACTGGCCCATGAGAGAGCACAAACCTCAACCGTACATCGATCATCATTTGGCTTAAATTGTGTTAAGACAGGCAATTGTATAAGTGTCACGATGTGTCTGATTTCTGTATTAGGGAAAGCTCATCCTCTAGCTAACTCAATCATTGGTTCATGCCATGCAGGGGTGAAGTGTATCGGAACTGTTCAGTCACAGCCTGAACCACTGATTGATCACCTGAGGCAAGGACTGGGTTAGCCATGGGTGCACAGGCGAAGACAACTTACCTATGTGACCAGGTTGGCTCTACCCCTCCTAGACAACATTTAAGGGCTGACTACCACTAGGGAAGGTTCTCTTTCTCAAGATTCCTCCTTTTGGAGTTTTCCATCACTAGCTTAGATCCTCAAAAATGGGTGAGCATTTCTTCTTTGATTGTTTCTTTTCCACCATTATAATATTTTCCAACTATAGCACCTGTAAGTACCACCCTAACTGTGCTACTCTTCCAATTGTACAATAAGTCAATCCAATATTTCTTAGTTAAGTGTTGGTAAGTTAAGCCTGAAGTTTAAAAATGGCTCAATAGCCAGACTTCAGATCCATTCCAACTCAGACCGAAAGATGAATGCCAGTTTTCTGCAAAGAACTGATCTAGAGTAACAATTTCACTAGGGTTTCTGTGTAGATTTTTAATTGCTTAAAATGTAAAGGAAAGTCTTATGACTTTATTTTTTGCTCCCTTCCCCATCCCAAGAACAGGAATAATTTCAAAAAGTTCATATGGATTGTTTTATGTAAAAGTTCGGGGAAAAAAAAAAAAAAAAAAAAAAAGGTAAAATTTATGACTTTTTGGACATTTTTGCTAAGGGGACGTGATTTTTATTTAATTATTTATATATTTTGATTTGGGGTTAGATTACTTTTTCTAATTGGCTAATGAGTAAGATGCCAGTTTAAATATGTAAACAAAGAAATGCAGTATAAGCCTGAGGAAAGACAGAGCATCCTGAATTCCTGTTGCTAAACCAGTCAGAGATGAGTTCAGGAGTTGATAGATTAACCCCTTTCTTACTCGGGACAAAGCAAAAGCTAGCAACAAAATTTGTGTACATTTACTGTTTACAATTAACAAGAGACAACTTGAATAGAAATATATGACATCTGCTATACAGCTACAAACTGATGTAAACAGCCAGTCCTCCAAATTTACAGTTATATTTAAGGCATGTGTCTAGTAATCTGTGCCCATATGAAATCTAAAATACAGCTGTCAAATGGACTAACAGGTGTGGAGGTACCCCAGGGCAGGGAGGTGTCAGGGGGCATGTGTGATTTTGTTTATATATGTATATATAAATTCGTATGTATATATTTAAGTAAACCATGACACATACACATTTACTTCTTGTATACATACACACTCTAAATAACTGCTCAAAATACTAACGACAGACCAAAACTGACAAGAAGGAATGTTTCTTATTTCAGATTATTGAACCACATACCCCCTTTGGAAGGTGATCATAGGATACACTGAGCTGCAGAAGACATAAAGAAGCAGCATCTGGCTCCTTAAATATCTCCACAGGCACTTGTAATAGAACCTTTGAAGTCATCTGTGCATCTGTCGCATGTTCAGGCTGCTTACTGACTACTCCAGCTGCATACCATTTTGGTACATTCAGATATTGAATATTCTAAAAATAAAACTTGGGAATGTCCCTCATAATATCATAACCTTTCAAAATTAATAAGGAGACAGGAGAACCCTGCATTCCCACATTTGATTTTGTTGTATGTATTGTTGCGTAATTTTTTTATTATTTTTTTTTTTTTTTGACAAGATTAAACAGAATGGATGCTGACTGTTTGAATTAGTAACAGCTTCAGTATGACTGTATTCTGAACAGCTTTTTCTGAACTCCATATAACATCGCTAAAGAAAGTTAATTGCAGTTTTTCTTTCCAGTGATGTAAATCCTAACATTCTACAATGTAGATGTTCCAGTGGAAAAACTGCATAGAACAAGATTCTTTTATTTCTCCCTCAGTATTTTATTACTCAAAAGCCCTTTGGAAAATTAATAATGATTTAAGAAACGAGATCATTAAATATAGAGTAGAGAAAGTGGTAATATGTTGATATGAAATATGAACATTTTAGACCGATTTCACGCTCATGACCTTAAAGTGTCCCACAATACACTTCCATCTCATACACTCCTCCTTTTAAAATTGTGACAAATTAGCTGGTACATGAATGAGGAAATTAGAATTTCATTTTCCATCCTAAACAGCTTAAACATTCAGGGTTCCGAAGCAGCTCACAACTAAGTTAGGTAATAATCTAACTTGGCAACTTCTTCTAAAGGGGCAGAATGCAGCAGAAAGTGCTTTCTTGTGGCTGATTTTCAGAGGCTGGACAACTAAGAGTGAAAAATTTTGGTACAAAGGAATAAGTCAAGTGGAAAGTAAAAGAAAAAAGTATTACCTGTTAGTAATGCTGATGTGGCTGAAGATGGGTATTTTATCTATTCAACTTCAGTTTTAAGTATCTTTTATGTGACATTTTTTCCTGCTGTTGATTTGACAACATAAGGCCAGGGCAATGGGCAGTTTTGATTTTCATCAGAAAAGTTGCCACTTGAATTGGACCCATGCCAACTAGGAGCACTTCTCAAGGACCTTTGAAAAGGTGGATTGGCTGGTGTGGCTGAAGATGCACTGCTACATCTCAGTGGCTTTTGCATTTGCACTGGGAGCCACGCTATTCTCTTAGAATTACACACTCCCTTTTTTTCTTCTTAAACTTTGATGGAAAACATTGTTCACCCTGATCTTTGGCTTGAGGAAAGTGGTGAGAAATCCAGAGAGAGTACAAAACTTCTGCCACGTGCGGGCCTCCCCTGCTCTGGAACAGATACAGGGAATACTGGGCTCTGATATTCAAGGTTTAGTTTTAGTCACCAGGTGAGCTAATAATCTATTCAGTTATTAATTTCTCACAGATTAGGTTTGACAAGTTTTCCAATAAAGCTTACTGGATGTTTCTGTACCAGACATCACTAGCTGCTGGGTAGGGAGGGCGTAACTGCAGTTTAGCCATTCTTTGCTTTGTCTCTCTGCCTTTATTTTGCTCATTATTTCTCCATCCACTGGCACTGCAAAACACACAGACCTGCTTCTGGTAGTTGTTGCATTACCTGTTTTGGTATTTCTCTTCTAGTAAGTAACATTCACTGGGACAGTTTAACAAACAACAAAAGCTAGAAGATTTATTGAAAAGACAAATAGAGTAGATTTGCGATCACCATCAGTAGATGAAGTTGGTGCAGCAGCACAGGGAAATATGTAAATTAATTACTAAGTTAAATAAATAAGTAAATAAATGAAAAATTATCTTGGAAGCCAGTACCAGTTGCTACCTTCCCTTACATCCTGCATCTGTTTCCCTTACAGGGTTGACACTTAAAAGATTTTTTTGGAGAACTGAGTTCTGCAGTTGCCTATTTTTGACAAGTTCTTCCCAAACTTTGGGGGTTTTCAACTTTAATGTTATATTTTGGCCTTCTCCGTTGTCAGTTGTGGCCTGTTCCTCTGTCTTACTTCTCGCTGGGCTTGGGATGTACATTTACTTGAACGTCCCTTTTCAGGATGATGCGCTTCTGGAAGCCCTTCCTATCAGTCACCACAACGCTGCCAAAAAAACCTCCAAGTGTCCTTTGGAGAACATATCTGCAGAGCTACTTTCCAGCCATGCACTCAATTCGTGCCCTGGTGCCTCTTAATGTTTCTCTCCAAGGGTAGAACTTTGTATTTCCACTTGTTAAAATCCACAAGGTACCTGTCGGGCCCTTTCCCCAACCTGCCCGGGTCTCTCAAGATGTCTACACAGCCTTCTGCTGCACCAGCCATTCCTTCTTATTTGGGATCATCAGTGGATGTGCTGAGGGTACACTCTGTGCCTTCATCTAAATCATTCTTGAGGCTGCTCAACAGGACTGGATCTACTACTGGCCCCTTGGATGAGCCTGGAGCAGGGCTGCAGTCAGGTGTACCAGCAGACCTGCAGGAGTATGAGGGGACTGCAGGTATCTCAGCTTCATATTGTCTATTTGCTGAGAGTGTCCTCTTAGTCGCTACTTGGTTGCAGATGGATATGCTTAATGGCACAGTCACAAACATGCCACAGGTATTTGCGCTTGCTAGTGATCTTGACAGACACATCAGATGTTGCCATCAGAACACCCTCTTTCACTTGTAGCCTTACTTCACAGGTTCATCTCCCTCCCTCACATCTCTGCCTCACCTCACAATCTCTTGTCCTACTCTCATGGCCTGGTGTTGCAAACCATAAATTTCTAATCTTCCTGATGTGGACTGGAGCACCTCCTCCAAGTGCAGGTTGCTCAGAGTCCCCTCCAGGCTGGCCTTAATTATCTCCAAGGATGGTACATCCACAGCTTCTCACCCTCGTAGTGAGGAGTTTATTATTCTTTTAGTAGACAGCTAGTATGTATTCTCGCATTGCTGCAGAGCTTGGTTAAAAGCTCCTTGCCATCTTTCCTGTGTCCCAGTACTAAAAACTGCAGTCAGGTCTCTCTGAAGCCTTCTGTTCTCCAGGATGATCAAGCTCAGCTCCTTCAGCCTTTCTTTATGCTCCTGCCTACACATCTTCTTCATGGGCTCCTCTGGAGCCACTCCAACAGGTACACATCTTTCCTGTGACAGGGGTTCCATTCCCCAACAATCACCTGCTGGACCTCACTGTTCTCCATCCCTCTTCTGATGTGTTCCAGGATACAGCTGGCTTTCTGGGCTGCACATACACTCTACTGGCTCACGTTAAGCTTTTCATCCTCTAGAACCCCCAAGTCCTTTTTGAATAACTCATACCAGTGACTCATGTTCAGCTCAATTTCAAAGATCTTCAGATTCTTCCTACCAGACTTGTTCTGTAAATAATCCATCTTTTTAATATTGCTGGTAATGTTTATACTGACAAGGTCTGCTCCAAAACTAATACATTGTATTCTGTCATGCTGATCCAGAACATCAGAGGTGGATGTTTATAGTATTGCAGAAGAGGCTGAACCTCCCCACCAATATTCTGTTACATTTTGATGCCATACGACTGATGAAAGCAGTCTGACAAAACAGTGATATGCGAATGAAGAAAAGGCATGTCATTGAATTTGTCCATGGAGAAAAAAAGACACTCATTGATATTCAACAGTACTTACTGAACATTTTTAGAGAACTAACAATGAATGTGAGCACAGGTGGTCAGCGGGTGGTGCAGTACAGCAGCAGTGATAGTGGCAGTGGGTAACTTCTACTGGTGCAGATAGTTACAAGAGCAGTGTGAGATCTTGTTCATGGCTGGTAAAAATGCACTGGTAATAGTGGTGACTATGCTGAAAAGTGGTGGTCTGTAGCTGTGAATTTGCTCTATCAAATAGTGTTATTTTACTCTTTGTGCCTGTTTTATTTTCCATGAAAATAAATAGAAGGCACTACATTCAGATCAGACTGCATATATTGTATGTACATGAACTATTGAATAGAAGAGTACAAAATACATTTGAGCATTATTGAAGAGACAACAATTTACATCCACCTTGTGATCATTTTCTGGAGTCTTCCCTTGTTTGGAGAAAGAGGGACGGTTTCTAACTACTGTTACAGGATAAAAGACATTTATTCTTAATTTACTTTGATCTGTTTTCTTTGTGGCTGGCTAATACATTTTAGAAAAAGTTTAACCTTAATTGTGAAATATTTTCAAAGTTTATTCCATTCTGAAGAGTATAGAAAGTCACACATAATCCCAAAATTGGAGACAAAATGTTTGACATGGTCATACCATCTCAAAAGCTCCAGTTACTACAGACTTCTGTTCTACAGCAAAGGGTATTTCTGATTTTATGAAAAACTAAGCCTTGCTTTTGGCTGTATGAATCCTTTCAAAGGAAAAACGTCCAGCTGATCTCACTATTACACTAATGAAAAATCCCCAAATAAGCAAGCTTTGTGTGATCTTCTGCCATGTCCTTTGAAAACTGGTGAAGTGACAAAGTGATAAATAATTTAAGATCTCTGATTTTATGCAGACTAATAAGAACACTGACTGAAATTGCTGTTTATTCTTTGTATAGACTCAGAAATGAACATCATTTGCAATACATTTATTTCTAAATGTAATTAAAATCAAAATATTGACACAAGTGCACTAACACTGCCTTTCTGTTTTAACCTTATAAGTTTGAAAATACTTTAGCAAATCTTTTTAATTACCATTGTCACCCCACCTTGAACACACTGCATCTCATATTCCACTGAAAAGCAAAGGCTGTATAGACAGATGTACTCCATGATGCTACTTTGAACGTCAATAAAACTGACAGAACGAAGGGAGATGGAGAACATGTAATTCATTTGTCTTACAGGACCTCTACAGAGAAGACACAGCATCTGCTATTGAATCTTATTCAAATAACAAGGAAGCATTTAATAACTACTGTCATGCTCAGCACAAAAGATAAATGTATACTACATCTATCATGGGCAGCTGACTCCATAGCAAATACCTTTGATGAGTGCACAGCTGACCTTCTGAATCCAGGAGTTGCAGCACAGCCTTATACAGAGCTAATAGCTCTGGTCAGCTGGCAGCACAGCTGCATGAGCGTAATATTAACCCAAGGTAAGGAGTGCCCTTCAGAGAAGACAACTTCCCATGCAATGTGCATCACTGCCCTGGGACTAATTGCATGTTTGTGAGTGAAGACACTATTGTTGACCATCATTAGTCTTGCATTAGGATCTGCTCAGGCTAAAACTTCATAGTATTTAGCTGGGGAGGGTCATTATTCCTTGTGGTAAAGATGGATATAATTGAAATACTTTTACCAGAGGTAACTCATTAAATGAACGAGTTGCTGAATGACGCTTCATGAAATGGAAACAATATTTCCTAACAGATGCACTGCACTATTTCTGTGCTAAAAGATATTATTCTTTTTTTCTATTCAAACTTAATTAGCTTTGTAGATGTGAAAGTTTACACACTGCTAGGCAGAAGGGAAAAAAAAAAAAAAAAGAAAGTGTGCCCTCTTATTTTTTAAGTGAGAAACTAATCAACATTTTCAGAGCAAGTTCATCTACCTTACTTGTGTGACTCAGCTTGATTTGGAAAATGAATTCTCCCACAAAGAACCACTATTGAAGAGGAGGAGGTACTCAACTTTTTTCCTAAATTACTTCTGAGATTTCATTACAGAAAAGAGTTGTGCACAAAAAGTTCCAAGATTTTTTTTTTAATTATTTTTATTTTATTTTTTTTCCTGCCTGGGATGTTTGCCTTAGACACTTTGATGAGATTTTCCTAAGAAGTACAAAGCAAGCAGCAAACACCTGGCTATTGAATGGCCATTTCCAGCCTATGCAGCTATCTGCATTGAAACTCTGAGTGAAAAATCGCGCGTGGGCAACTGCAAGACAATGGACATGGGATCACAAAGAGGATGATGTTGGAAAGATCATCAGCAAATCATCTAGTCAAACCTCCTCCTCAAAGTAGGGTCGCCTACAAATAGGTTACCCAGGATGCTGTTCGTTCAGGTTTTGAATATCTCCAAGGACAGTGACTGCTAATCATCTTTGGTGAGTCAGTCTAAACTTTGAATCCCCTTCTCACTACGAAAGTGTTTACTTCTTATGTTTAAGTTTCATTTATTGTATTTCAGTTTGTGTATAATTGGGAGGCAGAGGTTCAATTTCCTATTGTGCCAGAATTTATCTGCAAATCTCTTTCTAAGAAAAACTCCTTGTGAAATAGGAATAATGCTGCCTTGGACTTCTGTTACAGGATATATCTATTAAAGATTTTAAAGCACTCAAGATGCTATGAAAACATAGCTTAAATGAAGAGTTTTAACAAGATAATAAAGAAAGGTATGACAGCCTTTGCTTCCAGGAAACTAGGCTTCAAAGGAGGTCATAACAAAGGTTCATAACACCAATATCAAAACAAAACTCACTCTCCAGCAGATATGTAACCTGCTCATTTGGAGTAACAATGTACACAGCATTGTCAGAAAATGGAAAAAACTCAGGGTATTTGCTGTTCCATTTACTAGGAAAAAAAAAAACAAAAAACAAAAAACAAACAAACAAAAAAAAACAAAACAAAAAAACAAAAAAAACCTTTAAAAGGCAAGGATTTTTTAAATGTGCCCTCATGTAAATGGTAGCAATATCATATGACTATTACATCTCATATTCTAATATTAGTATTTAAGTTCTATTTTAAGAAATTATTATTTTTTTTAAAATATTGTGTGCAAGTCAATCTTTTACTGTGTGTAGGCATAGAGAGGAAATAATACACTAATGCTGCTAACAAGATGAAATAATCTAGTTTTCCTTGCCTCTCCTCCTCCAGTGATCATTCTGTCCTGACTTTGAAATATCTTTGTAATAGCATTGAGGCTAGACAGAAAGTCACAACAGTTAATGATCCAAGACAGGCTAAAGCCGGTGGATCCCACTGCGTGACCATTATCTGACCTGTGGCCTGAGTCAGGATGGCATCAATTCCCTATTAAAGCAAGAAAGTCAAGAGATGCAATGCCAACAAACTCTTTATTTCTACCTGTTGATGTGTGCTATCATCAAAATAAAAGCACGTTGCTGGAGTTGCTTTTCCCTCTTTTGGCCAGCTCAGGTTATATGCCTTAAAAGCTATGCACAAGTATGGTACAGTCAAGACAAACTTTTTAATTCAATCAGTATTATACCACACCAGTTTATACTTCTGATTTAAATGAAAAATCTTTGAGTCAGTAAGGATGATGTGGGGGTTAAGTTCTACAATAAAACTGAAATTTATGCCTCTGGGTTGTTCTCAAGTCTTTCATGTTGGCTTTCCAGTCATTTCAGACTGTTAGTTGCACATACAAGCACAGGAACCTGTGGGAATGAAAGAAACCAAAACAGTGAAGGATAGAGGCAACACTAAAAATATAGTTTGCATGTGAAAGATGTCATGATACAAAATACAGATTACTATGATCATATGAAAAATTCCATTTGGGGCTGAGGATATACATGTATGAATAAGATTTTAATTAAATATCCAAACTAGATTTATATATCCAGAGATATGAGTGATGAAGCTTCTCTGAATAGATTCAAGGTGAAACAATGCCACTTTAAATAATGAAATGGTGATTTTTTTTTATTTATTTTTTTTTTAAATCAGACAGATGGAAAATCAGTTTGTTATGGAAAATAAAAAAGCTAAAATATGAGGTAAAGAACAAAATGACTTTTTTCTTCTTTAATGGTAAAAATGTCATTGCTGTTGCTTGTTTGGTTTGAATTTCACAAGCGAACTCCACATTTCTGCTGAAATAGTTATACCATCTCTGGGAATTATGTCAGTGGCTGTACTTCCAGAATAGCCTCCATAATGCTTCCATCATAAGCCATAAGCCTCAGCTTGTTGCCTTTTACTCAGTAAGGGAGTGTTTTAATCTGAGAAATTCCATCAAAATCAATGGTCAAAAAAAGTATTTCTGAAAACAGAAAAAAAACCAAACCAATGAGATTTGACATTTACCAGATGTTATCATTGCTTCTAAGATGCTAGACAGACAGACAATAATTTTGAAAGATATGGAAGTACCTTAGAGGGTTGGTTTGTGTTTTGTTTTTGGTTTGGTTTTTTTTTTTTGTGCTTTTTTTTTTTTTTTTTTTTTTTTTTTTTTTTTTTTTTTTTGTAATCTTATTAAAAATCAAATTCACAGCATCAATAGATCCTTCCTGTGCTATGTAATTACATTACAGACATTTAATTGAAACTAAATAGAAATGAAACTTTGCCTAGCATAGACATGTTCTGATGGTAAAATCTCAGCAGGAGGGTGCTAGCTTATTAAAGATGTTCTTCATCTGTGTAGCACTTCAGGAAATAAATATATGTTTTCTTTCAAAGTACTTTTTGTCATTTGAAAATATTCCAGTTAAAGAAAAAAAAAAAAAAAAAAAAAAAAAAAGTAGGATTTTTCAGTTATAATGTATTAATAAAGACAGAAGTTGCTTGTCACAACTGTGATCCACTGAATTAAGAAGATGAGATGAAAGGTTATCACTGGAGATTTTCAGGTAAATAAAACACATGCAGAAACACAATTTAGTTGCTACTTATTGAAGCAACTGGCTTTACTCACACTAAGATGAAACACATTATCTGAATAAATCAGCTTCTCACTTAACAATGGATAACCTGATATATTGCATTGTCTTGAAAACAGTGCTGCACAACCCTCTTCCAAACAGGCTTACAAGCAATTCGTGAAGACAAGACTATGCTGAAAGAGGTATTCTGCACAGAGGTATTCTGCACAGAAGAAATTTTCCAGTAACAAATGTGTTATAGAAATTTCTGATGAGCGCTGGAAAGTTACTCAGAGTTTTTTAAAACATGATCAACTCAGCAAAGCTCTGCTAAGACAAGTAGCCCAAGTCAGAAGGAATCATATTTTTCTTTAATCCTTGTTCCTTTGATCATCCAGAACTGAACAATTAAAAAAAAAAACAAACAAAAAAACAACAAAACAAACAAACAAAAAAAAAAAACCAACCAACAAACAAACAAAAAAAAAGCTTGATTTAAAAAAATATATAATATTATTTCTGAAAACAGCAAATCATTTCATATTAAAATCTGCTTTCAAGGAAATTGCAACTATTCTCTCATGCATTACATGCCACTGCAAAAAGACAGATTGTTAGATTTCTTCAGTGGCAGGAAGGGGTTAAGTAAAGGGCAGAATTCCAGAGCAAAGTAAGTAACACAAAGTTGCTGACATAAGGATCTCTCCTGAGGAGACAACATATAGACTGCACCATTTATTTGCCAATTAATCTAAGGAGATATAGTGACATTAGTTCCAGAAGGAGATGCTTGCCTGCCTGCTTGCCTAGAGGTAAAAGCTAGGTTCACACCAACCAAACAGCAGGACAGAAGAAATAAATGGAAGAAGAAATTAGGAAAACAGAATTTAAGGTTTTTACCCAACTCTTTTCTTTGGAAAGAAACCTAGATGTCTAGTAGCAATCCTATATGGTTGAATATAAGTGAGTTTCAATTGACTTATCTTCTGGGAATGTTGACTAAGGTATTACCTAAAGACATTAGGGTTTGTTATGTTTGTCCTAACAAAAGAATAATGAGTTGCTGTATGCATCTTGCAAAAAATAAAAATAATTCTACTTCATGCAATATAAATATAGACACATACAAACTGATATTTGAAAGAGCATGCTTGTTTAAAAACTTCCTAATAAGAATTTTGATGACATTAAATATTGTGAGAATACACCTGGTGTTCCTATGAGACCTCATTTGGAGTACTGTATCCAGGCCCAGGGCTCTCAGCGCAAGAAAGACATGGAGGGGGCCCAGAGGAGGGCCACAGGGGTGATCAGAAAGCTGGAGCACTTCCGCTACAAAAAGGGCTGAGTGAGCTGGGCTTGTTTAGGATGGAGAAGAGGAAGAACTGAGGACACCTTATTGCAACCTTCCAGTACTTAATAGGGCCTACGGGAAATGTTAGGAGGCATGCCTTATCAGGGTAGTGGTTTTAAATGAAAAGGAGGGAGATTTAGGTTAGATATTACAAGAAAATTCTTTACTCAGAAGGAGGTGAGGCACTGGCACAGCTGCTCAGAGAAGCTGTGGATTCCTGGAGACACTCATGACCAGGCTGGATTGGGCCCTGGGCAGCCTGAGCTGTTGGGGGTCAGCCCACAGCAGGGGATGGGAACTAGATGGGTTTTAAAGTCCCTTCCAACCTAAGCCATTCTATGACTCTATGAAAATGAATCACACGATCTTCACAATACTCAAAGCAGTCCACCTTCTCATATCCTACTTGAAATGTTTCCAGGCATTTGAATAAGTTTAAAATTTGATACCTGAGTGCACATGGCTGATCCCCAATAGCAGTGGTAGTTTTTTGCTGCTCACACACATATGTTTTTTTGCTGCCAACACTCAGAGTCACCAACCCTGGAGGTGTTCAAGGAATGTTTGGATGTTGTGTTGAGGGACATGGTTTAGTGAGAACTATTGGTGATAGGTGGCTGGTTGGGTCGGTGATCCTGTGGGTCTTTTCCAACATTGGTGATTCTATGATTCTATGATTTTTGTTTGTAACCAGACCTTGATCTCTTTTGCTGCCTTTAATTTCCCTGCTGCAGGACAGCACTGTCATTGCAGTACTTCTGTGAACAACAAACAAGTTTTTTTGCTTCAGGCACAGTGCAGATGGTTTGTCACATTTTGGCTACAGGTTAGTTGGCAAGACTCATTTTGGGAACCCATGGGTTGCTAGCATACACCAGGAACAGCATGGGTTTAAGACTAAATGACTCTGGTATGTCAACTGCAGCTTGGTGTCATTAGCAAACTTGCTGAGGGTGCACTTGACCCCACTATCAGTGTCACTGATGAAGATATTAAAAAGCATCAGTCCCAGTACTGACTCATGAGGGACACTACTTGTCACTGATCTCCAACCAGATACCGAACTCTGACCACCACTCTCTGAACTCAGTCCTGAAGCCAGCTCAGAATAGACCACCCATAAAATCCACATCTTTCCATGCTTCGGAGAAAGATTTTGTGAGGTACCATGTCAAAGGCATTACTGAAGTCCAGATTAGATGACATCAGTGATTCTTCCCTTGATCACTAATGCAGTAACCCCATCATAAAATACTACTGGGCTGTTCAAGCAGGATTTGCCCTTGGTGCAGCCATGCTGGTTGTCTTGTATCACCTCCCTGTCTTCCATGTAACTTAGCGTAGTTCCCAGGAGGATCTGCTCCATGTTCTTTCCCAGAAGAGATGAGACTGTCAGCTCAGTAGTTCTCATGGTGATCCTTTTTACCCTTCTTAGAAATGTGTGTGATGTTGCCTTTTTTCCAGGGACTTCAGCTAATTGCCACAACTTTTCAGGTATCACTGAGAGTGACTTAATAACTGCATCAGCTAATTCACTCAGGACTCTGGGATGCATATCATATGGACCCATAGATTTTGGGGATGTTCAGATTCCTCTGGTGCTCATGAACTTGATCTTCACATACATTGGGATGGATGCCGCTTCCCCAACCTCTCTATTCTACAACGGCTTTCAGAGTTGCCATTGGCACAGTAGCAAGTCCTGGATACCTGGACAATAGAAAAAGTTGAAAGTGCTAGAATCACCACCAGAATGGGAAAAAAAAAAAAAAAAAAAAAAAAAAAAAAAAAAAAAAAAAAGGATTTGAGTTTACATTTACATTACATACATAAATCACAAAACTCAACATCTCTTCTAAAATCTACCTTAAATGTTCTTCAGATAATTCTGTAGAACTACCCTAAGCCTTGTTGGTCTATGTGCAAGCTCAATGAGATTGTACTTGAACTTTTGTATAAGAAGTTAAATCTGGTTTTGTATC
This sequence comes from Excalfactoria chinensis, assembly GCF_039878825.1. Classification (NCBI taxonomy): domain Eukaryota; kingdom Metazoa; phylum Chordata; class Aves; order Galliformes; family Phasianidae; genus Excalfactoria; species Excalfactoria chinensis. The sequence goes on along the minus strand of NC_092857.1, from coordinate 57,499,837 downwards.
TGGAAAATCACAGTCATCTTTTGGAATTGTGTCATCTGTTGCAGAGTTTATATCTATACTGTATATCACAGGGAAAAAGTCAACATTCAGCAGTTTTTACATTTTTACTTTCTTTACATATTTTTATGTATATGAAGAGTTATTGCAAAGAAAAACATCTTTGCTTTTATTGCTATTGCTGCATGCCATCCATTAGCAAACAAGCCTCACAACACATCAGAATATTTCTATTTTAGATGCATTGCCACATCTTGCCTTCAGATTTACACAATAACCATGCTAAACAGCTTAGCTTTATTTTTCTAAGAATAGGATAATTTGTAACTGTGACAAACAGTAATCATCTTACATTTAAGATGAGTTAAACAGACATTCTCCTTCAGCTGAACTTTCTGATGACAGCTTTTGAAACTGACAGATTAAAAGTGATTCGTAGCTGTCAGAATTATATAGCTTACCAAACAAAATATGCATAAAAACTTTACAGATGACTGTCTGTGGGCTTACATGGCAGGTTATCTTCCTATACCCATTGCCAGTTAAATTAATAGTGTCATAATCTATCTTCTATGTCAACTGTAAATGACTTCAGCACATCAATAACTGGTTTACAATGATGTCCCTCCAGTATATAAGGCTGTATACTGTTTTCACAGCTCACACAAAGTAGCATATATAACATCCTCATACTTAGTTGTAGGGAAGAATTTCAAATATATAAAATAAATAAAGTTTTTGGAAAAAGTATTTAGTTAGGAAGGCCTTGGTGGTTATCAAGACACTCAAAAACAATTTTCTTAAAACTGCAACATTTACCAGTAATGAACTCATGTTGATTTTCAGCTGTGTGAAGTACAACTAAATCTTTATAGCAGTCTCAGTTTATTATTTTGCCCCTTAAACTGTCTCTCTGCAAGACAGTCAGTGAAAAGAAAATGCTTCTCAAAAATAATAAAACAGGTTCCACAAAACAACGCATAATGGATATAGGTTTTTTTGGCCACCTAGAAACTCTGGTGGTTCATGTTCAGCCAGCTGTTGACTAACACCCCTTTTACAACATGCAGCTATCCAGAAACCCTACCCCAAGCCTACAGAATTACAAGGGGTTGCTGTGAACAAAGTGCAGTACCTAGCACTTGGTCTTGATGAATGTAATTACAGGTGGCTTCAGCCCATTGATCCAGCCAATCTGTATTCCTCTTTAAGATTGTTTTTAACTTCGAGCAAATAAATGCTTACTCCCAACTTGGTGTCATATGCAAACTTTTTGAGGGTGCACTCAATCCCCTCATGCAGATCATTAATAAACATATAAAACAGGACCTTCCCTTTTTCTGGCCACTGGGAAACACTATTTATGACTGGCACCATCTGGTTTTAGTGTCACTCAACACCACTCTCTGAGCCCAGACATTTTTTTTGCTGAGCAAAGAGTGTACCTGTCTAGGCTATGAGCTTCAAGCTCAAGAATATCACGGGAGTCAGTGTCAAGGGTTTTTAATTACTAGAGTCTAGGTAGACTATGTCCCCTGACTTTCCTTCGTCTTGTAGGTGGGTCACATAGTCAGAGAAGAAGATCAGATTAGTCTAGCATGACCCGCCTTTCATGAACCCATGCTGACTGGGCCTGATCTCTTCTTGTTGTCCCACATTTGGTGGGTGATTGCATTCAGGATGATCTATTCCATAGCTTTCCCTAGTAACACAGTCAGGCTGACAAGTCTGTAGTTTCCCACATCCTCCTTTAGACCCTTGTAGATGAGCATCACACTGGAAAATCTTCAGTTGCAGTGTCCTAGGTTGACCAGGCCTGATGATAAGAGATGGAGATTGACTTAACAAGCACTTCCACCAGCCTCCTCAGTACCCTCAGATAGATCTTATCCAGCCACATAGTCTTGTAATAATTTGGGTGGAGTAGCAGGAACTGTTTCCTCCTGAATTATGGTGGTTAATTCTGCTCCCTTTTCCTGTCTTTCAGCTCAGGGAGCTGAGCACCAGAGAATAACTGATTTGATTCTTAAAGACAGAAGCAAAGAGCACATTGACTACCTCAGTCTTTTCCTTATTCTCAGTGATAATGCTCCCTGCCACATGCAATAAAGGGTAGAGTTACTCCTTAGCCATCCTTTTGTTGTTAATGTATTCATAAAAAGAGCTTTTGTTACCTTTTACAGCAGTGGCCATCTTCATAATCGCTAGCTCGCCTTTCTGATTTTCTCTCTGCATAACCTTGGAACACCTCTCTACTCTTCCCAAGTTGCCTGTCCCTCCTTCCAAAGTTGTTAAACTGTTTTCTTCCTTAAGTCTTGGCAAGAGCTTCCTAATCACCCAGGGTGGTAATCTTCCCCACCAGCTTATTTTATGGCACACAGGAATGGCCTGATCCTATGCATTTAAAATTTCCTCTCTGAGGATGTCTGGCCTCCCTGGATCCCTTTGCCCTTCAGGCAAAGGACTGCCTCCTAGGGGACTCTCCCAACCAATGTCCTAAACAATCCAAAGTCTGTCATGCAGAACTCCAAGGAAGCAGTCTTGCAGACACTCTCCTAACTTCACCTGAGAACTGAGAACTCCATCATTTTATGCCACCCTCCCCAATATGGCTTCTGAAGTCTACCTCTCAAACCAGTCCTTATTTTTCTGGAAACAGCAGATATACTGGGGTACCTCCTCTTGTAGGATCTCTTATTGGCTGTGTCAGAAACACCCCAGAAACCTCCTAGACTGTTTCTTCTCTGCTGTATCATGTTTCCAGCAAATATGTGGTAAGTTGCAGTCTCCCAGGAGATCCCACCGCATCCCAGAGATGGTGGCACTGCTGTACAGTGGCTTCTAGCTTGTTCCCCATGCTGTGTGCACTGGTGTAGATGCGCTTTAGCTGGGCTATTAGTCTCACCTTTTGTAGTAAACTACTGTACCATGCCAGGGCACACTGTGTTCAGTGCAGGCACAACAAGCCATTCAGAGCACCAAAAAAAAAAGCATTGTGTGGCACAGCACAGCTGTGTGGATCTCCCAGCATCCCAGCATGATAGGATGATAGGGAAAGGTGGGCATAGTTCACAACAGTATCACAGTGACACCATAAAGAAAAAAAAAAAAAAAAAAAAAAAAAAAGGAAAGAAAGGAAAAAGAGGTCTCTTACACTGGTTGTACAGAATACTCACAGCTAAGCTGAAAGGTCAAAGTCTTCACATTTAGTGATACTCATAAATCTGCAGAACCCTTTTGTTCACATCTTTTCTTTGTTTCTAACTAAGCGTCTGTTACTCAAATTAAATTCAAATTCAGAAGCCACCCTGAAAGCCGTACATATGAAATGCATCCAGTTCTGAGTGCTCAAGCATTACTTCAAAATGTATTGAGCACTCATTTAATTTCCAGTAATATAGAATAACTAAACTATCAGCAAAGCCCTAGCACAAAATAAATTTAGGAAAGTGATTTTCTCTCTCATTTTATGAGTTCATTTGAGACACAAATTTATTACGAATGTCACCATAAAACAAGCTAACTCAACAAAACGACCGCCTCAGGAATCCAAGTGTTCTTGCTGCACCTTAACAAGCTAACAAAATCTTGTGATTAGAAACCAGAATTGCATTGCATCTCACACTGAATCTTCATGCATTTTGTGATCAGTTTGTATGTTTGCAGTGGATCAGTGAAACTTAATCAGCTTCCCTAATCAATCTCCTTATTAATTGGTTCAGATCTCTGTCCTGGAAAGCCCAGAATTACTGGAAGCATTTCATGCTCGCTAAAAATATCCAAGATTGGTAGCTCTATTTGGAGGGTAAAAAAGGTCTGACGCACACACACAGACACACAGACACCCCTACTAAGTGAGAGGGGTGTTCTGGTAAAGGGGGATGCTGAGAAGGCGGAGATACTGAATGCCTTCTTTGCTTCAGTCTTCAGAGAAAAAGCTCTCCCTCAGGAATCCCAGACCCTGGAGTTTAGTGAGAGGGTCTGGGGAATGGAAGAATTCTCTTTAGTCAGGGTAGAGGTGGTCCGTGGGCAAGTAGGCAACACCAGTGTTCATAAATCCATGGGACCCCATGTGGTGCATCCATGGGTGCTGAGGGAGCTGGCAGAAGTGACTGCTGAAACACTCCTTATCATCTTTGAGTGGTCTTGGAGAACGGGGGAGGTGACTGAAGACTGGAGAATAGCCAGTGTCACTCTGGTCTTCAAAAAGGGCAAGAAGGAGGATCCAGGCCAATCAGACTCACCTCTGTACCTGGAAAGGTGATGGAACAACTTGTGCTGGAGCACAGTGGGTTGTCACTGGTGGTGCAGAGTCTGGTTGTAGACCTGTAACTAGTGGTGTCCCCCAGGAGTCAGTGCTAGGTCTGGTCTTGTTCAACATCTTCATCAGTGACCTTGATGAGGGGATAGTAGCCACCCTCAGCAAGTTTGCTGATGGTATGAAGTTGGGAGGATTGGCTGACACACCTGAAGGCTGCCATTCAGCAAGACCTGGACAGGCTGGAGAGCTGGGCAGTAAGAAACTGAATGAGGTTTAACAAAAGCAAGTGAGTCTTGTACCTAGGAAGGAATAATTGTATGCACCAGTACAGACTGGGGGATGATCTGCTGGAGAGGAGCTCTGCAAAGAGGGACCTGGGTGTCCTGGTGGACCACGAGTTGGCCATGAGCCAGCAGTGTGCCCTCGTGGCCAAAAAGGCCAATAGCATTCTGAGGTGCATTAAAAAGAACATGGCCAGCAGGCTGAGGGAGGTGATCCTCCCCTCTACTCTGCCCTGGAGAGGCCTTACCTGGAGTTCTGTGTCCAGTTCTGCGCTCCCCAGTACAAGAAAGTCAGGGATCTTGGAAATAGTCCAGCGGAGGGCCTCAAAGATGGTGAAGGGCCTGGAGCATCTCCCCTGTGAAGAAAGGCTAAGTGAACTGGGTCTGTTTAGCCTTGAAAAAAAGAAGACTGAGAGGGGACTTGATCCAGGTCTATAAATATCTGAGATGTGAGGGGCAAAGTGGCAAGGCCAGGCTCTTTTCAGCAGTGTGTGGAGACAGGACAAGGGAAAACAGACAGAAACTGGAGCATAGGAAGTTCTGTACAAATGTGCACAGGAACTTCTTTACAGTGAGTGTGACAGAGTGCTGGTACAGGCTGCCCAGGGGGGTTGTGGAGTCTCTTTCTCTGGAGATATTCAAGACCCTCCTGGATGCCTATCTTTGCGACCTGATGTAGGGAACCTGCTTTGGCAGGGGGGTTGGACTCAATGATCTCTGGAGGTCCCTTTCAACTCCTACCATTCTGTGATTCTGTGACTTTTAACCAAGAATTTGAACAATTAACATTTTTCAATTGAAAACCAGATTCTGTCTTCCAGGAAAATCTTTTGGACAATCTTGTTTAACAGAGCCTGATTGTGCATATGTTTTTTTCTCAAAACCTACTATGAGGTTTCTCAGCTGGGGAAAAAAGCAGAAAAGTAAAACAACAACAACAACAACAACAACAACAAACAATAAAGAAAATTTATTACAGTGTTCATTTTAAACTCATAAAATTAAGGCTCACATTTCCAAGTCTGGGTTTCCTGGGTTTTGAAGAAAAATTGAGGCCTAGTGAATACCCTCTTTGGACATGCCATTAACATCACATAAAATGCTGAAGTTGTGCCCTGCTTCAAGTTAACATATTAAGCAATTGTGGCATACTTGCTCTGTTATCCATCTCTGCTCCAAAATAAAAATCGAACCTTTCCCTTTTCCATCTGGTGAATGGGAAAGTACCACACAGAGTCTGTTACGTTCCTGTTGATGCACAGCAGAAAGTCCATACTCTCTTCTTAATTCATCTTAAACCACAGATACCCAGCTCACAGAAGCAGACAAATTAGTAACAGTACTGAATACAAAAGAGTACTATTTTATGTCTATGTATCATAACAGCTTGCCCATCTGTTCTAGTTTCTTCAATTAGCTATGATTAAAGAGAGTATAAAATTTGAACATTTCTCTGTGCATTTGACTGACAAGTAAGACTGATTTTATAATTGATTTATAATTTGCGATGTGTGTCTAATTTGCATGACCCAAGGTCATTAGTGAAGTGATGCTATCATTGCTTTCAGATTTTGAATACATATGTTTCAGAAAGGTGCAACATGTTTTCTTGCTTTAAAAGATAACTCAGGAAACACATAGGCAGCCACATGCCTGATTGTCGGCTCACTGTGTGCAGTTAGCACTCCTATATTCAGAAAGTTCTGTAAAGCACTCCTACAGACTAAAGAATATTAGAAGTTTTTCTAATGAATTTTATTTTTAAGGAGGAAAGGATGCGATTATTGCTTACCATGTTTTGCAGTGTACAGTTCTTGATTCCTGTAAGTTTCAGTATATGACGCAACGGACTGATCCTCATATGTAACAAATGAAGCTGTGAATTAATTCTGATGCACACCTGTGTGGGGGCTAATCCAACAAAACTTGAACAAAACATTGGCACCATTAAGTCAGGATTTCAGCATTATTACAAATGACAACTTGAGACAGGCAATCACCTCTTAAGAACAAGACGGTTCAGCTCTGTCTTACAAAACACAAAACAGAGAGTTGAGATGTTCTTTTTAAGGTCTGCAGTGCATTTCTTTCATTTCTGTATTAATACACTGGCTTGAGAAGGACACCAGTTAGAAAAGACTTGGGCACATCTAGGAAATTTTTTGTTTTTGTTTTTCCTAAATTGGTAAATGTAAGTAAATTCAAGTAATGACTACGCCAATCAGGTCTTCTTTTTGCTTTTTGATGGCACAGCTTGAAACCAAGTTAGTTTTCATGTCCAGATACAACATTTAAAAAACATTTACACCTTCTCTTCTAGAATATGATCAGGGTTTATTTTTAAGTATGTTTTATCCCTATACACATTAATACTATTTAAAATTCTACGTAAGAAATTCTAGATGAAGGTCAGTTAATCAGACATTCAATATTTTGTATGACAAAATACAAAACAAGTATCTCAAATAATTTTATACTGCCCTCTGGAGGAGACAATTCTTTCATTAATAGTTATTTAGAAGAATTAAATGTATTAGCTTAGTAAAATGTATCATTTTCAAAGTTAGATAGGTTAAAAATTAAACAAAAAAATAGATTCACGGCATCCAAACTGAATATATAAAATATTGCATGTGTTACCCTGTAGAACATTCATGTCTGTCAATAACCTAAAAAACTATGTGCAACCAATATCTTTTATTTGTTCAACTATAACTGCAGAACAGTTCATAACACTACAGTTCTATTTTGGAACATTGAAACTCTGGAGATTTTGCTATTCTAGCTAAGAGAAAACATTAGCTTAAATCTTAAAAATTGATCCTTAGCTTTGTTTTGAAAGTGTGGCTTAATTTCTGTTTCTTGTTTTCTTGAAGTTGAAGAAACAATTAGTCTGAAATAAAATATGTCTGTACGGTACAAGAAAATAATCCAAATGTTTTCATTGAAAATGTTGATAACACCATAAATTACTATATCTAAGGAGTTACATAGCCATTTAAAGAGAAGAAACTGCTCACTGGAAAAAATTGCTGCACAATTATCTGAAAATTAAATTACTTCCACTCATTTCTACATTTTGCAGTTTTTACTCTGTGCTTCTGTTCCAAAACCAGAGATCTTAAATTTTCTCCTTTGTCAGCAAGTGTTTTCCATAACCCAAAAAGTAATTGTATAAGAAGTAGGTTTTTTATTTTCTTATTTTTATTTTTTTTTTAAGAAGGCAATTTTTTTTAAATGATTTTTGTGTGTGTGTGTTACTCTACATATACTGCCAGTTGTTCTGATCTGAAAATGTCCTGTGCATTCCTATCCCTCTAGCAATACAATATAGTGTGAAGGAAGGAATCTAGGATCATGTACATGATGTTTTTTAAACCTAGTCATTACTGTGTAGACCAGTAATTAGTGGAGTTCCTCAGGGGTTGATACTGGAGCTGGTACTAGTTAACAACTTTGTCAGTGACATAGGCAGTGGGAATGAATACATGCTCAGCAAGTTTTGTGGATGACACCAAGCAGAGTGCTGTGCTTGATATGCAGGAGGGAAGGAATGCCATTCAGAGGGACCTTCAAAGAAAAATGGGCCTCTGTGAACCCCTAAAGTTTAACAAGGCCAAGTAAAGTACAAGGTCCTGCACCCAGGTCAAGAAAATTTCAAGCATGAATACACACTGAGAAATGAGTGGTTTGAGAGCAGCCATGCAGAGCACATAGAGGTTCTGGTGGATGAAAAGATTATCATGTGCCAACAGCATGTGGATTTTAACAAGTGGAAGTACAAAGTTCTACCCTTGGAGAAGAACATTAAGAGGCACCAGGGCACGAATTGAGTGCATGGCTGGAAAGTAGCTCTGCAGATATGTTCTCCAAAGGACACTTGGAGGTTTTTTTGGCAGTGTTGTGGAGACTGATGGGAAGGGCTTCCAGAAGCGCATCATCCTGAAAAGGGACGTTTAAGTAAAAGTATATCATCAAAGCGAGAAGTAAGACAGAGGAACAGGCCACAGCTGACAACGGAGAAGGCCAAAATGTAACATTAAAGTTTTTTTCCCAAAGTTTTGGGAAGAACTTTTCAAAAATAGATGACTGAAGAACTCAGTTCTCCAAAAAAATCTTTTTAAGTGTCAACCCTGTAAGGGAAACAGATGCAGAATGAAAGGGAAGGTAGCAACTGGTACTGGCTTCCAAGATAATTTTTCATTTATTTACTTATTTATTTAATTTAGTAATTAATTTACATATTTCCCTGTGCTGCTGCACCAACTTCATCTTGATGGTGATCGCAAATCTACTCTATTTGTCTTTTCAATAAATCTTCTAGCTTTTGTTGTTTGTTAAACTGTCCCAGTGAATGCTACTGTCTGTACTCTAGAAGAGAAATACCAAAACAGTTAATGCAACAACTACCAGAAAGCAGGTCTGTGTGCTTTGTAATGCCAGTGTAGGGAGAAACAATGAGCAAAGTAAAGACAGAGAGACAAAGCAAAGAATGGCTAAACTGCAGTTACGCCCTCCTTACCCAAAGCAGTTAGTGATTTCTGGTACAGAAACATCCAGTTAGTTTTACTGGAATACTTATCAAATCAATTATCCAAATCAGACACAATACTTTCTGCAAGAAAGACCTGCTGTGCTGCTTCTTCTTCTTCTGCACCATCCTGCTCATGGGGAAGAGGAACTTTTAACCAGTTTTATCAGTGGTGCAATTAGCTCATGAAGACATTTTCTTTCACCTTCCCTGATACCACCTTCTTTGCCTCCTGGGACACAGCAATCTGATTCCCATTCCCTACAGATCACACATTTTGAATAATTTTGTTTTTCACCTCATAAAGTTACCCTTTCTTTTCCCCATAGTGTCTGTTGCAGCTCAGGTTGTAAACCACAGCCAATAATTGCAAATCAGTGTCATGGGTGCAGGTAGATTTCTGGTTAACCCGTGACAATCAGTTAAGCGCAACAGGTTATGTTTATTGAAGCTGTGAGAAATTAATAACTGAATAGATTATTAGCTCACCTGGCTGTTAAAACTAAACCTTGAATATCAGAGCCCAGTATTCCCTGCATCTATGCCAGAGCAAGGAAGACCCACACATGGCAGGTTTGTACTCTCTCTGGATCTATCATTACATTCCTCAGGCCAAAGATCAGGGTGAACAATGTTTTCCAGCAAAGCTTAAGAAGAAAAAAATGGAGTGTGTAATTCTAAGAGAATAGCATGGCTCCCAGCGCAAATGCAAAAGCCACTGAGATGTAGCAGTGCGTCTTCAGCCACACCAGCCAATCCACCTTTTCAAAGGTCCTTGAGAAGTGCTCCTAGTTGGCATGGGTCCAATTCATGTGACAGCTTTTCTGATGAAAATCAGAACTGCCCATTGCCCTGGCCTTATGTTGTCAAATCAACAGCAGGTAAAAATGTCACATAAAAGATACTTAAAAGTTAAGTGAAATGTTGAACAGATAAAATGTCTGTCTCTGTAAGTGCCTCACACAGCTAGCCAGTCTTTTCCACCATGATTAATCACACTTGCTTCAAGTACTTGAATTCATTCTCTGGTTGAACACATGACCTTTTATGATTGGCAGCAATAATGTGAAGCACAAGTTGAAAGATTTTCAGTTCTGTGTAATAACCCTTTCTAATTTTATTTTTAATATACCATAGCGTGTCTCTATTTTCAGAAGAAAAACTGATTATTAATTGAAAATTCATGAAAATTCTTTAACTGGAATATTTTAGTACCCTAAAGTGTGGGATGGTGGTACAACTATGAAAGAATTACTGATGCTAGTCAGTATGATGAACATACTTAAAGCAATTCAAACTATAAAATTCTCTTTCATTTTTATTACAAATTGAAAATACTTGAACCTGACAATATAAATAGTTAGTTGTAAATATACTGGGATTAAATTTATTGGCAACTGAACACTTAATAAATTAATAAAATAACAAAACAAACAAAAAATTTTATTTCTAACTAATAGAATCATAGAATACTTAGAGATAGAAGGGGTCTTTAAAGACTATTTAGTCCATCTCCCCTTCAGTAAACAGGGATATCCACAGTCAGATCAGGTTTCCCAGAGGCTAGTCCAGCTCTACCTTTGAAGTCTCCAGGGGCAGAACATCAACCACATCTCTGGGCAACCTGTGCCAAAGCCTCACCACCCTTACTATAAAAGACTTATTCCTTATATCTAATTTAAATCTATCCTCTCTAAGCTCAAAGCCATTTCCCCTTTTTCTATTGCAACAACACTGCTAAAGAGTCTGTCCCCTTCTTTCTTGTAACTCCCATTTAGATACTCAGTGGCTGCTACCAGGTCTCTGCAGTGCCTTCTCTGGGTTGAACAGCCCCAGCTTTCTCAGCCTGTTCTTGTAGAAGAGGTGTACCATCCTTTGGATCATATTTGTGGATCTCCTCTGTATGTGGTCTAGATATGAACAGGTCCACATCTCTCCTGTACTGAGGACTCCACATCTGGACACAGTACTCCAGGTGAGGCCTCACCAGTGCAGAGTAGGGGGGCAGGATCACCTCCATTGCCCTGCTCGCCATGCTTCTTTAGATACAACCTAGCAAACAGTTGGCTTTGTACTGATGAGGAAATTAAAATCTGCATGTGTTTGAGGCTGTGGCTCGAAATGCTTTGCTACCAAAGGCAACAGAAAAACAAAACAAAACAAACAAATGAAAAATAACAACAAGAAAAGCAAACAACCAGGTACTGCAAATTAAGGAATAAATATCAGCTTGGTTTTATTTCTTTTTCCCCCATAACCTGGGCAGTCTTTGTCAACTCTCAAGGGACAAGGTGTCTCTCAAGGTTGAATTTCTAACTGAGAAATCTTTAAACTGAGTGAAAAGTAGCTAACAAAAGGTGCAACTGAGTATATTGCTAACAGTACATTGTGGGAACTTAACAATTCTCCATCTGCTAAGTGGGCCCAGTCTGACCGGGATTTCAGCATCATAAAAACCCACTTGCAAGGGTAGGACCTTAAATGTCAAAACTTTTTCTAAAGGTCTTATGAATACATATGAATGTATCCAATTCAAAGTATGTCTTTTTTTTTTTTTTTTTTTTTTTTTTTTTTTTTTTTTTTAAATCTGAACTCCAAATGGAAAAAACAATGGCTGAACCACACACATAAAAATAAACAAAACAAAATGGACAGCAAGCCATATTGCCTATGTGAATGGCAATAAAAGAAAGATTTTTACTTGCATCACCATCAGATGCTGGAATTAAACAAACCTTCAAATTATTGCTATACATACCCACTGTTATTATGCGCTTTTTCTCATTATTATTAGGCCTAGACCAGAAGTAACAATGTTAAAATAAGAAGATAAATTATTTTCAACCTGGATGAAAAAAACATGAAGCTCTGGAAATCTGTCAAGGAAAGATGCAGTCTCATAAAAATTCTAGCTTAGTTTTTCTACCAGGAGATCTGACTATAACTCATCATTTCCCATGTTTATTTTATTTGAGTTTGAATTAAGAGATCAATTAGAACTCATTCTTCCCTTCCATCTTTTCAATATGAATAGCAATATTGGCAAAATCTTGTTTCTATAATAACATAATGGCATCATAACAAAAATAAAAATAAAAACCAAACTGTATAGCCTGTGAAAGAGAGACAGTCCAGGAATAACACAAAAGGTAAGAGAATTGTGAATGTATTGAGTTGACCTATTGCATTTACAGGTCAAGTTTTCAGAACTAGCCTCCAAAACTGCATGTATTTGCTGTTTATTCACATAATCAGGCACTTGTGCATTCGGATCAGGCTGCCATATACAGGCAGACAGTAGATGGACAAACAGTCAGTGTACAGCTTTGGGGATCACTTTGTAAATATGGAGCAAAATTAATGTGGGATGGGTCAGGGTAGGGGTAAAGAGTAGGTAGTGGCTGTTTATTCACAAAGCCTTACCATGTTCGTTAATAACTGTCCTATAAAATTATTCAACCTAGACTTATACCTTCATTACAGACAGTGACAACTATCATTTTACACACATGTACAGGATTCAAAAGAATGAAACTTGCCTATTTCCATAATTGGAAGAAGCAGCAGAGATGCCTCCGAATTTCTGTCCCACAGCCCTCCATCTTAAGGACTTTTTGCACAGGCAGATAGTGATAGAACAAAGGGGAATGGTCTAAACAAAAAGAGGGGAGATTTAGATTAGATATTAGAAAGGTATTCAGAGTGGGTTCTGACACTGGCACAGGCTGCCCTGGGAGCTGTTATTGTGCCATCCCTGAAGGCATTCAAAACTAGGCCGGATGGGGCCTTGGGCAGCCTGATCTAGTGGGTGGTGGTCCTGCCCACGGCAGGGTACTGGAACTAGATGGGCTTTAAGGTCCCTTCCAACTCAAGCCATTCTGTGATTCTTTGATGTAATTCTGAGCAACATGGGCTAAGCACAACTACAGTCCCTACTGCTTTCCAACTTCAAGGGTTACAGTAGTGTAAAGCATATGGCTGCTCCCAGGATACTGTCATGCTTTTCCTACAACACCATAAGGTCTGGGACTTTGCTTGGTGCTTCAGTATGCTCATCCTCCTCTCTCTCTAAGACAAGTCAGGTTGGCTTGTGGGCACTTGGGGATCCGGCCATCAGTCTGCATCAGCTAGCATGGAGTCATACTGAAAACCCCAACAAATAGACAACTGCATTTAGAACAGATTGAAAGAGAGGCAATGGACCAGCCTGACACTCAATTTCCATTAAAATGAGAAAGACAGCCTTGTTGTAAAGTAAGTGAAAGCAAGCATTCATACACTCCAGCCCTAAATTCTTCACTTTTCTGATTAGAGTTGCTTGATCTGATCTTCCTCTTTTTATCCTGTACTCGTAATGCATTTTGTTCTGTTCTCTCAAATCTTAATAACAATTAACCCTGTAGGAATAAACTGCTGTTTATTTTTTGTGCTTTGTTGATGTGCACAGGTATTTTGGAGCACAGCATACTAAATTATTTTGCAGAAATCTGACAGTGAGAAAACAAAACAAAAGCTGATACATTCAGAATACATAGCCAAATTCCTCAAAAATATTAAGTTTTCACTAGACACATTTCAGTCTTTTGCAAATCCTAATTTAAAACATACAAAATGGAAATGATTAGTATCCGAAGGGAAGCATGGATAGTCCTTGTCACAGCAGGTGCCAATAGCTTGCACAGAAATTCTTGTTATGGATCTAGGGAATGGGATCCTGGTAAACAAAACAGGAGTGTCAACTTCACCTCCGTAAGCTTTCACTTTTATATCAGTATAACATTTCTTTCTCCTCTTCAGTGTCTACCTGTCAGTGCTCTTCTATCCATCTCTCAAATGAAGAGTAGAACTTTCCTTTTAAGAAACTAAATCACTTGTTATTTTCAAGCCATTAAGACTGCAAAGTACTGCTGAAAACTCACACTAAATATACACTTGAAGGTGAACTGCTGACATAAAAGTCCATCCTTAGCAGAAGTACCAACATGTGGATCTTTTTCTCCCTCTCTTAAAGAAGAGGTCATTTTTTAACACCTGCCCTTCCTGGCCACTCTTTTGTGCACTTGCTGCACAGGTATCATGATGTGATGCACAATTATAAATGACCATTGAGAGTTTTCAGCAATATATTTGGGATTTTTGTCCATAAATGCTTGGCAAGAAGTTTGTAGGGTGCAGTGTAGGCAGCTATTACTGCCTGACACCTGAGAGAAATGGAAGGAAGAAGTAGCAAGAGAAGTGGAGCTGAGTCAAAATATCTTACATTCTTACAGAGAAGTGTCTTCAGTTTATTTACCAGTTACATCTAGAAAGTTATATTGCCGAGTGAGGATCTAGAGAAGGGATTAATATTAACAAATGCTTCATTTATTCCTCAACCAACCTATCCTCTAACTAGTATGAAAGCCTAGCAAAGCCAGACACAATTTGCAATAAGATAGCTGGGGAGTGTTTTCTCAAATTGAATTAGTGACGGCAGTCTGAGAGAGATATAGGTAATGAAAACATTTCATGAGTGTGCATGTGACAAAAAAAGCCTGCGCTGCAAGCCAAACTTGCTTTTCATTGCTCTTTTGTCACATCAGATGTTTTCATACAAAAACATAGACTGTCCATGTATTCACCACATCTGGTGTCCCAGTTTGGGTTTTTAGTGAAAACATACAAGAATGTGACAAACTTTGATTGATTAGCTAAAGTGAGTGACAGCTTCCCTCTAAGCGCCTGAACCTGAAATAATGCACCAGCATAGAAGAAGCTGAAATGTAGGTGTCAGCCGAGTGTAGCAGTGCCTCACGCTAATTTTCATCAGGAGATCCAACCTTCACATCCTGTTCACATGAATACTTAAAACTGAGCTCTAGGTTATTCCAGAAAATTGTCAGAGCCTGACTTTTATTAAACCTCACTTTGCTGACAAAATGCTGACACTTTCAGAGAAAATGCCTGTAATGTTATACAGTGTGAAAATGTTAACCAGTAGGCAGTGAGTAATCTTTAAAAATATATACTGTTTGGAAACTAATGTAATCTTCATAATATCAGTAAAAAATAGCATGTTAAATGTATAAAGATAAAAGCTTATTGAGTAAATCTTAGCTGTAGGGACCTGTATTTACTCAATTTTCTGCGGAGGTTATCTAGTTTAACAAAGCAGACCTGTGCACAACAGTAATGTCTGAAACATGTACAATTTATGCATACATGAAGTATTTTTATAGGTCTGTCCATTCTAAAATAGGCCTGGTTTCATGGAAAAGTTATGTACATTTTTTCTAAGCAAAAAACAAGGCCAATTTCTTTCTCATATTTTCTCAAGTGTTGCTGGAAGATGTTGGCAGCATGTTCTCCCTTTCTGGCAGGACTGAGGGTGAAGAATGAAGGTTCACTCCTCGAGAGTGTGAAAGAGATGTTCATATTTTCTGTTAAGAAAATGAGACCCTTAAAATGAAATTAGAGATGGGCAGAAAAGATTTTCTTCTTAAAAAAAAAAAAATAAAAAATTCTTGTTTTCAGATCACATCATGTATCTGCCCTATCAAATTTGGGAGGGACTTCAGTGATTTTCAGAGATACTGACTGCACTGGAAAATCTCTTGCAGTTGGTGCACAGCTGCGTACAGATAAAATCAAGCTTTTTTTTTCTTTTCTTTCTTTCTCTCTTTCTCTCTCTCTTTCTTTCTTTCTTTCTTTCTTTCTTTCTTTCTTTCTTTCTTTCTTTCTTTCTTTCTTTCTTTCTTTCTTTCTTTCTTTCTTTTTTATTTTTTTCTTTGACAAATTGAAATGAAAAATTACTTCTACACAACTTGTTGGGTTTGAACTACTTCTTGTTATTGTGGGAAATTGGGGAGACTGATTCCTAATTGATTAAATTAATTTACCTGCCATAGTCGTGGCACTGATAAGTTCAGGCAATCTAATTTACCAGTAATGTGCTTAAGCCACAGATCACTAGATGATTACCTGCTCTTTTCAGCAATACTTGGAAGGGCAAGAAAGAGATGGACAGAACAGATTTTTCTTCACAAAGAAAACCTTCATCTGGCTAGCTGCTGTTCATCTGTGAAGAGGAGCATCATTCAAAAGGTGGCAAGCAGATTTGTGCAAGCTTGGGTCAAACAAGACATCATGGAACCCATACAAAAGCAAAACACCTCATAGCTCTTACACTAGCAGTATTCTGACTATAGATAAATCTCATTTTCACTTTTATTTTATTTTATTTTTTATTTTTTTTTAAAGCAGGAGAAACATGCTCAGATCTAACCTAAATACTTTTAAAATTCACTGAGTGTTTGAAATCCAGACATACATTCATTTCCACACTTTACAGATGTTACAGTCATGCAACAGGCCTGGCTGTTGGATGCTTTCAGTGTTCACATTCTCGTTTTGCACTTGAGCCCAAATTTCAGTCTTCTTTGCATATACTTTGCTGCCTCTCGAATTTTCCTGCAAATGACATATCCCAAGCAGCTGGCTATGTAATTGCATAAACCAAGCATACACCGACTCATCAGCTGGAAACAACCAGATTCCCTTCTGTTTCTTCTTTACACTAGCTGGTCACAGGCTGACTAAGACTCCAATGTGATGCAGCCATGAAAAAAAGCAAACGTAATCTTAAAATGTATTCCTGTTGGATCTTAGGAAATATTAATATCACTGTTCCAAATACTGGTGGCTCTCACCTGGAGTACTGTATGCTATTCTAGTCATGCATTTCAAGAGAGATTAATGCAAAGTGGAACATATGCAGAGAGAAACTACTGAGGTGATCCGAAAAAAGAGGGAACCTCTTTTACAAGAGGCAGCAACTGTGTGGCTTGTTATGCTTAATTAAAACAAAACAAAACACATACACACAAAAACAAAAGCCATGGAAGGAGGGGAAAGTAGGAAAACATTTACATGTGTTTCAGAAGAAAGGAGAGTGAAAGAAGAGAAAGAGAGAAATTATAAGGAAAAATTATTTGTCCTGCATATGAATAAGGATAGAATACAAATTGACTTAATTGGATATAGCCAAATTCAGGCTGAAAGCAAGTTTCCCAGATATCACAGCAGCATTTTTAGGAAGAACCTTTAGATTATAACAGCAAGAATACAAAAATGATACTTGGAAGGCAAAGTTTTATCAGTCACTTTACAAATACATTCAGGTGGTACCTTGGTGAAGGACAGAACCAGACAACAATACTTCTTATTCATGTTTATCATTCAGAGTCCACGCTTAAAGGCTATCATTTTAAAAATCAGAACCATTAGCTGCCAGGTTCTAAATATCAATCAAGGATCCTATCAGATTTTGCATGCTATACACAAAGAAGAAAATATCTACATATAGCTGAATATATCTAAGAGAGTAGCAATGTTGTTTTTAAACACTGATTATATAAAAAGCAGCAAAAACTGGCCAACTAGAAAAATAAAGAAACAAACAAAAAAATCCCACTGGTACTGGTTCAGGGAAGAGAAATATCCAAAATAATACATTTCTCGAACAACTGAAATTTGAGAAAAAGCATTCACAGGTTGTGAGCTGATAAACCAAGTTACATCTCAAATTCTACATCATCCATTCTCATTCAGCTAACTTCATAAAACATACAGGAAAAATAAGGATTGATCCCATGTGGAAAGAGAAGAATGCATATATAACTACTTTCATGTAAGATCAGCCTGTGGTTTGGTTGTTTGTTTTTTTTGTTTTTTTTTATTTTCCTGCAAACCAAAGTTTTGTTTCGTTATTTCTTCTGAGTGTTTATCATCTAACAGAAAAATTGTAAATCTGTAAAACTGTTGTGATCATCTCCAAAATTTTGGAGTTATTCAATTCTTTTATTATTTTTCCCTATAATTCAGACGGAAGATCTCACAGACTATCACGCACACTATGAAGGCAGAATTATGCAAATTAAAGACATATGAAAATTTCACTCTTAAAAATTTTATCCCCCTGTGTGTGTTAATAGATTTCTTTTAGTGTGCATGATATTATTATTTTTATTGATCTATCTTCATAGATTTGATATCCTATGGTTTTCTAATTTTTTTTTTTTAAGAACACCTTTTGGGAACTTTGAATGTTTACCTCAATAACTCAGATGCAAAAAAAGAAAAGAAAAAAACCAACCCACTAAATTCTTCTTCCATATTGAGGTTTTTCCCTCTTTATGCAAACCAATAATGATGTGGTAGTTCAATAGCAGGATATCATCTATAAAATCTGCTGTGACTGTCACATCCAGCAGTGTCAGTAGGGGTTATATATTCATGTAAAAATGAATACATATATTCACTTAAAACCTGTTAAAGGTTTTCAGTTGTATACATCCCTTTAAATTGACTGCATTTAGTATCATGTTTAGGCTACCGGTGTCATTATCAGTGAGTTCACAGTTTAAATATCTCATTCATCAACATTATAATAAAATATATGGAAATGTGAGGATTATTGTTGCTGTGACACAGAAAGGTTATTTCAATAAAGCGGCAATTAGAGATAGAGAAAGTTTTCCCTTTTGAATAGTAGCAAATTTCATCCTCTCAGTATCAAAATATGATGTAAATGTCTGTGTGCATATGAGGTATACAACTCTAACTAAATATAAGTTCATTTCTACACAAAGTACTTTTTCCAAAAGATAAAAAGCGCAGAAGAAATAAAAAAGTGGTCTCAAGCTTTGAAAGAAGCTTGAAACATGAGTTAATGAGTTAATCATCCATAGCAACTCTACCCCATAAGATTCTGAAACAAAAACAAAAACAAAAACAAAAACAAACAAACAAACAAAAAAAAACCACCAAAGAAACCCAAACCTCTATTATCACATTTTATTTTCATTTTCATTCAAGTCCCTAACTGGCCCATATGTGTGTGCGGGGCATCAGATTCCATCACTTAATCCTGAGTGAAAACAAGTGAGGATGAATGCTTTCCTATTTTTCACTGACTAGAGGCTGAAAAAAAAAAAAAAAAAAAAAAAAAAGAGAAATGTGCAGCTTAGCTGACTGAAGATTTTATTATTTTCTTACTCCCTAATAGAAGCTGCCCCAGTGCAAGGACTTTTGGATGCTTGCACATTTAGGAAAAGGACCCAAAGCATGGCACAGTGGTGGGGGAAAGAAAAGAAAGCTAAGAAAAAAAAAGAAAGAAGGGAAGAGAATGAGAATGGGAAAGGTAAAGGGAGAGGGAGAAGAGAAAAAATGAGTACACAGAGAACATGTGACTAAACATACAAAGAAACCTTACCCTGTAAAGAACAACCACTTTCTACCTTGTTGCCCTCCTTTTTTTACTCCACTTTCTTGCTTCAGTATTTTCTCTGTTTAGAATCCTTGGACTAAAAAGAGATTGCATCAAGATTTCAGAGTTCCTGATGCAGCAGCAGATGAACTCTCAGACACTGGAAGGGAGGGTGCATTTATCATGCTGCTAAGAAACACAGATAGGTTCCACCACACTCACTGGGCCTCTGAATGGCTACTTACCTTCCCAGTTACAATGAAAACTGTGGGTATTTCTGAGAACTTTAATCAATGTAGGCATACTTGAACTCCTTTTCTGAGCTGGCGTCACAGCCCCATAGTCCTTCCCATCAGCCAGTCATTGCCACTTAGTGAGAGGGGCACCAAGACAGAATCACAGAATGACCCCGGTTGGAAGGAACCTCTAGGATCATGAAGCTCCAACCCCCTTGCCTGGCAGGGCCACCAAACTTCCATGTTTTATAGATCAGGTTAACCAGGGCCCCATCCAACCAGTCCTTGAATACCTCCACGGATAGGGCATCCACAACGTCCCTGGGCAGCCTGTTCCAGAACCTCACCACTCTCCTAGTAAAGAACTTCCCCCTAAAGACACTTGCTCACACCCTGATGCTCTCTTTCCTACCAGCTTTGATCATTTTCTGAATTAAAAGCAACTGAGGAATCTCATCCTTAAAATTAATTACCCATATCTCAGTCACATGCATTTGAATCAAGACATCTTTGTAAATCTTTGGAAACCAGAGATGATGTCAGGATTTTTCTGGTAGCAGTTTTCTGGGGATGCAAATGCATTGTAATAAAGCTGTAGGTTATCTATAGAAAATATTTTCTTTGTTTTGTTATCTATGCATTTGTGCCTGCATTTGCCCTTCTTCACTTTTTGCAGTACTTCAGCACAGACATTCTTCTGCAGAATGGTTAACCACTAATTAAATGCTCTTTTATAACAACACTGTAAGAAGTTACTTAACCTATGATTTATACCAGGACAGTAAAGATAAGGAATGATGGAAGGTTGTGCTCTTAGGGGACTGTGACCCTCAGCAGGGGAAGAAAATGCAGCCTGTGGTGCTGAAGGCAGCACATCAAAGCATACAAGCCAGATTTCTGTTGTGAAAAGATCATTTAATGGCTATATATATATGGCTAAGTATGGGACTATGCAAAACATTTAGGCTTGCATGTACACAATAATGAGTGTCCAGTGCTTCGAGAGGGTAACTGTTTTTTCCCATGACTAACTGAATGGAGGGGGAAGAGAAAGAAACCTAAAGCCTCTCTCTGCTCAGAAACTGAGTCAGAATCCTTCACTGATTTTCCATTGTTCCTGTCTCAGGCAATCCAAGTGGGGAAAAAAAGCAAGAAGGAAAAAAAAAGCAGTATCATGCAATTTCAAGCACCTGGCTGATTTGAATGAATCCAGCTAAGAAAATCAAAACATGTACTGCGAAAAGTAGTGGTGACATTTTTGCTGACATCCTGATCTCTCTCTCTAAGCATTTATACCTTGATCACTACTGATAGACTGGATGATTTTCTGTGCTAACTTCAACATTTTCACACAACTGGCAAATTTAAATAGACAATGCATTTTCACTGGAGCTATACAACCACAAAAAGCAAACTGTGAGAGTTTCCAATTTTACTGGAAATAGGCTGCCTTCTGGGAACAAGATACAGTCAAAGAATGAATCTTGCTTTTCTGTGAGGCTCAGAATGACCGAAGGCAGTGGATAGTTTAATGTAACAGACGTGATGAAGCTCTGCTTATTTTCGCGTTTGGACAATACTGTGGCAGAATTTTTGCAAAGAGATTTAACACAATCGATTCTTTAACCATTATAATGTGTGCATTACATAAACTGAAATTATTCCCAAAATACAGCATAGACAATGTTAAGAAAGAGCACGGTTTCTGGAGTGAATAATATTGTATTCTCTTACATCTTAGTAACTGACACTATTGCCATTATTTTTGCAACTTTATTAACAGTTAGTTAAATAAAACTTTCCCCAGCATTACCATTAGAATTTGTAATGGCCTATGGATATATATGTGGGTGCTGTTTTTAAAACAATTATGCAACAGTGCAGTTTGAAATGAGCTACTTTTTAGCAAATGCAGCACTTGTAATTTTAGGATTGTTCTGTTATAGTTATTTTCATTTAATTTTCAACCTACAATAAAAAGATATGAATGATGTAAATGGTGGGTATATTGCACTGCTTTGTTAACACAGCACATCTTTTGATGGGGTTATTCTCCATTCTTTTTAATTTAAAAAGAAAAGAGAGAAAAGAAAAAAAAAAAAAAAAGAAGAAGAAGAAGAAGGAAAAAAAAATAAATAAATAAAAAGGAAAGGGAAAAGAGAGAAAAGAAAGGAAAAAGAAAATAACCAAAATAACTTTCCTTCTGAAATTCTGGCTGCCCCAAATGTCAAAAGCCAATGATGTGTAGGGAAAAAAAATAGGAAAGGAAAAAAACAGCAACAACAACAACAACAAAAAAAAACCCCTCATAACTCCTTGCCTGATAAATGATAGAGAAAGTTTGACAGATCAGAACGATATGAAGCAGCCTAAAACATTTGGCACAATGTGTGTCTGGCATACAGAGACTGCCTGTCAAATGCCTATGACTCCATACAGCAGCTAGGGACCCTATGGAGCAGCAGATGGACCATTAAGGTAGTATTAATGTAGATGCCATCAGTTTTCAGTTCTGACTGGGACATACTCTTTAGAACTATGAGCAGCTGCTGCCATTTATTGTGACAGCTTCCTGCTAACTTTTGCCAACTGGCACAATCTGACTCTTTGTACCTGAGCTATTAAATGTGTGACTTCCACCGTTTTATTCCTCCAGAGAACTCTTTTAATAATCCTCTGAAGAAAGAATGAGGCATTTATCACCAAAGTGAATACACATACCATACAGTTCTATTGTCCTTCCACACTGATGTAGATTGTACATCAGGAATAAATATAAATGAGCTTCCTACGCTATGCCTTATACAGCCCCTGAAATCGGCAAAACTATTACAGTCCTTAAACTTTATTTAAACATATTGCATTTCAACTAATGTTTTGGATTTTAGATTGCTGGCTCACCTTGAAAACCTTGCTCTTTTATGAGTGTGTGGGTGGAGGTGGGGGGGAGAGGGGGATAATGCTTGTGACTGAAGGAAGAAAAACACTTTTTAACTACAATTCTTTGCATCCATGAGCATAGGTCAATATTACAATTTTAAGGGAATTTTCTGAACACTCACTGATCTGTTTAATATCTAAACATCATACAGCAAGTAAAGCTGTCCATTCTAGTAATGCCTTTACTGCATAACAGGAACAATGCATTATAAATGATAAGTGATCATGTATTTGTTATCACCTGCACTATAATTTTAGCAAAATATGCATCAATACTACTGGCAGAAGAAAAAAATATCTCTTGTACATGTCTTTGATCCAGCTAGACTTCTAGGGATATATTACATCATTTGATAGTGCCAAACAAGAAAGCTAACAGTACAGCACAGCATAAGGTTTGACATACAATAAGAACTGCAGATAGTCATTATAAAAAATGGCTGGCAGACATTCATTATGCTGAGCTAACATCTTTTCTGCTTCAAATCTTCCTGCAGTCTGACTAATAATGTATGCATGGACTTCTACTGCAGATCTCCATCGCTTGATGCTACACTACTCATGTATACATATATAATCTCAAAAAAAAAAAAAAAAAAAAAAAGAAAAAAAAATAATTTAAATGAGCCAAAAAACTTTTAAAAATAGGCTTTGCTGATATGTGCAATGAGAAGCATGCACAATATTGAAGATACAGAGTATGAAAGGATTGAGCACACTCTAGGAAAACTGTAAGTTAAACATAATAATCATTATAAGGCGTCATTTACCTTTTATATAAACATTTGACATAATAGTAGCAGTTCCTGCAGAAACTTCCAAGAGGAAACAAATCCTGCATATTGGAATGATTTTACTTCAAACATAAATTAATTTTTTGTCAGCATGCACTAGGGCAAGCACAATTCTAGTTTTCCTATGTATCTTTGGTTTCTTTTCCACTTTATTTTATGAGGCCATTACATAAACTCATAAATAAAGTTTACCCTAAATTTGTCAGTCATCTGTTTGGTGTCAGAGTCTGAGCAATTGTCAAGAGTACGTAGAATAACACCCAGAGTAGGTAGGCAGGGAAAATTACAAAAAACACAGCATTTCTAAAGATTATACAGTCACAGTTGATTTTAAGAATTTAGTTAACTATAAATTGAAGCATTTGCTTAAGTTTCAAATATGTAATGAATTAAGAAAGATAAACTAGGAAAATATTGTAGTTCAGGGAAGAATTTAAGCACATATTCTGCTTCAAACACCTGCCCAGGTTCCACTGAAATAAGTGTGATTATTCAAAAACAAAGCCAAAACAAAACCAAAACAAGCACGTGCTTTAATGTTCTCAGCAGGTAAGAGCTTGTTGAAGGAGATGGTAAGGAGGGAAGGAGAAGTGAAGGCAGAGGAGAGAGGGCAGCAAAAGCTTGTGAAAACCTGCATGCACAGAGACCAGACACGTCACAGGTACTTATTTTACCCAGTTAAGAGCAAGCTCAATGAAATGGTACATAGCATTTCACTTAAGTTTATTAAATGCCCATTCCATCTTCAGGCACTTAATGTAGCGTATAAATCACATGTGTAGTAAACTGTCCATGCAGTATCAGAATAGAACTTACTGACTTCAGTATCTGCACATAGAAATGCCCTTCATAAGCCACATGGTTTGTGATCCACTCATTCTCATATGAACTAAGGATATTTCATTTCTTTCTTTCAGGTACAAGAATACATAAGGAAACTTGTACAAAAAGAATGCTGCCCTGATCTGGAGGACTGTTCCCATGTCACAACACTGATACAAAAAAAATAACCTGTTTGGAGAAGAAATACTAATTTGCCAAATGCGGATTCTAAAGCCACTGTCATCTCTGAGAAGTTCACAGATGAAAGTGGCTCTTCCACTGATATTCTAGCATAAACTATGTCTTAAATTCTCTGTATGTACCTTGCCTTCAGAACAAGGTAAGGTGGCATTAATTTCTTATAAGCTTTCTACAGGAAACATAGATAACGGCATTTCTACTCAATTACTGCAGTTTCTATATGCTGGAGTAGTATAAAAGTGATGTCTGAAAACTCAGTTCTTGCATTAAATTCCTTCCAGGTCATAAAAATTGGCTAAAATTGCTAAACCCTTTGTTGCCATGAGAAGAGTATCCAATCTGATTTTAGTAGTAAGAAATATGGAACAATAAGGAACTTCCCAGTAGAGTTTTATATATATGTTTGGTTTGTTTGTGGTTGTTGTGTTTTGTTTTTTTATAATTTCTAGACATTGTTTCTTCTAGACAAAGATAAAAGATGTGTTAGTAAAGTTTTGACTTCAGTTGAGCAAACATACTGAAGGAGTGTTGCAATAGTTGTGCACACTTTTATGCAAAGAATAAGATTGTTAGTCTATCAATTTAGACAACATTTTACCATCAGGATCATAATTTTGAGAAAAGGAAAATCACAGAATCTCAGAATTGCAGGGATTGGAACGGACTTCATGAGATCACTGTGTCCAACCTCCCTGCTAAAGCAATTTCCCTACAGTAGGTTGCACAGGTGGGCAAACAGGTTTTTAATATCTCTGCAGAAGGTGACTTTATAACCTCTCTGGGAAATCTATTCCAGTGCTCTGTCACCCTTATCTTAAAGAAGTTCTGCATCTTTGCATGGAGAAGTGGAGGAATTACTGTTAGTTTAAGAAGAAGTAGTTCTTAAAACATTCGCTATTTTTAAATAGGTGAAAAATCATTTTCCAACCAAAATCCAAACCCAACCCTAAATTTTTGATAATCCTAAATATATAACTTTTGTTTTCCTGATAATTATTTGCATAATGATTACACAGATCTCACTGCTATAGGAGACAGTGTGCACTAGGAGAACCTTGGGAAACATTTTGAAAGAAAGGCACTATATGTCAATTTTTATTCCTCATTTTGCCTCCTTTCATTGTTACATTTGATTTTTCCAGTCCAAATACAAATAGTATGTTTGACTGTTTTTTTTTTTTGTTTTTGTTTTTGTTTTGTTTTTGTTTTCCCTAAGATTACATTCTATAACAGTCTTTAAAATACACTGAGATTATAATCTGAATTTAATTCCCAAAAGAAAAAGCTCACAGCATAAAATTACCATCACAAGTGGTCTTGACTTGACGCCCATATCAGCATTTCCCAGCACTGAGCGCACATTCTGAACTGACAGTGGAGCAAAATGACCTTCTGGCCTTCCTAGCTCAAAGGTTGGCAAAGTAGAATGACGATACTCTATGACTGTTAAGAACATAAGAATGGCTGCACTGGGTCAGACTAAGCAGGTCTATCCAGAGCACTAATCAGACTTTCACACTGGCCAAAAGAAGGTGCCAGCAGAAAAAGGAACAAGGTAAGCAAATAGCAGTAATTCCCCCTGCAAATTTACAAGGCTGTTGCAGCATAGGGAATACATGAGACAGAACTTTCTCCTTGTAATTGTGCTTATTAGCTCTTGATGAAAATCACTTTCATGAGTTTGCGTAATTTCATTTTAACAATTCTTTATTTCCATGTTATACTTTAGAAAAAAGAAAAATCCTCGTTTTTTAATTACGTAGTGTGCTGAAAAAATGTACTTTTTAAAGTATTACTTGCTAATTTTGATTACTCATATCATGTATGTCTATACAAAATATTATAAATCCATTTTGTTTACTGTGCCATTCATAGTTCTGTCATTCCTTGCCCATCTCTTTTAAATTTAAAGCTATAGAGTAGATACATCCCAGAGCAGTCTTACTCATAAATTCTAAACCTACCAACAGCAAACTGATTCAGTTGAAAATGAACTCAGCAAATGAGTGAATAAATATAAACTGAAAATAATTTATTGGCAGATGTATGATTTCCTGCTCCATCTGACCACACAGCCCTCATGGGCAAACATGGCAAAGTGAATATGTGTCCAGGTAGGAAAGCCAAAGGACACTATGTAGACAACAGCCAACACGTACAACAAATTGTGCTGATCACCACAAGGTAAAGCACAGCTGTTACATACAACTGGAGCTATATAAGAGTTTCTGTAGAACACTTTTCTCATTGATTTGGAGCCCAGTTGGCTAGAGGAGCATGATAGGACTTCAGTTCTCAATAAGGCAAAGCATTTCTGATTTAAAGAGATGAAAGATTCCACCAGCACACAAGATCATTGCTGCACATAAATGACGAGAATGCAAACTTCCTACTGCAAATAGCAAACAAACGCACCTCGCTCTCATTCCATCCTCCAGAAACAAAAGAAGGTTGCATCTTCCATGCTCCCCACCCCCAAAAAGAGTTCAAAGACTTACAGGTGCTTTAAAAAAATACCTGCTTTCCATCAACGTGCATATTTTTACCAGTTTCAAAAGCATATTAATATCCTTTGTGACTTCTGTTAAAGTAAACAGAAATAATTGGAAAGGTGACAGATAAATTATTAGAAGACAGTATTTAGGATCTGCAACACAAACTAAGCAGAAAATAAGGAAGGCATTCTTCAGAGATAAATAATTTAAAAGAAAGTAACATTTTTACCTCAGCAGGGGTGGTTAATTTAGAAGATTTTATATATATTAATTTATTCTAAGAACACAGTACCTTCATTTTCTGCTATGCTGCATGTACAACGATTTGTTGTGGCCTAAATTTTAACTTAAAAAGAATGCAGAGGTTATTGTGTCAAATGTTGGAATAACTGGCTCTAACCATCATTAATACAATACTTTATCTGTAAACCATATCATACCAGGCAAATACTTATCTCTGTTTTCATCACTATACTTTACGTCAGACAAATGCCATTATTCTAAAGGAGCTGCTCAAGAAGTAGCCAAATAAGTATCACAAATTTTACTGAAATCTCAAGAATTTTTTGTTCTCTTAAAGGGATATTCCTCCCTGCCTCCCACTCCCTAAATCCCCCCCTCCACCCCCCCCCATCTCCCCCTCAAAATCCTTCACCATTTACAAACGCAAAGGATTTTCTGCTTTGGCAACCAAACCACATCTATATTTTCCTTCTACAAACAAATAAATTCATCTAAGGGAAAATTATGGAAAGAAAAAACAAATGCAAGTAATAGTAATTTACTAAATAGTAACAATTAAGGGTGGGTACTGTGGCACCAGTATCAACACATATTCAACTGGAAAGTGTTTGTGTTAAGCTAATTTACTAAAATTAGCTTCCTGGTTATTTTGTTATCTGAAGTTATGTCCCTTCTCACCAAGCAGGAGCCATATTTTGCAAAGGACATATCTCCTGACATGTATGATAACGACAGATGGCACAGAAACACCTGGAACAAATAAATAAAATGCATTTCCCTGCTCGAGGTAAAACATCCTATCTCATAATGTGAAAGACTGCAACACAAATTTGGACACCCTAATGTCGCATATTACATATATTATCTCAGGGCTGGCTCTGCTCATCAATTTTGTTTGTTGTCAGAGTCTGTGCTCCAGAAACAAAGACAGTGGGAATGTGCAGAATTGTGTGACACCTCAGTGGAAGAAAAGACATGTCACATGCCTGCAGTTTCAGTGGTGGAAAGCCACCAAGCTGTGCCATGTCACTGCTACTTTCTGCAGCACCTCTGTTCAAAGAAAGGTGTGTGACATGCCTGCCTCTCACTTCAAAGACACGTATGCCATGTGGCAAAAACTATTGCAAGCCCTTTCTCATGTTTTGGATCAGCATTTTATATTTGAGTTTTTATTCTTTCTCCCACATGGTGCTAATAAATGGAGGAAAATCGTTTCCATTTTACACACCCTGAAAGCATCAGATTTCAAAAGATAGTGTCAGACCTGTCACCTTGCATGTAGACATGTTTTTGTCTATTCATAGCGAGCCTGCTTTTGCATTTCAGAGTGCTGATCTGGCGCTTTTGAGAACACGCTCTCTAAGTACTGTGGAATATATGCGCGCAGGAGAGTGCAAATATACAGATTTTTATTTTGTGGAAAAACATTGCAGGGCATATCCAAAATCCACAAAGCAGTGGAGCAGATCTTGTTCAGATAAAATTATTGAAGCTGCATTAACTCTAATAAAACAAAATTGATGTATAAGATTTAAGTATCTCACATGATTCTTTGCAATCACATTTACTGAACACCTCTAATCAAACAGCAATTACAGAATGGTGAGGAATTTCAATTGTAAGGCTTCCCCACAGTCTTGATTTTTTTCTTCTGACATGAAAATATGATCTATACTTGGACAGGTTTTCATCACAGAATATGATCAAGTCAATTAAATCAACTTTTTAGAAAACAAATGAAGTTCTTATTTCTTCTTGTAATGACTTTTATTTGTCAAATAATGTCTAAGAATACCTTACCATCAAGACAGAAATTCTCTTTCTTAAATCTTAAATCCTAGAAGTTACATATTTCCTAAACGGTTACTCTTTTGAGATCATTTCTGCTCACTGCTTAGTAAATAGATAGCCACATAGCAATTTGAATGCTGATTACAACAGTTCTCAGCAGTGTGTAGCTAAGAGTGTGGCTTCCACAAGAACAATACCCTGCAAAACAGATTTCTGTGTTTCAAAAGTAAATTCCCTTAAAAAAGAGAAACGGTGTAGTGCGGAGAAACTGGATGATGCAAGTAGCCACACAGACATGTAGTTGTGAGGAATCTTCATCCTGGAGTTACAGCAGTCATCACCTGTACACAATACAGCCTCTCATCCTATCTCTAGTTACAAAGAGGTTGACTCCCACCTCACTACAACCTCCCTTCATGTATTTGTAGAGAGTGAAA
The DNA here is from genome assembly GCF_039878825.1 of Excalfactoria chinensis. Taxonomy (NCBI): domain Eukaryota; kingdom Metazoa; phylum Chordata; class Aves; order Galliformes; family Phasianidae; genus Excalfactoria; species Excalfactoria chinensis. Next base: position 57,470,562 of record NC_092857.1, on the reverse strand, counting down.
AGGTCTTCTCTGAGCATTCTCTTCTCCAGACTGAAAAATCACAGTTACCTCACCTGCTCCCCAATAGACTTGTGCTCAAAACTCCTTACAGCTTCATTGCCCTTCTCTGGACTCACTCCAAGGCCTTTCAACATCTTCCTTGCAGTGAGTAGACGAAAACTGAACACAGCACTCAAAGTGTGACATCACTATGCCTGAGTACAGAGAGATGATCACTTCCCTGCTTCTGCTGGCAGCACTATTTCTGATACAAGCCAGGATGCCACTTTCCTTCTTGGCCGCCTGAGCACATGGCTCATGTTCAGCCAAGCGTCAACCAGTATCTATCTCCAGGTCAATTTACTCAACACCACCCCAGGCCTGCAGCATTGCCTGGGGTTTTCTCTAGTTTCACAAGATTTTTTCCATGAGCAATTCTAAAAATTTCTAACACATTTCAAAAGAATGTTTTCCACAATGACATATTGGTTATGCAGCATTAGTTAGACAGTACTCACAGCATGACATACATCATACAAGTTCTTCTCTAAGAATTAAAGTATCAGGCAATTCTACTTCAACACAGTATGCATACCATTTTCTTACTCAGATGTAAACTTTGACAAGGATGAAGAGACCAACGTGATAAAACAGGCTCAGGTGGTACTGCTTTATTCATTTACCATGAACCAGGTTTCTTATGCAGAGGATGCCATTCAACAGCAAGCTCAGAATATTTCAAGATAATAACAGATGTTGTCATTAAATACAGGTATATTTATTTATATTTAAAGGGGAAGATTTTGATACTAAAAACAGAAACAAATCTTCAGCTTCCTTGCTGCAGCAGCAGATACAGATACCGAGAACATTTGAGGATTTTTATTACTTCCTAGAGGACAAATGCAAATTTCACATAACTAAATTAACAGAGATTTTCACTAAACTCAACAGGACTTATTATGTTGTTGATATTTATGGAATACAATTTGTGCAAAATGACCAAATTCGATGGCTTTGGGCTAGTTACTTTTACGTATGTGAATTTAATATCATGAATTACATGAACAACAGAATTCTTACTGTTCCAGACAACTCATTAGGGCAAATTTTTTCTACTCAGACATTCTACAATAGTTTTTGTGACATTTCTACAGTACCTGAAACTTACACTGTTGCTGCTACAATAGATTGTCCAGTCCCTCTCTGAACACTAGGATCATTTCTTGAGAGGGTTTTTTTTCTCTGATGATTACATTTATAGTTGAGCTGAACTCTCCTGCAATGGAAGATGGAGCACTGTATGTATAATTGTGTCCTTTGGTTCTATGAAAATACAAAGGAGTCACAGTCCTTCATAACTCTGCCTTTACATAATATCTACTCGGGTACATACTACATTGAGTTTATTACTGTTATAATAGGAATCAAAATCGATAAATTTTCCAATAAATACACAGATAAATAGATAAATACATCCATATTTAACTTTTATTGATTTAAACTAGTCAGGTTCCCTTTTTCTTAAGTGCCAAAGTAGTAACCATGTGGTTCATAACCACTGGTAAATGAGATTTAAGAGCTTGTAATATATACTTATAGAAAATAAAGATGTAGAAACAACGTATGCAATGCTGGAACAAAAGACAAGTAAGCAACTCTCTAGAGAAAAAAGAGCTCATTGTCAGGCAAACATCAGCACAGACCATCAAAACAGTCTCATCCTTCTATCATCATCCATAGCAAGATTAAACTGTAGGCAGGGAATAAGACAAGACATAAGTATACAAAATTTATCCAGGGGTGCTTGTAATCGCAACCAGATATTCATTACTGTGAGGCGGAAAACGGACTAGTTATCTCCAAGGAGAAGTGCTGGGGAATCTATACATGATCTCACATTATTTCTTCTAATATCTTCTAAGGCACAAAATAAAAATAAATAAATAAAAAATAATTTAAAAAAATAAGAAACTGGTCTTGCACCTCCCAAGCTACTATTGATGACTATTACAAAAAAAACTGAAGACCTCAAACTATCATTTTTTTCATGGTCACAAAATTTATCTGAGGAGACAGGTCTTTAACCTAATTTCTCTACAACCCATTTCATCAAGGTTATTTTTTCAGGATCAAGTTTCCTGCAGGACCATGTGTTTGTGGTCAGAATCTCAGACTCGTAAGTTTAACAAAAAGACAAAAATATTTAAAACTTTGTGGTATTAAAAAGCTTACTTCATGCAGAAGCAGTGCAATTATATCTAGCACCTTAATTATATTCTTTAAGGCATTATGGGCAGCAAAGTGAAGTCTTCATGTATTCCAATTTTGCTCCATTTTCCTCGTCTATTTTAACAAGCTGTTACTTTCATGTTTTGCCCCTACTAGCACTACCTGGTTGGTGTCTGCCGGGCCACTTAATCATCCTTGAGAGGTTATGATGATTGGGGTACATTTCTTTCAACCTACGAATGACAGCAAATGTCACCTGCAACTTCAAGAAAGATGGGCAAGACAATCAGAACAATTGAAGACTGGTGACTATCGCCTTGATTTCTGGAAATGTGTTGGAACAAATCATGTAGGTTATTTCCAGAATTTTGAGAATGCTGAGTTGCTTATTAGTATTCATTAATGTTTTCTAACAATAAGAATAGGGAAAGATCAACATCACAGATGTCCATAAGGAGATGTCTGGCCCTGCAGGTGGAGAGGAATGTTGCCTATCTTGAGTTTAACAAATCTCTTGACCACCTTTTATAGCATATTCATAAGCAAACTGGTGAAGTAAGTACTTGCTAGATAAATGAACAGTGAGGTGGACAGAAAACTGATACCACTGATCAAAGTGGTGTGATCAGTGGTACAAAGTCCAGCTCACGAATCTTCACAAAGCAAAATGCCAAGTCCTGCACATGGGGAACAATAAAACCCAGTACTGGTACAGGGGGGGAGGCAGAGCAAGTGGAAAGCAGTCCCACCTGAGAACACTTGATAGTCCTGATAGAAAGACTACTAGCTGTAACAGGACGGCATTGGTGATACAATGTGTTAACTTGCCCAGAAGGGCTGTGGAGTCTCCAACCTTGGAGATAATCAAAACAAAACTGGATTTGGTCCTAGGCACCCTCCTGTAGTTAACCCAGCTTTGAGCAGGGGAATGTGATTTTCAGAGGATTTTGCTTCCATCTGCCATACTGTGCATCTTATCAGTTAGGCATCAAATACTTTTGCTAAATGAGTAGGAGTGAAAGAAAATGAAGAGCTAAGATGAAAGTATGCATCCAAGCCAACTACAGAAATCATATATTAATAAATGTGCTTTTTGAGCATATCGTCTAACTTAAGAGGAAAGATCTCTTTTTCACTTATTAAATACAAAATATGTGAGCTGTCCAAGTTATGTAGACAGGTGGATGAAGCTTTTTTTGTACAAGATAAATTGTTTTATACAGATTATGTATGCATATTTTTAAAGTAGCTATTAACTTGTAGGAATCCATGATTGGATCTTTTTTTACCAGCAGACAGTGCACACCACTAAGATTTGGCTCTTCAAAAGAGAACAAGATAACTTTGATTTTGTTCCTGGTGGTTTTGGGTTCCTGTTTTACACCTTACCCCTTGGGAATCCTCCTTCTCTGCAGCTGGCAAGGAGTAATATCTTCAGAATTTCACAGAAAGCAACAATAGGAATAAAGTGAGAACATACAAGTTATATTATATTCTTTGGGAAGAAGACATATTTATACAATTTATTGTCAGAATTGGAAAAGATCAAAAATGGTGGGGAGCATTTATCTTTCTGTTTAGCATTTTGCTTTCACAAGTTGCTATACAGAACATGACAGAAGTAATTAGGCACTGCAGCTCATTAGTCCTACTATTTCTTCCAACCTTTTTCCTAATACAGCTGAAACAATTAGATCCACCAAGAGAAATGGGCAATGTCTTTTCATACTGTATTTCCCACAACGCTCAGTTTCCTGCTGCAAATCATTAAACAGCCAACAGATGCATTTTGTTTTCAGCTTGCACATGTGCAAGCAATTTTTGAAGGGCAAAAGTAAGATTAGTTTGCATTCATATTACAGTTCATCATAATGTCATCACTGGAAATCCTGCCTCAAATGAGATGTTTATTTTCAAAATTAATTTCTTTATTTCTTTATTCTCACTGAGCATTTTCAGCTACATTTGCAGTGCTACATTAAGTGACAGTCATCAGAAAATTTTGTGAAGGTGGTTTAAAGTTCACAGTGTGAACAAGACAGTGACAGATTGTTCATAGAAAGTAACAACATAAGCCCTACAGACAATAAGGTGAGGACCTTACAATTATTATCTCCCTGAAACTCACACAGGCTAAATCTGAGGGAAACAGCAAGAAAGTTTTCTTTTCCCCTCCACTCTCTCTTTTGTTTCAGCAGTGAAATGCAAAGCAAATATACTTCAGTGTCATGATTTTTCGTTGGCACCTTTCCATAGCCAATTCCATTCATGCAGAAAAGGGATGAAATTCCATCATTCGAGCATGACATCTCAAAATTCAAACTTAATGAGAGCTTTGGCAGCTTCTGTCGAAGGCAGACAGTGATTAACAAAACACTTCAGAGTACAAGGCACAGCAGTGCTCAAAGAAAACAGTGATGATCTCCACTTAATTGTAGAAAAGCCCAAAGCATCTGCCAGCAGAGGAGAGCTCGAGCCATAAGGAGCTATTGCTCAGATAGGCTGTCATCTCCAGAGATCAACAACCATATGCTCAGCTCAAGCGCAAACTCCAAAGAAGTTAATTTTCTGACAAAATACAGGGATAAATATGACATTCAAACAAGTGTGCTCACTCATCCTGAACACACGTTCATCTGCACGTATCAGATTTATGCATAGTTTAAACAGAAGCAAATATAATTTGTTTGGAACACAAACATTACTGTACGAGCACAGGTATAATTAATCTTTGTCCGCTTCACAGGTTCTTGTCTTCCACCGGTTAATGCTTCCAGTAAACTTTTGATGAATGAATACGATCACCTGTTGCACAATGCCTCACTATGTAAAATACCCACTGCTGTCTTTTTTGCAACCAAGAATGTGCGGTTTTTATTCCTTCAGACATCGATTTATTTTTTTATGTTACAGTATAGGGTCCATTTTTAAATGCCAAGGACTGTTACTCTGGATAAACTCCCCTGGCAAGCAAACTAATTTTTTTTTTTTTTTTATTTTATTTTTTTTTTTAATATTATCTGGACATGAAGATGTATGAGAAACTCAATTACTCTACAAATACATTTTCTCTTTTGTGTTACCTTATAGTCAACAAATGGAAATATGTTGTTAAAATGTGTACGCCTGGCAGCAAGAAATTACTGAGAGGGAAAAGGTCAATATAGAAGAGGAATATGCTAGAAAAATATGTACTCTTGAATATGAAGTTATGTTTAATTTCAATTTGTCAAGAAAGTTATCTGCCTTTTTTTTTTTTTTTTTTTTTTTTTTTTTTTTAACATTTACCTCAAATGCCCTTCTGCAATATCAAATTTAGAATATTCTGATTTTGTTTGAAAATATCTTCCCCAACACCTAGGAGATAGTGTTGAGATAGGTCTAGCTAAAGCAATTCATATGTCCAGTGCATAAATGCTGATGTGTCACTCACATCACACTACCCATGTCCAAACTTATTCTAAGCGCACTCCACGCTTACCAGAAAACTGCATTCAAACTTCCAACTCTCAGTCACCACACCTGGTTTTGGGATATTCTTTAGACTCACTGAAGCTGGAAAACATGTTGTAAGGGGGCGTCTGGAGAAAAAGACATACATTGGTCATCTGATGCAGTATTTTCATAAGTTTCTCAATTTAGGTAATCAACATGTGTCGTTCAGTTGAGTAGGAGAATAGGTTGCAATCATTAACTTTTCCATGTTGGCATTTTTTTTATTGTTTTTGTTTGTTTTTTTTTGTTTTTTTTGTTTTTTATACTGATTCTCAGACACACTTCAGGGTAGGCTGATACAGCAATATCACAAAGCATATGGAAACATCTGAAGGATGAACGATCACTCAAAATTCAGAAGGATGAGATGGAGATTTATGCAGCTCTAACAAAGAATGGCACACAAATACCATTTTCTACTTAGCAGCAAAGAGATGGAAAATATTAACAGTCTGAGAAAGCCCTGGTTGGCCAGAGGTGGGCAAGTTTATTAACAGGCTTCCGCAAACCATGATTCAAATGCACAGCTCATCCCTCTTCCTTCAGAAAAACAACTGCAAAGCAGATGAATTTCAGAGGGAATTCCCTAGGAGTTGCTACTTTCCACTATAGAAAAATAAAATTACGTCTCTGTTATTTAGAGAACTGAGGGCCATATCTTTTATTTTATCTGATAATAACATATAATCTGAGCTTTTTAAAACCTTAGACTGAAACATGCCTGGAGCTGAAGAATAACTGTATTTCTCTAATTCTGGGACAGGCTGCTAGGTGGAAGAACACCAAGGGAGAAAGCAGCACTTGGCAGAGTCATTAGCATGTACAAACAGCTCATCTGAGAGCACAGCAAAAGGTTCTGTTGTGCTATCTCACAGCAGAACCAGTAACACACAAAACAAACAAACAAACAAAAAAAAAACTCTGCTAAGTACACTGAAAATACAGTGTCATGTCATTATTCTCTCTGGATTGCTGCAGGCTGCACAGAGTATCAGTCACACCCCTGAGAGCAATAAAGAACTACAAGGACTGCTCCAAAAGTAATGCCTCCTATGTTATTACATTATCCTATGACATCATAAATCATAGTTGGTGGCATGGTAGTAGAGCCTGAATCTTCACACTGGTATCCAGTTACATGTTGTTAATTTGTGACTGATAGCAGTAAAGGGGCAGTCTGACAGAATGGCATCTGACATGGAAGTACAGATAAAGCAGAGGTGTGTCACTGAATTCCTCCTTGCAGAAAAAAATGGTACCCACTGATATTCTTCAACTATTATTGAATATTGATAGAGAACAAACAGTGGAAGCGAACACAGTAAGGTGGTGCATTTCAGCTGTTTTAACAGCAACAGTGGGCTACCTCCACTAGCGCAGATGCTTATTAGTGTAGCATGCAGACTCTTTGTGCTTAGTGAAAAGGCATAGCTCATGGTGCTGACTGTGTTGAAAACCAGTGTTTTGTAGCTGAGAGTTTCCTCTATCATAAGGTATTATTGTAGTCTTTGTATCTGTTGTAGTTTCCATTCAAATAAATGGGAGGCATTACTTTCAGAGATCTACATATATGATAGTTTTTTAAACAAAAAAAATCAAAAACGTGTTACATTTTTTTCTAGATTCTGTCACTCATATTTCCAGCAAAATTAACAAAATAAGCAATTAATACTTGATACTGCAAATAGTTTGTGTTTTTCAACTTGCACAAGGTGTCAGAGTATGTCCTTTTAGGTAGGAAATATCATAAAAAGCACATATGTGTAAGTAATGCCAACAAAACAGCAGTACATATGCTTTAAAAGCAATTGCACAAATAACTTTAGTTTGTATGGGCAGTTCTCTAATACATATTTGTAAATAATTCATGAAAATATAGGAACCATAAGGGAAGTGCACACTGGCTGCACGTACATGACCCATTTCATTCAGAGTATAAGAATATTCCTCATTTTCTGCTAGCATCTCCATACAGCACATGGGAGAAGCACATATGTGTCCAAGATATTTGCTCATTGGGCATTCCTTAAGTTCCACACACAAGGTCTTTTTTTAGAGTATGATCTTTGGAAGCGCTGAATTGCTACTACCAGGTAGCAACGTAGGTAAATAAAAACTGCATATGAATAATTTGTGTTACTCTCCTCTCACCATCTGATTGGAACAGTTTAGGGGAAAAAGAAAAAAAAAAAAAAAAAAAAAAATCATTTGCTTGTTTTATCTCTGTATAACTGGTTTCACTTATTTATTCACCTAAAAATGTTGCTGAACCTAAGCAGATTCTACCAATTTGTATCATTTTAAGCATTTTATTGCTTGTAGGAAATGTGTTCTTAAATGACATATGCAGTGAATTAAAAACTTGCTTACTTTACAAAAAAGCATAATCCACTAAATACCACTATAACAGCAGCACTGATCTAAGGAATATTTCCTACTGGACATCAGAAAGCTTGTCATAAATGTTGTAAAGCAACATCCTCCTTATTGATAATGATGATCTTTTTTGTGCATCTCTGTTGATTAAACAATGTTCCCTAATCACTTCATTTCACACAGCAAAGCACCTTTCTTTAACAGAACAGTCTCCTCTAATGAAAGACTAAACCAATACACAAAAAAGTGAGAGGGATTTCTGTGAGATCTTATGAATATCAGAGTTAATGTTGCAGAAATTGTGTGTTTTTTTTTTAAACTGTACTAAGTGTATCTTTATATATTTTTGTGAAGCACTACAGATAGTTACATGATAGAAAAATAATAAGCATTAATAAGTAGTCCTTTGATGAAAACCACCTTTGCTGTATTAGTTTAATCAGATATTCTGACCAAATCCCTGCATTTTCTGTTGAATTTAATGTGAAGAAATACTTTAGTATATTCCCTTTTAAACTTTCAGACCGCATTCTCAAATTGAACTTAAACCATCAACCAATGATACATCTTAATTTCCCTTTAATTGAAATGGAACAAAATTATCTTTGCTATTGCTAGCATTTAGAGATTTTGGAACTGCCCAACATCTATTCAGATGTTGCAACAAGCATATTCTAGATTCTTCAGTAAAATTCATCAGTATGAATTAATACCACCATGTGTCTCTCCTGATCAGAACCACAGCTGTGAACTGGAATTCTGTGCTCCTACTAACTTCAGGTTTGAACCACTGAGAAATTTTAAAACTGTGTTTCTTCACCCAAATTCTTTCTAGGAAAGAGGGAAAAAGTCCCATTCTGCTTTGAAATTACATAGCAGCTTTCTAATGAATACTACTACACAAATACCCACCTTATGCTGAAGATACAGACTTAGTTTGTGAGTTCTCATTGTAAAGAAGCAGGAATTCACTATGAAAAAAACTGTTTCCACCAATGATAATATGCACAAAAAACTGCATCAAATTCACTTGCACATGACCATAACTCAGGGATCTGTTTAGGATGCCAGTGAAACTGTTCAAAAATGTTGCAAACTAGTTATTAAAGTGGAGAGTGGTTCAAGAATATGCTGTGAACTGAAAGAAGTTGTGTGAGCAAAACTTCAAAGGAGTTAAAATATTGGCATCCATCTATGATTTGTGATTTAAAAGCAATTTCAAATTTGCCACCAAGGAACATGTACCTGGAATCCTTTCAAGGAGGGTCTTAACATCTTTGTCCTTGGTTCCCCTGGGACAGAGTTGATTTTCTTCATAGTGTTTCCCACAATGCTATGTTTTCAGCTTTAGGAGTAAATCAGCTTTGACAACACACCTATGTTTTAGCTGTGCTGAGCAGTGCTGCACAGAGCCAAGGATGTTTCAGTCTCTCAGCTTCCTCTACTGTACTGCTAGTGATGGGATGGGGGGGTACAAGGAACTGGGAGGGGATAGAACTGGGACAGCTGACCTCAACTGTCCAAAGGTGGGTTCCATAACACATAACATTGTGTAGAAAAGCTATAAAACACTGGGGAATTGTTCAAAATGGAGTCAGCCACTGCTCAGGGGCTGGCTGGGCACTGATCTGCAGACACTGACCAACTGATTTGTGTATCATTTGGTTTGTAAATATATATATATATATACACATTTATGTGTACATACAAAATTATAATTGCTATTATATATATATATTTTAATCTTCCTTTTCTCTCTTAGTATCCTTATCCCAACCTATGAATTCCACTTTGTTGGTTTGGTTTGGTTTGGTTTGGTTTGGTTTGGTTTGGTTTGGTTTGGTTTGGTTTGGTTTGGTTTGGTTTGGTTTGGTTTGGTTTGGTTGGTTGTTTTTTCCAACTGGAAAACTGGAGTGGGCAAGAGAGCAAACAACTGTGTGGTATTAAGCTGCCTGCCAGGTTAAAACCACAGCAATCTTGTAGATATCCACTACATCTGAGCACTGGAGAAAACATCTTTCCATAAAGTACAAGGAGACTGTTCTGACCTACATAATCTTTCCCTGTTCCTTAATGATCAAAGCACCTGAGGCACAGGAGACCTACAGACAGACTACTGTGCAAAGGGATTCCTTCTCCCTGTTCTGCTCTAAGACACATCCAGAGTCAGAAGTTACAGAGCTCTGCAAAGAGTAATCTTTTCAAACTGCTCCCACTTATGCTGATTTATTCCTTCTCTTCAGTATATTCAAGGCATTGTGCTAGAGGCACTAGCATGGTAAGAATGATGTTCTCGCTTTCTATCTTCATTATCTCCGATCTCCTAAAACGTCTTCTTTGACTGTCTCTCAAATCGAGGCCCTGAAAATGCAGTAGGTACAATTCATTCCTAAAAGTATAAGAAATAAGCTTAGTGCCCATCTAGTCCATAGATTGGTACTTAAGCCCTCAAAGCAGCTGGTTTGTCCTTCTCCAGAGGCACTGTCATTAATGTCGGGGTTTCCTTAATTACAAGAATGTTCAGTATCAAAGAGAGGGCAACTGCAGGAATCTGGCCAGCACCCACCTGCTGGGGGAAGTGTGGGTAGCTTTTGTGCATTCACATAGGTGAACTGGAAACCAGTGCATCTGAAGTCCTACAGGTGTACATTCACTGCATAGCCATAATACCTGGACTTCATCAGAGTCCGAGAAAGTCCCCACTTCAGGATTACCCCCTAACTGACAATTAAGATGAGATTTAATGTTATTATTACTTCTTAATGTCATCAAACTAACGCTGAAGAAGGATTTTGGAATAACTTAATTAACATTCATAATATTTCCAGAACTCACTTTTAAATATTTTTTTCCTTCAAGCACATGGTTAAGCACTTTAATATGATTCAGTGTAATATGACTAATAGAATTCATTAACATGGTATTTAGTTATTTGGCTGTGAAATTTTAGTTTCTCCATCTAATTGCAAATGTCCAAAATACAGATTGCATTGACTGCCTGCCTGCCACCCTCCACATAGGAAATGTCTGGGAAATGATAGACAAGCAAGAAAGGAGAAAGGTTTTGTTTTCTGATGAACAAAGTTGCAGCATGTCAGTGTCATCATCAGAAAACCACTTCTGATTACTCAGGAAGCACAAAAGGTGATGACTTGAAGTGCAACACAGAAGGCAGTGATGTAGAAGCCAGAACAGCTAGTGCTTAAAACCAGGCCATAGAATCAAACTGTTCTGCCATGTATAATTTACTGTATTGGGTGACTGTGAACAACACAGTTCATGGGATCAGCACCTTGAAGCTACGGATCAATTTATTCTTCAGTATCGTACTTCATCATTTTAGAGCTGGGATTTCACGTGGTTCTGTTTTCCCTTTAACCATTTACTCCTGTTCCAACACTATCAACAGTGGTTGTTTTTGACAGTCTTAGCAAGTCTTCTGCAGCTAGTCACACTTAACGGTGAATAGCTTTGCATGAGTAGGATGGATTTGCATATGCTAATGTGACATCTGGCCATTGTGCAATTTCTTATTTCTGTAACCCTTGAGTAGAAGATGATCTTCCTAGAAGATAAGTTAGCAGTAATCACCATTCAAACTTTCAAGTCTTTTTTACTATAGATGTCGATCTTAATCAAAAGATCTATTACACGTAAGTCAGAAGGCAGACCAATGAAAGCTACTTAAAATACCAGAAGGATGTTCCATGTTCATTCAGAAACAGCTGATTTGCTTTTATGTAGTCAGAACTTTGGAAAGAAGAATCAGAATTTAACCAAACTTGGATATTACAAGCTTTATCTGTCCCAAGCTGAGAGTTAATTCAATACTAGACCAATATATAATTCAATTATCCAATCACAAAATCTGCATTGTGGTAAGTGGTGGTATTATAAAGACAAATGTAATTTATATGACAGCTTAACAAAGGTCAAAATGTAACCAACAGGGAAATAAAATATGAATTTTTAGCTAGAATCAATGCTGATGGTGTATTTTACAAATATCTTCTTTTGCCAACTACATTTAGGACTTTCAATCTTAATCACAGTAGGAATTTTAGACCTGGGTAAAAGAAAAAGTGCTTTAAGTAAAGGAACATCATTAGTTCAAATGTTTGAAGTTCAGAAACTATAATCTCAGGGGCAATTAGGCACTGAATAAATCTACCTTATACAAGCAGATTATTTAAGTTCGATTCCAGAAATTTCCATGAGATTTTTATGATCATTCTAAGGATACAGTCTGACCATATTTGGTCCCAAAATATGACTTTAATAAAAATGAGCTTTAGAAATTCAAAAATCATCAACACACTAATGATATTTTTATTAAAAGAGATATAAGTCACTGAACAAGTACATATGTTTATGATTTGCTTGTGTGCTAAGTTCATCAACAGTGATAACTATTGAAATGGTATGCAGGCAAAAAGAAGGACAGTGAGTAAGATAACAATTATATGCATATGTATATATATTTTGGTCCTGGAAGATAAAACTACTTTTTCTAAAAATTATTTTTATTTATTTATTTATTTATTGTGAGATTCAGTTCAGCTATGTTTATTAAAGGTCCTGATTTGGAAGGAATTATGAAAATAATCTCAGTACATAATTTGAACTGTGATCTGTGATTTGGATGCCCACTGTGGACCAAACAAAAAAGTCACTCTGTGCTTAAGATCCATTGTACACAGAAGCAGGTATCTAAGCCTGTAAGTAAAATCAAGGATTAGTTTTTTCAAGACTAAGTGCCCTGATGCTTGCTGTAAACCAGTTCTAGTTGTGGAATTGGTATTAGATGTAGGAAAAGAAGTTCTACAGTTCTGGACAGGATTTACCAACAATGGGAGAGGATGAGACAAGGAGGAGTCTGGTATGGCTGAAATCCATGGTCACTGCTGAAAACACACAAATACTTTTCCATTTGATTGTGTCCAAATTTTGTAGAATATTTACATAGCCATAATTAGACTGGCTTTATAGAGCAGTTTCTAAACATTTTCAAATGTAATACACTGTTGACATAAATATAACATATTTTTGCATTACACATATTTCCTTTTGATTTGTATAATACTGTTAGCCAAATGTATACTAAAAGACTAATCTGGGGTGTGTAAAAGACAAATAAAACATTTAAATTTAATTTCAAAATAAACTAAATCTACAGTACAAATGATGCACTTATCAATTGTAATACATTATGTTTGCTGTCTCATTTCAGAAGGTATTATGGTAATAATTTTGGATTTTAGCCAAGTGCTCAGCAGAGGATTTTAAACATTCTCTGAGTAGGCATGTTTAATAGCTTTTAACCATACAGAGTACTGCTCTTATCAGTGAGTAGCAGGAAAATGATTAATACACTTTGGATAAACTTACACTTGGTTTTCTTTAGGTGGAGAAAGAGGCATCACTAAGGGCTGAAATCTTTAATTATATAAGAGGATATAAAAGGCAGCAACTCACAGACATCAGATGCATATTCTGTAGGTCTACACAACAGATGGTGGTGTCTGGCAGTGTCTTTTCTTTTAAACAGAAAATATTGTTATAAAAATATTCAGAATACATTTTTAGTTACTTAACCAAATGTGTGGATGAATTAGTGGAAAATGAAAGTCATGATTTGGTGCAGGCAGGAGCAAGAATTTTCTATGAAAACTTATTATTTAGGACTCTTCCATTTTCACACTGCCTTTAGCTTTAAGACACTATGTTCATTTCCTTGGTACTACCAATTTAAATGCATCCTGAATCCAAACATTTCTGTTACATTCAATTTGTACCACAGTGCACTGGGATATCCTGAATACTATGTTTTTACCCCTTCCCAATCCATTATCTCTAAGAAGAGTCACTATTATCAGCCACAAAGGGAATTTTCCTTTGCAACCAAAATTCTCTGAAGGGAGAATCCTCTGCAGACCTCCACTTTGATTGACAAGTTCTTATGCATGTCTCATTATGAGTGGGTTAAATTACCATATATTCTGCCAAGCTGAAGAAAATAGCAGTGTCTAATAAGTGAACATGTAGGAAACAGTCTGTAAATCTGACTATGAAGAATTTCATCAAGGTGATCAAATACTTCTGGGGTCGGGTAAAAATTTTACAATTATGTTCAAATTTAAGTAAATCCATTGCATCTGGGCTGCTTTTCTCTTGGAGCAGGTATTTCAAGCTCTTCTCCGAAGAGATCAGCTCCTTACCCTGCAGTGCTGAAGCAGAGAATTAGAGTGGGTTACAGTGAAAGTGGTCACACTGGTTCCCAAGCCACAATTACAGAGCTCTACACTTAGAGTCAGATGTCCAAAACCTGCAGGGAGACTTAAATGAATGAACATGTTCTGCTGAAAGGCTTTTCTCAGTTCACACATTGTTTCTTTTTGCAAAATTGAATGTGACTGCCTAATCTCCTTAAACAATAGCTGTAGGAAGACGACAGTCATACATTGAGAATGGGGGAGAAATGAAAATAAATCTATTTCCACCGTCCATCATTTTTTGCCCCACACTGCACAACAGTAATATCTTAAGCTGGCCATTAATGAGCATGGAAAGCAATTTAGAGACCGATCGGAATAAAGATGCTGGGCAAAACAATGTCTTCTTTCCCAGTTCTTATCTTCTTTTCAGTGTTCTGCTGGGGATGATTCGTACCAGGCAAAGCATTTTTACTTTATTGTATCTCTGTGACAAGTCCAGTCAGACAGTTGCAGGCCACAAAGAATTTCCCACCTATCAAGATGGAAAGAGATGTCAATATGCTACTGTCTTTATTTTGAAGACACAAAACTACAAGTCAGAAGTAAGATCAAGACAATGACTGTTCGGAAATCATGGCATCAAATCTTCCAGAACATTCGTTACAGGTATTTGAAATTACCCACTAGAATAATAAATAAATAAATAAATGAAATCTATTGATTTCTGCTGTATTTGGTGATATCTTTTAAAGCCTGACTGATATTTTCAAAAATATAAGTATGTTCTACAGAAGCATTGGCCAAGTGACTCTCACATGAATTACAGAAACCAATGATCAAATTAGCAAAACCAATAAGATCAAACCAGTAGCAAACCCTGACAGCAAACCTTGGTTCAAGGAAAGATCTAGCAAATCACCATAACCCAGCCTACTCCTTATCCCCAGGAACATCTGCAGATACCTTACACTGTGCATCCCACAAGACAGCCATTCATCACACTGCTTCTCATTACATGCAGTGAACCTTTTCCAAAAGTGGCCCCACATCAGGAATGCCCTGTCACACTGCAACTTTTCTTTCAAATAAGGGGTCTCTATTGTGAGCACAGCTCCAGATCCCAGCTGCAATAACATTATAAAGTTAGAGAATCACTGTAAGGAAGGTTGTGGGACGTCAGCGATATATAAACAGGCAACCTGAGCAAAAGAAAGCCCACAATGCGTTATCTCACAGAGGAAGTTACAAATAATAAATACTCTCTTCTAAAACAAATAAAATGAGTATAAAATCCATGTTAGGAGTTTTCATTATTTTCCTTAATCTTTTTTTTTCTTTTTTTTTTTTCTTTTTTTCCCTGCATTAAGAATTATTAATTAATTAATTCTGCATTAAGAATTATTAATTAAGTACAGGAATTATTTGATTAGCTAATTAATTACTGCTTGCAAAAAAATAATTCAAAGTATAGAAGGTAGAACTTGTAAATTTAATTAAAATGTATGTGTCTGTTGACTGAGGTGTCACAAGTGGTCTGTAGTTTTTGAGTTATTCTTTATACTTTTCACTGACAGAGGAACCAAAGGAAATAATAGTTCTATAAAAACAGCTTACCCAGTTTGTAATTCACAAGTCTTAGATCAGAGTTAGTTCAAGATAAACATATTAACATTCCTAAAAATGAATCTTTTCTCCTAATGCACTTGATCACTGTGCAGAGCTTTGATCAGTAAACAACTTAAAGGTACCTTCATATTTCATACCTATTACTTTTATGTCCAAGAAATGGGTACTGCCACTTCAGAATGACACCATGAAAGCCTTTGCAGCATTTTCAAAAAAAAAAAAAAAGGGGGGGGGGGGGGGGGAAGAGGAGTTCAAAAGAGAAAAACAATACTTTTGCATCTCATACTCAAGAACAAAGGTGGTATAAAATAGTTCAATACCTCTTTCAGGTCATAGGTGTATTAAGAAAAGCATCAAGGATGCTTCTGTCTAGAATTATAAGTAAGCTAAAAGACACATACTGCACTTTAATCTTCTTTTGATGCATACAGTTGACAAGAGCCACAAAGGCACAATACAAAGCTTCTGAGTATATTCCCATATTTTTTCTCCAAGATGGAGGTACACATATTCTTCCATAAAATATAAATAGGTATATTTGTACTGTATGGATGTGACAATAAAGAAATTAAAAGTTCCCTAAAAGTGTACCGGAGCTGAACTGCGAAGAGGATATGCATCTTGTTGGAAGAAAATCTAATAGCCTTGTACGCAAACAAAAACGTAACAAAACAGTGAAGGTGGTGAGACACTGGAAAAGACTGCCCAGCAAACTTGTGAATTCCCTCTCCTTGGAAGCATTCAAGGCCAGTCTGGATGGGGCTCTGAGCAACCTGATCTGGAGGGAGGTGTCCCTGCCTATAGTCCCCAACTCTAGCTGGAATTAGATGATCTTAAAGGTGCCTTCCAAACCAAACCATTCTATGATTCTCTAAATCCTTTCAGTGTGTTCCTGATCCTATCTTAATTCCCATTTGATCTGATGCAACTCTGAAAACTTAATTTGATGCTCTAGAATTATACGGTTTTAAAAAATTCTGACACATTCTGCTTTATGTAAACCTGTTTCTGGTACTCACTGATTTGTTTACTTTGCTGTATGCCGATGATTAATGAAAAGATGACTCAGAAATTTACACAAACTTGAGGAAAAAAAAAAAAAAAAAAGGAAAAAAGGAGAGAGAACAGTGAGAGAGAGAACTGCATTCATTTACTCAGAGCTAGAATTATTACAATGTCTTTGTAAGGCAACAAATGCACCCTGCAATATTCATGGTATAAATCATTTTATAATTGCCCCATACTTTTTGGTTTTTGTTTTGTTTTTGTGTGTGTGTGTGTGTTTGTTTTGTTTTCTTTTGTTTCTTTTTCTGACTAGTAGAAAGCACATATTTTATGTGAGTACCTTTTTTTACTCCCTACCACTGGTATTCTTTATACAAGGTTTTAAAAGACTTCCTTAACTTATGGAAACAGCTACAAACAGATAGAACTGAAGTTAAGTCACTGTAAACAAATCCATATAATCTTACTGAAAGGAATTAATTCTAGGATGAGGTTGATATGTCTATAATGCCTCATTCTATAGAAGTACATATACACAGACTTCAACATGATCAACTATATCTGTCTTTTTATTTGATTGATTCTGTAAAAAATAAAATAAAATAAAATAAAATAAAAAAACAAAACAAAAAACTATGAAATCTTATATAGAAGATGATGCAGATACTCCCAGTTTAAGAATCTAGGTTCATAAACCCAAGAATAAAATTAATAATATAATAGTGAATTTATTTAATGTTTTGAGAGGCAAGGGCTCAGAAAAAAAAGAAGGGGGAATGTTAAGTTTGGGTGAAAGTCATCACTGACCATATGGCTGTCATGATATAAGGCTTTTATGAGTGTAGTGAGTAAGGCAAAATATTCTGAAGGTTGTATTTGGAAGAAAAATGATAAATTCTAAGGAAATCTTCACAGCAGATTATTACAGATTGCCACCTATCTGATAGCCAACAGATAGCCAACAAAATCATAATTTTTGCAGAATATGTGTGGATCTGTTCAACTCTGGAGATGTTTTCTTAAGAACAAGAAAGACTTTCACCTCTATGAAGAACTGACTTGATCAGAAATGATGTTTTCGTAGTGCAGAAATGCATGACTATGCTATTTCAATGGAAGTCTGTTATGAAAAGTTATTTTACAGAAATAATAGAACTTTTTAAAATGGAGAATCGTTTTTGCTTTGGATAGGTTGGAGTTTTTTGTTCGTTTGTACTTTTGCTTTTTTCTAAATGTTCATGGTTTTTTACACTGGAAGGGAAAAGACTGTATTTTATAGATCTGTTTCTGTCTGGGAGGATAAAGAATTTTTTTGCACTATTATGTCACCTCTAGAATGAAAAATAAAGTAAATTTTACCGGTGGCGCAGCGGTAAAATTCCCGTTTGCAACACCAGGGGGCCCGGGTTCAAATCCCCCCTGTGGAGCAGGGGGTAGAAGTGCCGCTCTGCTACACAGAGGGCTCGAATCCCGGGAGTTGGACTCGATGATCTCTAAGGTCCCTTCCAACTCGCACAATACTATGATACTATGATACTATGATATGAAAATCTGAAAGAGATTTAAAAAACATGTTCCTATTTGTTTGGTGTGTATATTTTTTAAGTTTTTATGTTTATTTATAGACTTATTTTATAGAAGATTTTTATTTCCTTTTCTTTTTTTTTTTTCTTTTTTTTTTTTTTTAATTGTCATTTAAATCTTCAGATACAAAATATATATTTTAAAAAACAACAACAACAGATCTTCACAGATTCCAGTCAAGCCTCTAGTTATCTGAAAATGTTGGACTGGAAGTTTGCTCGAGAAGTCATTCAGCCAGCACTTAATATTTTGTGGTTTGAAACTTATGTACTACACTCTTACTTATGTAGTAATTAGCTACCTAGCTGACTGTATTTTACCAAATGTAGCCATCCTTAAGGTAACATTACATAACAGTGCAACAGCAACAGTAATGAAAACACATACTATAGCACCATCTAAAGCTTTAGGTCCACTGCAATTTGCACAAAGCATGGTCTATTAAAAACATTACAAAGCTGAATTTCAGGAGGATTGCTACACTGATACTCGAAACACATTTTTCAGCTTTTCGCAGTTCCATGCTCTATTGTTCCTATTTTCTGGTACTCCTTCAGGAATTCTTGCTTTATAAAATGCTATCGTGAAGGGTTGAAAAAATTTTTTCTTCCCACTTGTATACTGTCAAGGGATGCTTTTTGAAGACCTCTCTTTCACCATCAAGAGCTAAGGAGGCAGACCTGATGGCCTTGTGGGATTTAATTAGAGTTCACCAAGTTAGAATCTCCAAGCTCTCAAAGCCCTAATTTAAATACAAGTTCACTCACTCTTCAACTGTTCCTTAGGTCCTTATTAAAATTTCAAGCTATTAAAGAGAATATTCAAAGTTTGTTGTTTTTTATTTTTGTTGGGTTTTTTTGTTTGTTTGTTTGTTTGTTTTATTTTGCAGTAGATACAAACTAAACTAGAAACATGCCCCACTCAAGCAGCCATTCTGTGTTCAAACCCTTTCCAACTGCTTGTGAAAAAACTACCTAAAAAAGGAATAAATCAGCAAAAAGACATCTACACAATTCAGTGGCCAGCAAGAGGGACACCTGCATGTCCACACTGAACTGAACTGAGATATCACGCATGTTTCAAAGGCACTGGTTCTTCAGATAGCTGTCTTAATGTAGTCTTGCAGTTGTAACATGTACTATTACACCTGCTCTGTGTGATTGGTGTAATATTTCTTCTGTTAAGATGTCATTCAAAAGGCTTGTTTTACACTGATGACACATCAGATCCATTTAGAATAAACTTTCTTGTCAATCAAAGCTTTACCTGTGGCTATGCTGAAGGAACTATATATAATAAGGTTTATAACTGACAATATAGATGCACAGCAATTTAAAAAAAAAAAAAAAATACAAAACACACTGCATCTTTCAAATGATATGCTGGCAGCAGCATGCACATCTCAAGAGAAAGTGCCTCTGCAGAGTCAGGTTAAAAAATGGCAGTGACCAAAGTGAAAAGAGAGATCAGCAACCATGCTGATCTTGGTGATCTTGTTATACTGTTAATATATATATATGTCATATATACATATACTCTTAATTCCATGTTATCCTGCCTGTAATTTGTAATGGTTTTACAATTCCTAAATTAATAGTCAAGGTCACAAATCTTCCTACTCTGTTTTACCATTTCCATGTAATTATGAAATCACTTGATGTCATGGGTTAACCTAAAATCTACCTGCATCCATGACAGGGGAAATAGACAGCCTGCAGGGCTGCTATCCCAAAAGGAAAAGGGCAAAAGGGAAAAGGAAAATAAATACAGTGGCAACGATCTAAGGAGGCACACTTATTTACTAGATACTATATCAGAATACAGAATAACACAATATAATACAATATAATTGGAATTAAGGCTATCGAATCAAGTAAAATGAGAGAGAGTGAGTCCTGAAACCGAGAGGCCTACTGTAACTCTAGGCGAAACGGCTGGAACGCTCCCACATGGCTCCCCGCTGGATGGTAAGATCCAAGAGAAGGAGTCCAGCACCAAAGTGAGATTATATAGAGTCTGTGTCATATGACTGACCGTGATGTTCTCTGGGACATTCAGTCTTCTTCTGTGAGCAGCACACTCGTCAAAATTATCCATGCTTTATCATGTTGTTATGATGTGGAATACTGATAGCAAAATTACAAAATTGCAAAACCATGACACTTGAGTTCCAGTTTTTATGGTTCACAGTGGTGCAAGAAAGAAGCAATGAATAGAACCTCTTATTTAGCTGATTTACTTTAATTCCCCAATTTTCATTGACAATCTCACAATTCATACATACAAAATTAAATGTACCCTGGTTTGTGACTAAAAAGAAGTTGGAAATTAACTGGAAGAGTCCAGAAATAATTTATTTCAGCATCTGAACCAAATTGAAATTATCTTCATGGTCCTACCCCAGCAAAAGCACTTTCTTATTGCATAATGGTAGCTAGAGTCCCAATAACTCCTCTCAACTGACAGTAATCACTTAGTAGTCTTCTTCAGGATAATATACATTTAGTCATTTTGACATATAAGAGGGATATACATCCCAGCAGTATTCGTAAATATGTCATAATTAGATCCACACCTGTTCATGGCCTTGCCAAAGAGGAACACATAAATAAAAAAATATATAATAATAAAACAATTTGTACAGAACAGTAGGGGGTGGACAGATATTATAAGTTCAGCATTTCTGAAGACCTACTTACCCAATTTAATGTTCTATTTGCTTACAAACATGATTCCAGTTAAAAACGATTCACTGCTGGCCATGACTCCTGAACAATGGTGTATCATTTTGTCATGTGTCAAAGCCACTTGAGAGATCCAAAGTGAAAGAATAGGATAACCTTATTCAACTGGTAACAATCTGCGTGTCTCTGGAAGCAAAAAAAAAAAAATAGTCAAGTGGACTGCCTTAGCTTTGAGGAGCAATCATAGTGAAAGTTAAAACCTATCTCAATTTTGATTATTAATTAAATGCTCCTCTGATCAAGTTCTCAAAAGCTTTTCAAGAAAAAATATTGAGAAATAAGTGATAAACTTGGGAAGTCTTTGTAAGTTAAACTGGGAGACAATGCAGGCAAACATGTGGGAGATAGGTGAATTTTAGGTTTTTGCAAGGTATTTGATTTACAACGGGTATTGCATATCTGACTTTTGACATAATTCTGTAGGAAAAAAGAAAAAAAAAAAAATCGTGATAACAGAAAAGAAGTTATGCGACCTACATTAAAACCAGAACAAAAATTCAGTGGTGAGCTGAGATAGTAAAGATTTATCAGGACAGCCTGTTGCCTATAAAGCAAAGAAAGATGATCGTGTGTTTCTGACAACCATATAAACATTCTGAGAGAATTAATGGGGCTGGAAAAATCATGGTCTCCCTTCCCATCTTTATATATCTGTGACATTTCTCATCTCTTAGTACCCTCACTATTTTATTATCATCACTGCTTTAATATCATTGTCTGCTTGGTAATTTAGTGGTAAGAAATAAAAATTTCATCAGAACTTCTTCAGAAGTATTTTGTGTGCTGGAGCTTCATGTAGAAACAAAACAGAGAAAAACAACAACAAATGCTTTCCATAGTGATTTCATAGTGATGTCATCACATCAGGTCAACTTATTTTGGACCTAGGATA
Source organism: Excalfactoria chinensis (assembly GCF_039878825.1). Lineage (NCBI taxonomy): Eukaryota > Metazoa > Chordata > Aves > Galliformes > Phasianidae > Excalfactoria > Excalfactoria chinensis. The sequence continues at coordinate 57,448,414 of NC_092857.1, read as the reverse complement.
GGATCTCTAAAAATAGATTAATCCATTTATTTTTTTTTTTTCCCACTAAGAACAAAGGATACAAAATACCAGTAGTATCATATTTTTTGATAACATATATATATGTTATATAAATATATATATATAAAACATATAAAATACATTAATTAGAATAATAAAATATATTAAAAATGCATTGATACTATGATGCTTACTGAAGAAATTTGTAGTCAAAGGCTTCCCTTCCTTCCAGCGTATCGACGGCACCACTCAGCTTGGTGTCATCTGCAAACTTGCTGAGGGTGCACTCAATGCCAACATCTGTGTCACTGATGAAGATGTTGAAGAGCACTGGTCTCAGGACTGTCCCCTGAAGAACACTGCTCGTGACTGGCCCCCACCCTGACATAGAACCATTGATCACAACCCTTTGGCTTCATCCAGCCAGACAATTCCTAATCCATAGAACAGTCCATCCTTCAAATCCACAACTCTCCATTTTAGAGAGAAGGATGTGGTGAGGGACCATGTCAAAGGTTTTGTAGAAGTCCAGGTAGATGACATCCATCAGCCTTCCCCCATCCACCAAAGCCATCACTCCATCATAGAAGGCTACCAGATTAGTTTAGGCAAGATCTGCCCTTGGTGAAGCCATGCTGGCTGTCTTGAATCACCTCTTTCTCTCATATGTGCCTTAACACAGCTTGTAGGAGGATCTGCTCCATGATCTTCCCAGGCACAAAGGTGAGGCTCACTGGCCTGTAGTTCCTTGGGTCTTCCTTTCTCCCTTTCTTAAAAATGGGAGTAAGGTTTCCCTTTTTCCAGTCACTGGGGGCTTCTCCAGACAGCCATGATTTTTCAAATATGATGGAGAGCGGCTCAGCATCCACGTCATCTCTTTCAGAATCCTAGGACAGATATCATCTGGTCCCAAGGACTTATACTCATTCAGTTTCATGAGGAGAGCTTGGACTTGATCCACTGTCACAGTGGGAGAGAAACCACTCCCCACACCCTCAACGAGAGGCTCAGGGTCCTGGCAGACATGAGAAGCCTGACCACCCATGAAGACTGAGGCAAAGCACTCACTGAGTACCTCAGCTTTTTCTGTGTCTGAGGAAGCCAGCTCCCCATTGCCTTTCATCAGAGGGAGAACACTCTCCTTGGCCTGTCTCTTCCTGCCTATGTACCTGCAGAACACCTTGTTATCCTTCACATTCCTCACCAAGTTCAGCTCCATCTGCACTTTGGCTTTCCAAATGCTATTTCTACACACATGGACAACAGCACTGTGTTCTTCTGAGGCTACACAGCCCTGCTTCCTGCATGTTTCCCTCTTTTCTCTCAGTTTAAGCTGCAGGTCCTTGCAGAGCCATGACAGTCACCTGCCTCCCCTGCTTGACTTCTTCTGCTGGGAGATGGGGATCCATTGTGCTCTCAAAAGGGTGTCCACAAAGAGCTGCCAGCCCTGTTCTGTACACAAGCCCTTAAGGACAGCTTCCTTCCCAGGGGACCCCACTCAGCAGTTCCTTGAGCAGCTGGAATTCTGCTCTCCTGAAGCACAGGTTCATAGCTCCACTTTTTGCCAGGCCCACACTCCTCCAGATAACAAACTCCACAAAGGCATGGTCACTACAGCCCAGGCTGACTCCAGTCTTAATCTCTGTCATGCTCTCCTCCATATTTGTGAGGACCAGGTCCAGTCCGACTTCACCTCAGGTCGATCCATCTATTACCTGGACCAAGAAGCTGTCCTCGACAGGATTGCCCGCCATCCTCTGTGCCACTATCCCAACAGATATCCAGGTGGTTGAAATCCCCCATCAGGACAAGAGACCATGCTCAGGGCACCTCCTGAAACTGGAGCAAAAAGGCCTCATCAACAGGCTCCCCCTGATCAGGCGGCCTGTAATAGAACCCAAGAACTACATGCCCCTTACTGAACTGAAATTCAAAGTTTTAAGGAGTTATGTTCCAGTGAAATCCAGGTAACCAAAAACTCAAAAAAAGATCTAAAACTTAATGAAAATTCTTTAATTTTCTTGGTATTACAGAGGCAGAAGAAAACTCCAAGCTAGAAAGTTACAACATAACGTGCAGCCAGAATGCAGAAGGCCGAACATATATCCCAGGCTGCAGCAAAAGAGGAGTGGTCAGCAGGGTGTGGAAGGGGATTGTCCCTTTCTGCTCTGCCCTCATGAAGTCTCATCTGTCCAGTGCCCGAGCACCAGAAAAATGTGGAGTCTTTAGAGCAGACCCAGAGGAGACTAGAGGATGATCAGAGGGCTGAAGCACCTGTGAAGAAAGACCTACAGAGCTTGTCTTGTTCAGCCTGGAAAAGAGAAGCCTGCAGGGTAACCTCATTACAGACTTCCAGTATTTAACAAAAGATTAAAAAGAGGAGGGAAATTAATGTTTTACATATGTAGATCATGACAGGACAAGGAGAAATGGTTTTAATCTAAAGGAGGGGATATTTAGATTAAATGTTAGAGGGAAGTCTTTCACTGAGGTGATGGCACAGGCTGCCCAGCGAAGCTAAGGACGTCCCATCCTGAGAAGTTCAAGGCCAGATTGGGTGTGGTCCTGGGCAGTCCAACCCGTGGAAAGAGGTTGGAACTACTTGACCCTTGAGTTTCCTTTCAAATTCTAGTCCCTTGAGTTTCATTCTATAGGACAGATTCATTATGGCCAGAATGCAAAAGAGAAAATAGCCTAGCAATTCTGCTACTTATTGAGTGCAGGGGCTCACATAATTTCTATTTTTCTCTTAAAATCTATAATTATTTCTTACACAATTGGTTTGCCAAATTATTCTTGACCTGTGAAAAAATAAACTGCATTTCAAGAAAATGACCATGAAACTTACACATTTGTTTTTCATTGCCAAGGTTACTGTTATGCCAGGCAAATACCAAGCAGGTCATTGCAAGATAATTTCTTTCTTTTGGGGGGTATATATAAACAGTCATGCAAAATAAAGTCCCTCAATATCTAATTATTTATTCAAATTTCTCATTCCATCTCCACTGATTACAAAAACTCTCATTACTTTTATAGGTACCAAGAAATAATGGACTAGAGATAGAAATCACGTTCCATTTTAAATTCATTGGGAGGAAAGTGGTACTGTGATCAAATTTCTATAAGCATTATTTCAAAACCTCTATTCCTCGCTAATTTTACTTCATTTTTACAAATCTAGATTATTTCAGGTAGTGATGGTACAGTGGTATCTTTCCTGATGAAAAAGCTATCCAAATGATTAACAAAATTAAAATCTTTATGAGGAAAATTTTTTTCCCAGATCTAACTCAAATTACTCAGTGAACAATTAATAGAAATTGTTTACTGGGAAAGCAGGACCTCAACACAGAAATACAAAATGCATAAAGCAAACCAGTCATAAATGTAAAAACCTGAATTAGCTTTTAACTGTCTCAGTTATGTGTAAAGCCAGAACTTGTTCTACCTCAGCATATGCTTGTTTCAGTCTGCTGAAGAGGATACATTCACTGTTACTACGACAGACGTAATAGCAAGTGGAATAAAATCCTTTGAAGGAATAATTTTTTCTCTGGCAAAATTTTGGAAAATCTGTGTTAAATGAGGAAAATTTTAATATGAAATACTTGAGCCTATGATGGAGGGTTGTGAAGGCTTTTTTTTTTGTTGTTGTTTTTTCTAAATGCTATCAGTGGGAGTTAAAAATAGAGATCTAGTCTTTTTTACCATCTCTGTGCAGAGAATGATTGTAAGTTGCTTGTGGCTCTTTCAGAACAGCCAAACAAAGGAAATTTAGGGTCAGGGAAGATCATAATGTTTCTTCTCTGCAAGTCTAGGAAACTAAATTTAATCACTAAAAAAAAACTGGCAACTTTTGCTGGTAGGAATATTCTCATATTCTCTAATGGATTATTTTTGCTCTGCTTGGCAGGGGACCTTTTCCTCCATGTGCAACAACACTGTACGTTGAAAGTTGCATTGGATGAACAGACACTAGATACCCATCTTATGTTTCTGCAGTTCACCCTTTGAAATCCATACGCTTTGTTCTTTACACACTATTCCTGTGCTGCTGACCTTCCAAATGTTTCTTTAATTTCAGTTCTCTACTGCAGTGCAGGAGTTTTATGAGGGTGAACATAGAATTAGTAGTTCATTTCCATTAGTAGTAAATCTGCTTTTGCCCTTGCAGGGGAACCTTTGCTTCAGTGTCTGTACTTTTGCAAAAATAATGAATTCATGCAGGAGATTACCTGGATAACAGCAAACCAAGGTTTAAAATCTAACCTGGTATGCCACTGCCTCAGGGCTACATTCTGAGCCTATTTAAATAGGAGAGATGGGCCACAAACATCCCAGAAGCCCTTGTGGCTACTCCAGCCACCCAAGTAGATGCAGAGGTTAATGGTCCTTTACTTCAACTCTGTATTCAAGAAAACAAAATAAGCCCTTTATACAGGGTTTTCTCTCACCTTTCTTGGTTGGTTTCATCCATTTTCCTAGCCAGTACTTGAATTGCATTGGTTCTGGGAAGTCGTTGCAACCAAAATAATCTTATAACTAGACTAAATGGTATTATTGCACATTTTGTGAGTTTCAGTTTTCTGCTTTTGCAATAATTTCAGCAGTAGTCTAGAAAACTCTAGATGTTTGGATACATTTTTTATTTTTTGTGTGATGAGCTGCAAAATTGGTCATTCAATCTGAAAAACTGTTTATCAGAAAAAATGCTTTTGTGCAAGAATGGCATTTGCATTATATTTAAAATAACTAGGAATAAATATATACTCTCAGTGACTGATTTGCAGTGTTTTTTGTTATATATTTTTGCCAGTAAAAACAGTATCTAAACAACACTATTTATATATATTTCCAAAAGTTCAAATTTAAAATTTTGTATATTTATATATGTATTTATATATATTACCAAAAGTTCAAATTCAAAACAACAACATAACAAAAAGCAAATTCCTCATTCATAAAAAGCAGCTATCTAAATATGTGTTCCTATAATCTTGATCATGAGGCCTCTAAATAAAAAAAGAAAAGCCAGGATTGCCAATAACTTGCTTCACTGAGCAGCTCACAAGATCAACGGGACATTAGAACAACTTCCATAATCAGTTGTTGCCATTACAATGTAAGAGTAAACTACTTTACATATTTTGAGGAGTAACTCCATAATAGATTTGCTTTTCTCCAAATTTCAATGCTTAAAAGTTAATATGGAAGAGCCTTTTTCTACTGATCTGTTTATGAGTGAAACAATGAAGACTACAGAGGTTGGCAGCAGCCTAAGGATATAAACTCTGATGAGGTCAAGGCTGAATGGCTTGGGGAAAAAAACAACTATAAGCACAATAAAGACCCATTTTCCCAGCTCAATAAAATAGGCCAAAATGTGGTCTAATGGTTCACTCTGTACCAGGTAAAGTGCTTGAAAGAAGGTTACACTTATTTTCCTCCTGCATTTAAATTCAGGTGGAAAATAACTGGAAAGATAACTTCTGTCCTCTTTGCATTTAATCAGATCTTTAACATGTTAAGCGTAGACAAATATGAGACACAAATGATGTGTTCTCATCTGACTATCAAAGGGCTTAAAATTTGTACCTTTAAATAAGAAGACATCAAAAGACATGAAAAAGAGGCCTATTTTGACTAAGTAACTGTAACAAAATTGAATATACTTACTTTTGGCATATAAAACAAATGACCCATGCACTCTGATTTTCTAAATAAGACTCTGAGGCATTTTTTCAAACCTTTGTTCTATTTTGCCATAATACAAGATTAAAAACCAAGTCACAGTTTGTTTTCTGAAGGAATAAGAACACAACACAGAACCAACATTTCAGCAGTGTCCCCACTGCACAACAGCCATTGCTTCGTACAGTGGTAATCTCTATTTTCACATGAATCTGAATTTCTTATCAAAGCAAATGCTAATGTCATGGCTTTCCAAACTGCAGAATATAAATACTAACATCTTAAAACATAGAAATGAAAAAAAAAAAAAAAAAAAAAAAAAAAAAAAAAAAAAAGGAATAATAAAGAAATTGGAATAGTATTTTTCAAAGCAGCTTTCTACAAAATAGGGAATAACAATGTGTGAACACATTATTTTCCAGCAAAAGCCAACAAGTGAAAACTTCCTAGATTACCAAGGAGAAAGTATAGTTTTGTGGGTAAGAAGAGGTCTTAATTAAACTACTTCATATTAATCCATGGTAATGTAAATAATTCAGTATGTGCATTGAATGGAAAGTGGGTGAAAGAAAATATGAAACTGAAAATGTAGATTTCTTGCATGTTTCTGTTTATATCCATTTAGAGTGTTTAATAAATACAAAAATTAGAAAATGTCCATATGAAGCAGTAATAAACTCTTTTTGACAGCTCTGAGGGGACTAAATTCTTTAAGCCATGCTGTGGTACAGGACGTCTGCAGTGCAAGACATAGCTGAATGGGGCATCTCCTGTCCCTCACAAGAACCACGATCATTTTCCTCTTTCTCAGTCCACCCATATTCAATCTGCTACATCAACCTGGTAATTACTTAAATGTGAAACTACATGTTATGAAAGGATAATAAAATGATGTAGTTCTTGCGAGTGAAGAACCATGTTAACAAGGTAGTTGAGGTTTACTTGCTGCATGACCTGTAATGTATGTGTATCAAGATGTATGGTAGATACCTAGATAAGTGTCAACACAAAGATTCTCAGTGAGGTAAACGAAGCTTCACAATCCACAGTTTTCCTAGAATCAGTAAATACTACAAGAATCCTTTGGAAACAACCCAACTTTAATTAATTGGGCAGATAATGATATCAACTTTTGTAGATATTTTCCTTACATAGAGTTGTAACAGGCACTCCAAGTAGTGCTGCACTTCCTAGCATGAAAGTTATGATTTGCATTATGAATATGTCTTTATCTCAGAAAGCACTTGCCAAAATAACATGAAGCCAGACTTTGCCATCTCACTTTCTGATCTCAGAGGGCAGGACCTATTGCATCCAGTTCAACATGGTTGCATGTTCCCAAATTAAATGTCTATTTGGATGTTTTGCTGAGGGATGCTAATGTTGCTGTACAGTGCAAATACAAGTGGCTGAAAATAACCCCTAAGGCCTCAGTCAAAGCTAATAGGAGGCATGCCACTGATTTCCACTGGTTTTGTATCAGGATCTTAGATTTTAGCAAGTGGATCCTAAGAACCTGAAGGAAGGTACAAATGTAACACAGGATATAAGGGAAGTTTTTTTTCCCTTCATGGGAAATATTCACACTAAGGACATGACATAGGCACAGCTTTCAGCAGCGAGTGCTTAATTCAAACTAAATGGGCTCAAGTGTTTTGTTTTGACATAGGTTCCTACTAGTTGCAGTGGCAACCACCACATAAATAAAACCTGTTCTGATAGTTAAGCCTTGTTATTATTAAACATATTCAAATTATTCACAGCATCATATGCATTAGTTAAACAGTACTTATTTTCCTTCTCAGTAATATTGTTCTGAATAGAAGAATTTTTATTTACATTATTTAAAATAAAAGAGATCACAGCCTCTGTGAGTTGTATTTTATTGTCATCTCTGAAAACAGAGTATCCTGTAAAATTTAAGGGTGATGTTTCAGTAAGAGAGTGCACAAGCTTAATGACCATTTCTTAAAGATAAATAATCTCAAACAACCACATAGAATTTTCTTAATTTGATCTGCTAACAACATATAAGTAGCCTACAAATTCTCTGAAGAAAATCCCTTAACACTTACATGGATATGGATGGAAAAATAAGCAATTGCAACTATCCCAAGTTTTATTTCCTGTATGCTATATTATCTCACTCCCAGCAATAGCAGTCTTTTATTTTTCCATCCAAAAATAAAAATGGTTATCCTGTTTTAAAGGATAATCTAATTTATTGTTAATGGCTTGAATCATTCAGGGGGTCAAAGGCATCTTTTACATCAATTTGCAAAAGCAAATTAATGTTTTGAAGGAAATGTAAAAGTCAAGTTGCTTGGGAGTACATTAAATTATATGCTAGTTAATGGTGTTAGAGAGATGGTTTAAAAATAAATTGCCCATAATACCTTTTAATAAAGGAGCAAAATGCATTTTTGTTCACTGCTAAAAGCAGATGCTTATTTGGCACTGTTTTGAATCCCATTTGCCATGTATATTTTGATTAATACTACACTGGATAATCTGCACTACGTGGTCTAGGTTCAGTAACCTCACTGTAAAATAATGAGCCTTCAAGAGTAAAAATACATTCACTATAAAGTTTTATATTCTGAGGAGCTCTGTATGTATCCAAATGAAATGTGGGAAAAAGAAAAAGAAAAAAGCTTTTGCCCAGTAAATTTGCTCAAAAGTGAGACTTGCATATCTCAGTTTATATTTTGCTTTCTGTCTGAGCTTTGCAAACTGGACAAGACATCAACATTTTGCATAGGCTTTCTATAAATACCTATTCCTTCAGTCAGTTGCCACAAGACCCTGTAAAAAAATCAGTCTTAAGGGAGCTTTTGGTAACAGGGATGCAGCCAATAGCAATGAGTTCACTCACTAAGTAGTGTCTTCAGAAAAAGGTCCAGCACTCATATTTTATGAAATATGTAACGTGATTTACCCAAGGTTGTCAAAAGAGATGAATTTCAGCCAAATGCAAGGTAATAAATAGTAATATGTGCTGCATATAGTTGACTTATAACCCTTGGCATTTTGAAACAAAATTCTTTTGAAGAATTCATTTTATACGTCATAAACTTTCCTATTGTTTTTCCTGTTTTGACTGTCTTTGTCATCAGATTTCTTGTGAAAAGTATTTCTCAAACTGTAAATGAAGCAGTATTTTCAAGAATACTTATATAGGTCTATTTCTGCAGTGTTATCGGAATAAGAAAGTTAGTAGTGTAGAAAAAAGGTCTGTTTCATTAAATCAGAACCTAGGGGGAAAAAGAGGCAATAACGTAATGTATATGTGAGGGCTTTTTTTTATTATTATTTATTTAATGATTATAGAAAAACCTTTTCCAAGGCTGAATGTTATTTGTTTTTCATGACATACTCATATTATTTTGAGGGGCAAAAAATGTTTATTATTATTATTATTATTGTTATTAATCAATTTTCTGATAGAATGAAAAGTGCATTGATCCAATAATTTATTCAGGAAAACATCTTTAAAGTAACTGTAATTGAAAATGTATATTGTATTACAGTGTGTCCACTTTAAAACCTCTGTCATAAACCATTTGCATGCAGATACGAACCTTCAAATATACTGTGTCCTTTTCTGCCACCCTATGCATGTGAAGTTAGGCTTTAAAGTAACAACAAAGTAGAGTGTGCTGCCTTCTGGTGAATCCTAAAATGGTTTTGTGGAATTCCAGACTTCCTTCTGTTTAGGCGCATAGGTGAACTTTTTGAAAATCTCCCAGCAGTGCTGTGAGCATGCAAGGATGTCATCTCAAAACACTGTTGCTGCATTTAGAGAGTCCTTCAACTGGACTTTTATCTGACTCATCGCATCATTGGATAAATCCTTGGAATAAGTTTATATGCAGAGGGAGAATCAGGTACCATATAATTAGCCATTATTTTCAATAAAGGAGGGCTTTCCTCAAAACTTTTGCACAATTCTTTCTTGCAATGATAAGGCAGGAATTTATGAAGCAGTTGGGAGGGATTTTACTTCATCAAACTTAGGGTGTAGTTAAAACACTTTCAGACATTTTTGAAATGCAAACCAAAAGGATACATTTCTGAGTAGAATGGTTTCTCAGTAATGTTTGTAACGAAAGCTCATACAATACATGAGCTTAATTAATCCAGTTATGACAGTCAGTGAAGCAAATAAGTGCTCTCAGGGTACAAGTCTTTTGAGCTGTGTTTGATACCTTGCCTTCTGCTAATTCTGTGTTTGTTTGTTTGTTTTTCCATGAGCCATAAGTAGAGATAGAGGACTGGTTCAGATGCAGAAGTCTCCATTGCTCTTCTACAATGAACAGATTAAGAAAAACATTGATCCATTCCAGATATTTTCATTTCTTATCATTCTTAAGTGAACTGCAATGGGCTGTTGGAAAGAAGCCAGCTAGAAAAAGTACAATCTAAAACAAAATAGTAGGAAGTGAAAAATTTGTTTCAGAATTTAGAAACATAAGTAGGTGTTCCATGTCACATGCTGGTCACAAGCAATGCTCTTCATGTGTACTCAGTACTAAACTCCAAGATTGCTTTACATTTTTGTGCAACACAGAGAAGGGGAAAAAAGAACTTGTTAAAGAAGAAATTTTTTTTCTGCTTTTAGAAAATATGTGTTTTGTAAACACATGCTGGAATAAGTAATTGCAAAACAATGTCTAAGAAATGAATAGAGTGTGGGCTTAGAAAGCAAGCGACACTTAGGCTGAGGTCACTGCGAAATTATATGGGGATAGGTCTCATGACTTGCTTTACATGTGGCCCAGCACATGCAGTTTCTTTATTGAGGTAAGCTATAATTCAGATCTAGATAATAGTTTCAGATTTGACAAACACCATTGGTAGAATCCTTTTATCCTCACTTGAAAATATGTCTTCAAAAAAACCATTACTGATTAAATAAATTACAACAATTGCTTTGTATAAGAGATACTTGGAACAACTTTCCCATGTATATATATATATATTTTTATATATATATATATATATATATATATTTATTTATATATATATATATATTATTTTTTTTTCCATATGATTTATTCTTCCTCATCAAGATGGACTAAATATAGGTGTTTCTTGCACAGGTCTTTCTAGAAGATTCAACAGTGAAATTATATTAGAAAACTTAGCAGCAGCCTGATTACTTTTGAAATTTCTTATAAAAATGTTTCAAATATAACAGAATGTGGGTAATGAATTTTAGAAATGTTTCAACCACAGTCTCTGCCCTGACTCTCCCACTCTGTCAGAAAAAATACAAGTAGTCAAGCCTCGAAACTTCTAGACAAGGTGCGGTGCCTAAAATTCACTGTACAACTTGTGTTTATTTAAATAAGCATACATACACATGTATGTATAATGAATGTGTACCTTTGTAGTACAGACTTCATATATGTTATCTATTAATACCTTCAGATATATGCATACATAGACTTGCACAAATTGATACATATGCATTTATTTCTAATTTGAAATTTGGATAAAAGATGGGAAACAGTAAAACATTTAGAGAGGAGATATCAGGAAAATGTTCTAATACTTGATTTCTGTATTTTGCCCACCACCAGCACACTACCTGATGAGAAAAACGGGACAGGGACAATATATTATCAGAAAGGGTGACTTGACTCATCAAAAAGACCCTCTGCTCTAAAACCAAGTGTGTGTGAAAAAGTCAGGCTATGTAACTTTTTTTTTTTTTTTTTTTTTTTTAAGAAGCATGCTAGTGCTACTTTTTTAAACAAAAATCTTACTGGTGACCCCATTTACCTAAATTAAGTACCACTTTCATTTTGTGAAACTCTTACAACGAGAGATTTACAAGGACGAGGTAAGAGAACTGGCAGATGTTCTTTGATTCATTCATTTGAAGGGAAGGGCATTTGGAAATGGCACTGGCACAGAATGACATTTGGAATAATGGCCTGTGATTCTGTTGGCACTTTTAGTGTTAAGCAAGTGATCTGCAAGGTAAAGTGGATTCACAGTTAGAGTCAGCACCAGTGCACAGGTCGCCCATAAAAATAGAAGATTCCATTATTCTTCAGGCTCCCCAGAGGGAGCAAGGTCTCCAGCATCATTACCAGGACTAAATCTGACTTTTCTACCTCCCCTAATTTCCTCCTAGTAATTATAGGTCAAGCACTCTTTTGTAAATTATAAAACCTTTGTTCTTATCAAAAATGAATAGCTGAGGAAAAAAATTATAAAGAGAGTCCTAGCAAAAAAATTTCAATTAGAAAACCAAGCTAATTTGGTATGACCAAAGACTGTCAGGCATACTGACAGTGCTCTATTATGCAGTCATTTGGGCTCTTTCAAATTAGTTATGTTAATGTCCTGTGAGTGAATGTAACACTTGGATGGGACAAGATTTCTGCAATTAATTTCTGCAGTCAGTGGAGAGACAAGCAAATTTATTTTCCCCCTCTCTGGGAATTGGTAGTGGAGGGTGTGAGGTAGGGAAAGTGCATTTAGGAACAGAGTACAAGCTAAACACAAGCCCTAAATAAAGCAGAAACAATGGGAGCCAATGCCTCCTCATTCATTCAATTGACAATGTTTTGCAGCTTAAACCTGTTTTATTAATTATGTTTGACATTTCCTTAATTAGTTTCATTTACACCAAATCAATCCGTACTGCTGTATGGCATCATTTATCATTTTGAAAAATTTGCATACTGAGTGCTGACTTTTTCTACTTAATTATACATTAAAAGTGTCAAGCGTGCTTGCTGCCTGGCATTATCTGCACCAGAAAGGTTTGTGGCTGGACTGTGATGGTATTAATCATTAAGAGCCCCCAAGTGCTGCTGGGTAGTATCTGGAGAGTAGAGTGGCTCTCATTTTAACGCTAGAGAGCAGAAGTTCTTCTGTAAAATGACCCAGAGCAAAAACAAAATAAATGACCTAGACTGTTTGGTCTACTGCAATGCTTTGCTCTTTCTGTGGAAATATTTTCAGGGGGGAAAAAAAAAAAAAAAGAAGAAGGTGTTTACTGTTAACTATTAGCATCCTGCATGTTGAAGATGCAGAGAGAGTTCTTTGGGATAGCCAGAGTTTTGACTGGTTAGGAATTGTGACATTTCAGATGAGTGTATATTGACAACTGAGTAATAGAACAACCACAGCATGTATATGTTAGCTGCTTCAGGATTTTACTGTTTGTTTTCAGTTTTGTTTTTACTCTAGAGTGTGTAAGATAAAACATTAGCAGGCATTAGCATCTACTTCCTTAAAACTCATATCTTATGTGGAACCTCATCAGAAATAACTTCTTAAACCCATAAAGAATTGACCATGGTGGCATATTCTCCAAGAACATGTCTCCAGTTGCAATATATTCGTAAATAGAGAAATTAAGGGATGTGCTGCATGCAGAACCATTTTGCTAGTCTGTATGTACCTGTGTTCTGGAGCAGGTATTGCAGCGACAAATTAGCTGCAAGGCTGACAACTCACAGGTGCACTTTCACATTTGGAGCAGCAGCTGCTTTTGAGCTGCTTTAACTACTTATCAGCAGTGGCTTTCAGAAAGGCTCTTTTCCCTCCCAACACTTTCACTCATCATTAACACCTTCTGAGACTCCGTGAAGACTCTAGCCAGGCTGACCATTGATTTCAGGAAAAATTGAATACATTACATTTATCACACTCTCTCTTCTTCCATATGCCTAGTTAGGATCTGGGCCAAGCAAAGTTTTTTTGCTAACCCAGCCAAGTTTAATTCCCGCCTTTGACAACTAGTTACGGCTTTCATCTCCAATTGGAGCAACTCAAAAAGACCCAAGGTTGGACTAATTGTTATTAAATAGTTCCAAAGCCATTTCTCTACCCGCTTACCTGTGTTAAATGATATCATATTAAATACCATGTTTTGCAAAGTAATGCAAATGTTTTGAGAGCCAGACCCACCCACCTCACTTTATTTTACTTGTTATGTACTGCAGAAGCTGCAGGAAGTGAATGGCTAAAAGACGTGTTTCTGCAGAATGTTTGAACTAGCATGGCTCCCATTCGGACATGCTCAGACTCCCCAACTCTGTGAGATCCCCACACATAGGTAGAAGGCAGAAACAAAATTTAAGTTCAGAAACCTCAGAAAAAACCTAAATGAACACATTGTCTAAAGAAAATGGCAAACAGAAAAAGCACCCTATCATTGCCTTGTAGCAGGATTAGGCAGTTTGTTGCTCCTTTGTGCCCTCAGTTTTCTTTCATTTCCCTTGAGCAGAATTAAGCTGGAGTGTGTAGTCAAGCTGGGGCTTGGAACTAGAAAGGGATGAGGAGACCCTCTGAAGAAATCACCACAAAGTGAGCCAGCCTTGGTGTTTATATAATTGCACACTCCCAAGCATGGCCATCCAGAGATGCCATGAATGAGAAAATGAGAAAACAAGAAAACCTTCATGATTGTTTTAAACATGTTTCTGTTTCTCAACAGAAAGAGAGAAAGAACAAAAAGGGTCAGCAATTCACCTGTATTATAAGAAGAGGCTAAAAGTTTCTGCAGAGGATCAGAGAACTTATTCATAGTCCAAGGCACAGTGTCTCATTGAACCTCATCGAAGAGAGGAAGAGAGAGACAGCTGATGAGTAGACTAGAAAGGTAAGTCCATAAGTATCATGGTCTCACACAACCACAGGGACACCATATTAACTCTTGTGTTAGTCTTGGGTGATTCACTCCTGTAAGATTCAGAGCATGAGGGCTGGGAAAATATCACCAAGTATGTGACTTTCCACATACTAAAAGTGAAAGACTGGGTGATGGTTTCACTAGTACGAAGCAAAATTCCTTATCACTTCTGAGCCCTGCATAGTGGAATTTCTGATGGCATTAGACTGGACATGCCCTGTGGTGTTCAGTCATGGCAGTATAAACTGATGCCATTTGCAAGGGAATTATGGAAATCTTCTCATCAATTCCCCATACAAATCAGGGTCAGTTCAAAAATACACTATTCCTCATACAGTTTAGGTTTGCATATCTCTAAGGACAGAGAGTGGTGTGTACTCCCTGTGCAACCTTCAGTGGGACTTCACAGGAGAGCAGTCAGCCCTTTGAGATGGAATGGTAAAGTGCTCTTTATTTCAAGTATTCTAATGACTTTTGGCTGAAGCCAAATAAAACAGCTAAGCATGTGTCTACCCCTATTATACAGTTCAGAAACTGCTTAAAAACTGGCCAAAAGCTGATGACACGTCTGACATCCTGAAGATAAGAGTACGTGATATGTTTGTTAGTCTTGCACATCTCAGTCATGGTTACAGCTGTGATAGATGCCTCCACCACAAACAGCAATCACCAGTGAACCATATGCGACTCGTGGCCAATTTCCAGAGAGCTGCACACACTGCATGCTTCCTAGAGGATGTGTGGGTTTGCTTCAAAAACAGAATCAGGTCATCTCATAGGATTATTAGCAGGAAGGTCTGCTGCACTTCAGATTATTTTAGCCAACAGAGCACAGCACAACTGATGTAGAAATACACTGATACAGAGGAACATGGGTTGCACAGCAGGATTTGACATGAGAGGGACTAGTGATATTTTTGGCTATCTGATATTTCATTTATAATTCTGCATTTTGACATAGGCAATATCATACTCCATAGGAAACCTGAAAGAGTTAAAAAATAATCTGTTTTCTATGCTATACACCAACCAGGCTGGCATTCATGTCAGAACCCAAACTTACTGTGTTTAATATTCAAGTTCATTTTCAAATTCTTGTCCATTAACATAATATATGCCATTTTGCAAGCCTGGTCAGAGAAATCTGTAACTAAATAATTTTCAAGTTTCCTTCATATCCAATGCATTATATGCAGTGTGAAATTATTTCCCCACTTTACCCTTCATAGAAAAGTAGAAGAGCAATACTCAATACACACAATACTGTTGTAAAGTATATTACAGACTTCAAAAGTTACTATGTGTGTGTTAACATTCATGATAACTAATCCTAAATGACCATTTAATTGTATATTTTAACTTATACGTGATATGCCATTACCTTAAGTATTCAGAACTAATAGAACAATAGAAATATCCATGTAAAAATTATTTTTGTAAAAGTCTCCTCTTTCTCATGGAGCTTCAGCATAACACTTCTTAGTTCAAATCCTCTTGCGAGTATATCCACAATATGTCAAAACTGCAAGAAGCATAAACATAAAAGAAGATAAGAATTTAGGCCATGCCTAATTCATAAGAATTTTTTGTTTACACAAAAAAATCTAATAAAAATTTAATGAGAAAATCAAAGATGGAGAGACTGTGAAATTCATGCAACAAAGCTGGGAGTCACCCAGTCATATACATGCTGGATTAGGAACTCTAAACTCAGGCGAGTTTATCAAAGAGCAGAGCCAGCCAGTGCTCCGAGCAGGCCTGTGTGTGGAAACTGAGTAAAAAAAAATAAATAAATCTCCATTTCTTACTGAATTAGCTTTGAGATTTCAAGAGCTTCCAAATGAAAAGTTCTATGTAAATAGTGATGCTGTTATATGCAAGCAGCTAAAAATAAATAAACCTAGTGCTCTAAATATAAACCTCTACCCTTTAAAATTACACATACTTATGTTGATTTAGAACGTGTATAAAGTTCCACCACAAATTTCTGCATTAAAC
Organism: Excalfactoria chinensis; assembly: GCF_039878825.1. Taxonomy (NCBI): domain Eukaryota; kingdom Metazoa; phylum Chordata; class Aves; order Galliformes; family Phasianidae; genus Excalfactoria; species Excalfactoria chinensis. Next base: position 57,432,066 of record NC_092857.1, on the reverse strand, counting down.
TCCAAATTCCACTACCAAAAAAAAAAAACAAACCAACAGCAAAACCAATAGTCTTATTCAGTAAAGACAGCAAGAACATTCATGCATGTGAACGATTTTCTAAAACTTTTAAATGCATATTTTTTACCAGTTGAACAGATTTTTTTTTTCTTTTACTACGTCATTCATATGAACTAAAGATACCAAGATAAGTGTGCAATAACCATGTTAAAGGTATTCCTGTTTATTTTGTTGTACTGACAAAAGGATAACCACAGCAGCACATTCAGTGCTGCCTTTTCAGATGTGTGCATTACTGAGCTCAGATGGAGTGCATGATCAAACATCACATAATTCTAGTTATCTATTCATAATAGCATCCATACATTGTGATTGTGAAACTGAAATATACTACCATATCCTGTTCGACACTTAAGCTCAAGATTAATTTAAAGAGCATCAGTAATTCCACTTTACTTTTACACAGGTCTTAAAATGTAAAAATATATAGTGCAATTGACTTCAGTAGAGCTATTCACAATGCTAAGCGTTCACAAGATCAGTCTCTAAAATTGTTTAAATACATTAAACCATTTGTCCCCACTGAGCATTAAATCTCTTGTCAGTTGAGTATTTTTTAATGAATATACTTTTGAGTTTTGTCATCATATGAATGACTCAATTAAGAGAATGTCACCTCCCCCACTTCTATGTATCAGTGAATTCCAAAGATGTCCAGAGAAATAATCTAAAAAGTTCTCAATATTAGAGTAAGCAGAATAATTTTGACCAAAATATATTTTCTTCAGAAATTTACAAGCGAGTATCCTTCATAGATTTCCACAAACAAAACCACTTTAAAATCTTAATCTTAACAAATAAAAATTTAGAAGTAATCCCCTTCACTTTGAAAGGGATGCTTCAATAATTTCTGCATTGTGATTTCTACCATCAGTCAAATTTTGAAAGACTAGTAATGCTGTCAATGACAAAAAGTATATGAAACATTATTTAATTAAAACACTTATAATTTTGATTTTGAATAAAGCATATGTTAGGTAGAGAGATCACTGACTCGGTTCCAAATGAGGCATCTGAAAAAGACTGGAAAAAAAAAATCTGAATTACTACACTTAAACAAGTGGTCTGTTGTTTTAAGCTGATCTTTTTTTTTTTTTTTTTTTTTTTTAAATAATCATCAAGAAATATAACTATGTCCAAATAACTAGTTTTTTTTTATAAAAACTTCCTTGTGTAATTCACACAAACAATATTGTTAAATAGAGCTTTCACCCCTGCCAATGACATTTTTGTATTAGATGTACTATCAACTTGTTTTTGATATCCTGTAGAATGAACTGATGAACACTGATTCTATTTAGTATGGTCTCTTAAATATCGTGTATATTTACATTCTTACCTGATACAAGAAACAAAGAAACAAATTAAAACAAACAAACAAACAAACACAACAATGCAGATAAATGCAAAACTCCACTAAATTCTTTTCTAGTACTGCAATGTTGCTTTCTTGGATTATTTATAAATTCATAATCCATTATGACAAGAAATTAAATTCTATTAAAGACTTCATGCAGGCACAAAGAGACACATTATCTAGCTTTCATCCACACTGATCTTTCAAGATGATCCCCATTGGAAACACTACTTAGGGATACCACATTCTTGTTTAATAACCACCCTAATAATCTTGTATTTCAAGTTCTTCAATTCTCTGCATTTGAATGTTAAATCACTGAAAGAGTTTACCACAGAGAAACTGCCCATTCCACAACCCTCGTCAGCCCTTAATAAATTCAGAATCATTCTTTGCTTTTTCCTTGTGATTTCCGCTTGGGGCCATCTGGCTCAGAAGTTTCATTGCACAGGAATGTCACATCAGATCAGTCCTCAGTCAGCCACGGAAGAATATTTGATACTTAATCTATTAAGAAGATAGTTCTACTGGAGAATTTTTGAAAGTCATTTTTCTTTTCCTTACTCTCATTGAAATCTTTGAAACTAATCAGACAATATCTAATCTCATGGAGAAGAGCAGGGTCACAAAGGTATGGTTTACTAAAAATGCAGGTGGCACTTATTTCAAATGTTTTTTTTTGCCCAACACATTTTTATTATATTGAGTACCTTTATTTTCAGTAGTAATTAATACGAAAAATAGTTTTTCTTCATTTAAGATTTAATTTATAGAGCTATGTCTTTCTTTTGGAAAATATCACATAAAATTTTTCTGCTTCTTATTTTCTTCTTAATATTTAGACAGAGCTAAATAAATGTATAGGCCAATTGATGCATATAATATATGCAAGACCTTTAACTACATATACGATAATTGATTATATAGAATCAAGTGTGATTAAATTTTATCAAAGCATTAGTTACAATAGGATTGTCAATGCTTAATGGGCCAATTCTGCCCATTCTGTAACTAATGGGACGGGGGGGCCATGGACCCACGCCCTAGGAGAGGGAGAAGGGGGATGTAGAAATCACACTCATACCAAATGAGCACAGGTAGTCAATAGGAGCGAGGATGAGGAAACACAGATTTCATAGTGTATATGTGATGCAATCACATATTCAACATCCACAGTAGACTGTATGTGCTGCAATATTTCTAGTCCTAGTATATCAAACCACAGAGAATCACAGAATTGTAGGGGTCGGAAGAGACCTCCAGAGATCATCGAGTCCGCAGAACATGTTCAAGTCTACTTGCAATGCAATCCTGCTATTATTTGACTTTGTGTGTACTTCTGAAGGGACAACAGAGAGAACAGGAGTGGCTGTTATCAATATTACAGATAACTGGAGTTTAGAATGTTTTATGTATTGTATTCAATAATAAAAATAGTGGTAGAATAGGAGGATTATGCAGCCTTCATAGCAGAAAATTGAGCTTCATTCAGTTATTTTGATTTTGAATATCATGACACTTAATATCATATAAATTGTATAGATTATATAAATTATATAGATTATGTAAAAATAAATATTATATTATGCTGATATTTGTCAAAGATAAGTTGCTAAGTCAGTCAAAGCCAAGCTTAGACAGACAAAACTTTGTTTCATTCCTTTCTGGCATTTTTGTGTGATATCACCGCTTAGTATACACCATCATTTTCATCTCCATTTGCAGATACTTTACAAACTTAAATTCCTAAGAGAAATTAGGATCTGCAAATGCACATTAACTGAGGCCAAAGGATGATGTTCTCAGGAACCACTGTTAACTAAAACTACTATCTTTCAGAAAGCTCAGGATTGAACACAATTCAAGTTATGGCAGCCTTTCCAAATGCCTACTCCAGATAATTCAGTTAAACTGTCACATTTTTAAAAAGTACTTCAGAGTTGGTACAGAATGAGATCATTGTTAGAAGCCTCTCTAATATACATGTGCATTCATATGCATTTTTCCCCAAGGTGATTCACACAGCTGGCTGTGGAATACATTTAGTAGACTCTTATACATAGGGCTGTCTTTCTGTCATAATCTTTCTTTTCATAGGACAATTTGTGGGACTCCATGATATGCAGCTAGCAGTGCCTGTACTCAAATGAAGTGATACTGAATTTCTATTATGCATGTGCCTTGGAAACCTAGCAGCTCGCCATAAAGATTTTATTCACACAGCAGATTTGTTGTTACTTAGATAGTTTCAGACAATTTCAGATTTGAATGGACATGGCAGGATCTGACAGCATAAAAAGAAATACCATGAGAAAGAAGCGTGTAGAACCAAATGATATATGATGCAACCTAGAGAGCAACAAAGAAAGCGGGATGTCAAGGTACTCTTGTAAACAACCATCTTTCAAGGAATCCAGGTTCCTTTAATACAACATTTTTTAAATATTCAGCATGCATTACATAGGGAATAGATAGATGCATAGATAGATACACACGTACACACACACTTGTACACAGATGCCACGCTTGTCAAAATTCTTTCTTGTCTCGTAATCTTTCTGGGATCACTTTTAAAAATTTTCGTCTAAGCTGCAAACATAGAATATGCAAATCTACATACATATCAACAGAAACATACACAGAATTTACACTTCTGCTAAAATTTTGTTTTCCAGTTGCACCTGCATGTGTTTTGTGCATGCTTTGCAGTAGGAAGTAGAGTATTATTTTTAATGCAGACGTTGACTTTTTATTTCTCACCACATTTAATTTTTCATTTCTCTATACCAAGGGAGAAATGTTTATATATATGACGCTGAAATCCTGCTCATTGATGCAAACGATGGGAGAGACACAGTATGTCAGATAATCCTTTCCTTTCTATGTAAAGAAAAGGGGTACAGTAGTGCTGGCTGAAATTTTCCTGAAAATGAGGAGGAAAATATCTATTTTTATGGGACATTGAGGAAATAATGCATCAACGTCAGGATGTCCCCATACAATCAGTCTTTCATTTTTGATGCAAAAGAAAAGAATAGGATGCAACACATGCAGCTTAATCAAACATAAATTTTATTAATTGAAATCACCCGGAAATAATTTGGTAGTAACTGCTACATCATAAGTCACAATTACCTTTGTATTCACTGTCATGTAATGTTCTGCCTTGTGTTTCCCACTCCTTTATATCTTTGTATCTCTGCCTGTCCCACATGTGCAGACTGAGCAGTGAGGTAAAGGGGCTCATACTCTCACTTGTGCCTGGCTGCAGGACTTCTAGCTCTACCCCTTACCTCTTACCTCTTACCATAAACAAACAAACAGACAGACAGACAGATAGATAGGTAGATAGACAGATATATAGATAGATACATGGAACTTGTATGCATTAAATACACTAATTATCAGTGGGAATGAGTAATTATCTTGTTCACATACCCACCACAACCACACACATTCCTTTTCTCCAAGCAGAAAGTGCTGTTCTACTTTTCCAGTCAAGAACCCTTCTTAGTTTACCATGTGGTGAGAGAAGTAATGACACTGTAAAAAAAGTGTGCTTATGTGCAATATCATACAGATGGGGTCTAGATTAATTATTAGAGATTTATGTGCGAACAAATAACTATACCACAGAACTAAATCCTTCTGAGAAATGAGATTTGTGGAGTAAGGAACAAGGAAAATGAAATGAAGTAATAATAATACTGATAACAATTGTTCCTTGTTCCACAAATTATTATTATTAATATTATAGTAAACAGAAAGCAGGGGAAGCTACCTCATCCTGCAAGGGAATACGGTATCATCTGCAACACTAGATCAGCTTCAAAAGGGGGGGCATTAGTCCCCGCAGATCTTCCTCTCAAACATTTTAGAAGAGCATGTGTCAAGCCAGAGTATACAAAAACTATTAGGCATACAGTTAAAGTCTTACTAGAAGTGAGAATCTTATGACGTGGTTATCTGCAGTAGCAAGGAATGGAAATGACAACCTAAACTGACCTTTCCAAATCTTTGTTACAATACTTGAAAAAAGATTTGATGCCTCAGATACAATAAAACAGAGTGAAGAAGTGCTTTCATGTAACTGTTTGCTTGCTTACATGCAGAAACGTGTTATATAATTCACGGACAACCACAAATGTAAGAACAAGTCTGCATCATAAAACATGCATCTGGGACATACCTTAAAATAAATGTAATTTGCCTTTATTTGTGCTGGTTGTTGATGTTATTGTGAGTGCATTTTTGAATTAACCTCAAGTATCTTTCTATAGTTCCTGGAGGATGAAACAATGCAGGGAGCCTAACTATATTTGCAAAGACTCTGCACAGTCTTCCTTCTGATTCAAACACAGGATCTTCAAGAGGGCAGAGCCCCTTTGGTAGGGGTTGCTAAAACATCTGTACCTAAGAAATTGGCATTCTTTCTATCCTGTCTTCTCTCTGCAGGTTTATAATCTCTTGCTCAAATAAGAAAAAATATCTTTTGATATTTCATTGCCTGGAAAATGTATTGACTTGATAGCAGGAACACCTCTGCTCTGAGGAAATCTGGGGAATACTCTGACAGCAGGTAATCAAAATCATCCTCCAATTGTTTCATCCTGATTATTAAAGGGAATCCAACCTCCAAAGTCAGGCCTCCAAGCCCTTGCCCTTCTAGTTCTGCATCTGAGAAGAAATTATGGTAATCTTAAAATCCTATTGATGCTGAAAGGCATTTCATCAACTGCAAAAATTAAGAGTGAGATGCAGAGGATGTTTTTCTATTTAGAGGAACCCCTGCTTATGTGAATAGGCTTCATGTGGTGACTCTTTTGAAGCTGAGGACTTCAAAGCAGATCACTGACTTCCAGTGGGATAATCACTTAATGCAAGAGTGGGTAGATGGAATTATTACCATGCAGTCAAGCTAGTTTTATCCCTCCTCCCCCCAAAGTGAAGGTTTGACTTCTCTTTCCCCACAGTTTAAACTCGATGATGCTACATTGTTAAGGGTACAAATCTCACAACACATCAGCTGAATAGTACAGATGCAAACAGAACAAATAATAAGAATGTACAAGAAATGTGGGTAGCTTTCACTCATTTGTAGAACATTTCATTTGCACTACAAAACACTTTACATTGTAAATCCCACTGGTCACCTTTGTAAATAAGATCAGATCAGTGCACTAATATACTTCTGTAACCAAAAAATAAAATGGCTTTTGCAAAGGTCATTTACATATATATATGAATGCAAATGGAGTCATGACCAAGACAGAAATCTGCTGGATTAGTAGCAAAGTTCTCTGATAACTAGAAAGTTGAAGTAATTTGTTGAGAAGTCTGATTTTATACATTTTCATGCAGCACTGTGTAGGGTTGCTAATAGTTTTTAGCCCTGCTAGCTTAAGTGAGAACCAGCAGCACATTTATTTTTCAGCTCCTACTAGAAATAAGCAAGCTACTTTTGGGCATGATTTGTGGCACTTAGTTTTACATAAGTAAGATTATACATGTTAGAGACAGCCAGATTGTTGCCAGAGTTGCTAATCTGTTTCTGTATTTTTTAGGTAATATTCCTGCTAAAGATGTATTATAGTAATGATGGAGAACAGAAAATACAAAATTTTGTTTATTTCTGTTACCCTGTTCCTTTTTTTGAAATGGGGAAGAATCTATGAAAGTCCATGTATCCAAACTCAACTCACTATGTGATTTTACATCCAACAATGCTATCTCACATATATGTACAAACTTCCCTACAATCCAAGTATGGGTAGAATTTCCAAAAGGAAATATCATTTATAGACTAAGTGTGCATATTACAAATCTGCTGGCTGCCTAGGAAGAAGGTGAGCAGTGAATGTTATCTTCCTGCACTTTAATAAGGCCACTGTGATCATAACATTTCATATAGAATTAAGAATTCTGGACTGGATAAGCAAGCAGCAATGTGGATCAAAAACTGGCTGAATGGCTACACCCAGAGAATGGTGGTCAGTGCAAGGCCTAGCTGGAAACCCAGGAGTAAAAACTGTATCCAGCACTGTTTAAAATCTTCTTTAATCATCTGGGAGATAGGTAGATGCACCCTCATCAGATCTGTGGATGACATAGAACTGAGGGCTAATTGAGTGGCTAATTCACCAGAGTGCTGTGCTGCTGTCTGGAGGAACCTGAACAGCTGACAGAAACTTGAAGGAGCTCTACATGGAGAAGAGAAAGTCCTGTACCTGGGAGAAATAACCACAGGCTCCAGGATGTGCTGGAGGCAGCAAGCTGGAAGCAGCACTGCAGGAGAGAACTCAGAGCCTGGCAAGCACACTAAATTAAATGTGAACCAGCAGTATTCCTTTGTTGCTGAGAAGCCTAGAAGTATTCTGGGCTGCATTAGGCGAAGTATTACCACCATTCCGTGGGAGGTGGTCCTTTCTCTTAGAACTGGTGAAGCTGTACTTGGAATTCTGGCCTCCCTAGCACAAGAGAAACCTAGACATAACTGGAGGAGTGTGACAGAAGGCTACCAAGATGATCAAAGAGCATGGTGCAGCTCTCTAGTGATGAAAGTAGTGCCTGTGGTATTTTCCAACCTTAACGATTCTGTGATTCTTTGGAAGAATGAGAACTGGGTCTGCTCAGCCTGGAGAAGAGAAAACTCGGGGGAATCTCATCAGTATATGAGTAAATTTTTGAAATGACCGTACATAGAGGACAGAGCCAAGCTCATGTCATTAGGGCCTTTGGCAGGAACAGAGTCACTGGTCACAACCTGGAGCACAGGAGGTTTCCTGTGACCATAAGGCAGCACTACTGTGCTGTCTGCATGATGGAGCACTGGCACAGAGACCCATAGGATGTGGGATTCCTCTTTGGAGATCTCTGCATTCTTCTCTGAGTGACCCTCCTGGATCGAGGGATGAACCTGATGGACTCAGAGGTCCCTGCCAACCTTGTCAGGATGAGATTCCATGATCCTGGATTTAAGAGATACAGCATTTTTGAAAATTTAGCATTTTTGAATGTAAAAGCCCAAATCTTACAGAAATTTCACTCATCTTCATCTTCATAGTGCATACTTTCTCTGCATCTGGCAAAAACAGGAATCAAATGATACATATGATTAATTAGGATTTTCATCTCAAGTTCCTCAAAAAGGTGTAAAATATTTTAAAAGGTTTTTAGAAAATCATTCTTCCAATATTTTACCCTTCCTAAGAACTTTCATCTATGAAATGCAATGGCTATATTCCTTGGTGTCACACGCTGCACAATAGGTTGCAACCTATGTTTATTATAATATTTTTATGCTGACTGCCCATCGCAGCATGTTTGTAAGTTCCTTTCCTAGTGTCTGTGTCCCAGATACAGAAAATTCCATTTTTTCCTTTAATATTCCTGATGTATTCTCAGGTACAAACACTTGAATGACCTTGCATAAGGCCCTGGATTTCTCTTTGACCCTGGTAGGGTCTATATGTCAAATAATACCGATGTGTGATCACAGATCTCCTCTACTCTCCTTTCCCTTCCTCACCCTACCTGCGTTATTCAAGGTAGCCCATTGCACATTACATTCAGTGTACTATAAACTAATAACAAAAGGTGTCTTCTCTAAAACCTATTATAAGTAAAAATAATTACACAACAGAAAATACTGAGGAATACATATAAGAGAATCATTCATTGCTAATGAGCTAAAAGGATATCATAGTGCATTTATAAATCACTATATAGTGTTGCACAGTTTATTTAAATTCATTGTGCCTCATTATAATTGAGCTATGCACCTTTAGGTCTGAGTTGATTAGGAATGCTATAGCTCAGTATAGCTTTTAATTCAGCGAAACGTGATCTGACCTTTACCATAATCCTGTGTGAAACACACTATAGTTTAGACATTAATAATGGTACTACTTTTTTTTTTTTTCTTTTTTTCTTTTTTTCTTTTTTTTTTTTTTCACTGCTAAGATGCTACTTAAAAAAATTGTATTATTAGTTAACTGGCTCAGGACAATTTATCAAAACCAAATTATCCTTCTGTGTATAACTGCAGTACTTAATTCCAAGTTCTTTATCTCTCATAACTATTACCTACTCTTTAAAAATGCTAAAAACTAAAACATAATAGTGTCATATCAGAGCAATAAGTCACATACACACACTTACTGACTCCCCATGGACTTATGCCATACCTAGCTTAGGGATCTGAGCAACATGATGTAGATTTTACAGGATAAGACTTCTCTTTTGTTTGACCTTTGTCTTAATATTTAAGTGTAACATTTCCTCAAACCACTTTCTAGTAACTCTGCAAGTTCCACTAATGGCACTTTACAGCTCTTCCGTCATTATTGCACAGTTTCAGACTAAGTTGCAAGGATGACTCTAAAAAGGTGCATATAGCCTGCAGCCATCTGTCAGTTCCATGGAAGTGAAGGACCAGGTTAGTCTTAGATTAGATTTTAGATTCAAATTTAGATTTCACCCTGTGAATGAGCCTGGTCAATCCACAACACCTGGGATCAGAGGGTCTGGGGTTCCCACAGCACTCTGCAACACAGTGCATTTGTTCACACTGGATCTGCTTGTGCTCTCTAGGCTTTTGATTTCTTGTCTGGGGCTAAATTATCTTTTAGAGACACGTCTTTTTTTCTTTGGTATTTTCACTGGCTTATTTTCATCGTCTATCAGTGCATCAGTAACATTCTTACAGATGCACAAGATCCATAAAAATTAATTCTGGTGGGAAAAACACATGAGTCTGCATGTGTTCCAGAAGTGTATTTTTTATCTCGAGCAAGCATGAAACCACATACACACTAGAAATAAAAGGCATCAGTGACATGGCTTTTGAGTTCCTAAATACTAATGATTAGTTTTACTTGTACTCAATCCACTTCAATTTACCTATAAAACAAAAGACATTAAGTACCATTATTCATTCACATTTTGTCTTTTTAAGAGTTAATCAAATAAAACTGACACTAGCTAACATATTAAGTAGTCTGATCCTTTCTCCTAGCTGTAGCTGTAGGTTAACGTCCCAGTTTAGCAGACTGAAAACAACACAACTGGGTCAGTTTTAATTCCCTAGCTGAGCTACAGGAAATGCAGCTCATGTCAAAACCAAAAAATATGTTTTTATGTTGAGATTGCTGACCTAGCCTCAGTATTCCTGTTTATAAAGTTTCTCTTGTCAAGGGACTCATGCTTTCTGAATGCTTAATAGAAAACAAAATAAAATACATTTTTATTTCCAAAACTAAAGACGAAAATTTCCATTGTTCTTATGGCTTGTTCTGAGTTCTGTGTGGCTCTGAGAAAGAAGAGCAAGCAGAGTGCCAACAGGGAAAGCAAGACCAGTTTAGGCTGAAAGTTGTATCCAAATTTAAACCAAACTTCCAACCTGAGCTTGGAACCTTATATGGCTTCTACATCCCCCAGCATGGTCTGTCCCATCTCTAAGAGTGTAAAAGGAAGTATAGACAAGGACTTTGCCAGATCTGAAGCACAGGCAGAATAAATAGAAGAAAATTATCTATCTTTAAACAGGAACTTTGGCCTGATAATAGTCCACACCGATTTAAACAAGAAATAGCTATTAAGAGTTTCTGAAGTCCTGGAGCTTTTATAAGAAAGTATAAAGACATATCTCCCTGGAAAACATTGTCTTTCATCTTGGCATTCTTCGGAAATCGAGGTCTTTTCAAGTTTCCTGGCTAAGATGTTAGTTTGTGATGTATCATGTGTTATATCTAAATGCATCTGTCATGAAGCTTTGAGTTGACATGTGTTCCTATTTGTACCTGCTCACTCAAGCAGTACTCACTTCTACATAAGATGGTTAATACAGCACCAACTTCTAGTATACACATTCTAAGTACAGATCTCTATTATGGTAGTAATATATTCAAAGCAAAAGGAAGGTGAATACAGAGCACAGATAGGTTAAAATGGGTCACACACTGTATTACAGATAACACACAACAATAATGACATTCTGCAAATACAAATAAATTCATGATTTTCCAATGAAATGTTCATTTTTAGCGTACTGCAAATTTAGTATACAGAAATAAACGTGCGTTAATTATCTCTGAACTAAAAGCTAAAGAAGTGGTTGATAAAGATGGATTTTTTCATAAGGTTCACAGTAATAGTTAGCATTGGATACAACTCTTTAAAAGACTGGTTTTCATTTTGTAGACACTGATGAAAGAAAACACCATTCTTCTTCCTTAGTGATGATATAAAGGATTTATACTGTCTTGGGAATATATCCTTGTTGAGGAAAACTTAATGTTTTTGGAACCTATGATAAGCTTTCAACAACTAAAACAATTGAATCCCAAAACACCAAAAACCAGCATAAAACAAACAAACAAACAAACAAACAAAGAAAAATCAGAAATAAGGGGTGAATTTAATAAATTAGTTGTACAATATAGTATTCTATGAAATGAATTGCAACCAAAGTGTAAGCACCAAAGTTTCTCAAAGAAATTCCATATGGAGGATGAAATCAGGTGAAATAAATCAATTCTGACACAAAAGTTCAAAGACTAACATCTTTAAAGAAATTTGAATTGTATTTAATACTTCACAGCAGAAGCTATAGGAGGAAATTATAAGAGGATATTCCCAGAACTAAGAAAATCCATTAATATATATTTACTTCTATTTTTTTTCTCTCTTTTCTGTAGAATTTCAAATGCGAAAACATTTATCAATTTCCAAAAGCTATATTTGGAAATGTCTTCAATTTTTTGAATCTATTTAGCTCTTAGGAAAGAGTGAGAATTGGCACTGCTAAAGACCACATAATTCTGATGTTTATCCAAAAAAAAAAAAAAAAAAAAAAAAAAAAAAAAAAAAAAAGCCAGAAGTGATTCTTTCACACTTGGATTTCAAGGGATCTCCTACAAGGGGAGAAAACAACAACAACAACAACAAAAACTCTAAACTGGGAGACTTTTTCTTTTTCTTTTTTTTTTTTTTTTTCAGGATCTGCCTACAGCAAGTACAATGCAGTGCTTACTGCAACTCTTCTGATTGTGAAATAAACCAATTTACCACACCTAAGGTGTCACACAAATATGCCATTTGACATAAATTAACGGTCAGTTTTGATACAGCATATATATTGCAAATATACAGCACAGTGGAATTAATGATATAACCATTGAAATTTTGGTCACAATGTAACATCGCAAAGATATCTATAGAGGTTATATGTATTTAAACATTAAAGCCTTCTGAAATAAGTATTTTACCAAAACTGTTGGGAGGTTGATTTATTTTTCTTTGGTTTTTGCTTAGCAAAATATGTAGAAATCTGTTATTCAGGTGGTGCAAGCCTAGTTTCTTAAACTAGATTTTACCTTACATTAGAACAAACACTGCCAAAAAAAAACTATACCATTTTCTCTACTGTCTCTGTTCTGGGGGCAATTTCAAAAGTGTACAAGATTGTTACAAGAGTATAAATAATCTAGTAAGGAAAATATGAGGCTTCAAAGGATATTTTTATTTTGCTATTGGCAAAATGTGTGTCTCGTGTTCTTACTGGATCTTTGAAAACATAGAAGAGGGAGAAGAATTAAGGCAATGAGAAGCTATTGCATGTAACATTGGGAGAGAGGGGCTGGCTTCAATCCACGTGCACCAGTGTCAGCCCTGCAGCTATCCTTGCTAGGCATGGTGTCATACAAAATTAAAAGAATGGGAATCACCCATCACAATTCCAGTGTCAAAATTTCATCTATTAGTTTGATTTAATGTGTAGAACTGTGCTTTGAGGATAATTTCATAGCACATTATTGAATGACTGAAGTTGGAAACATGCTCAACACTAACACTCAAGCAATACAGCTGTGGAAGTATCTTGGCTAGGAGAAAAGCTCAGAAGGGAACTTCGTTAATTCTTTTAGTACATTGTCCCTGACCAACAAGACAAAGGAAAATAACTGCTAATGTCTACTCTATCAAAATATATAAAATAATAAAAGGAGTAAAAGCTGCAGTATGGAGTACAAAGATTTATTAGGATATTTAAATGGTAGCATATGGAAAGAATGGAAGAAGTCCTGGAAAACAAATTTGATACTACAAGAAAAGTCTCAAGAAAATATAGGAATCTGAGTTTTGGAAGGCTAAAATAGGCTACTGTCTCACTGTAATTCTAATTTAATTGGCATAATGATTTGTGTTTTCCTTCCTAATTCTCTGCAGTTTTAATTCTATACAAATATTCATCTCCTTTCTAGAGATGTTTAGAGGATACTAGGAGTTCAGTTCTGAAACAGGGCTGGACCGCAGCTTGTTTTATTAGGTTAAACCACAAAAAAAGGTTGTTGGTTTGTTGTTGTTGTTTGTGTGTTGTTTTTGTTTGTTTGTTTGTTTGTTTTTTCTGTTAAAATCTTAATTTCATTTAGTTTATTTTTTCCTCAGAAATTACTGGATTTTTGTTTGTTCGTTTGTTTGGTGACATGTTGATTTTGTGGGAGTTTAGTTTTGTGAGCTTAATGAATGAAAACTAAAAGGGCGTACAATTTCAACTATCTTTGTTCTTACTAATAATACTGATTACAAGGCTGAACTGAACTGGAACATATTTTAGTTTTTTATGACTTTGACACACATACATCCTCTATAAGTTTTGCAAGGTAAAGTTGTGCTTATACCCATTACTTACCACACATACCATGTTTTCATTAGTTTAACTTCCAGGTTGGATATTAGTGATATTTCAATAAAAGTATACTTTTTTTTTTTTTTCAAACAATAATTTTTTTTTTCATTATGATGCCTGAAGGGGGACACAGCAAAGAGAATAGGCTTCAGAAAGTGCTGGCAATTCAGAATATATTTTCTTTAGAGTTGAGTCTTAGAGATGGAAATTGTCCAGGAAACCGTGTAACCGTAGGAAAAACAAACAAAACAAAACAGAAAGTATCTCAGAATGAAAAATACATCCTTGAAGGTATCTAAACACACTTGTCTGTCAAAGAAAAGTTGATGCAAGACTAAGCTGTGCCAAGCTGTGAGATTCAAATAGCTGAGAGCATCATACTGAACATATTCCACTTCATCCTCCAGTAAGACTTCAGTATGATGAGATCCATCCAGCTTTAATCTGTTCTGCTCTAGCATTAAAAATCTGCATATAATACTGGACACACTGGAAAAGATTTGCAATAAACTTCATTACAACTTTTCACAATTTTAATGTTATATTGCAGTTTTAACAAGCTACATTGCTGTAGAACATGAATGAAATGAGTAGCAATGGAACACTATCACAGCCAAAATTTTCAAAAAGCCAAAGAAATGGCTGATAGAAATTACATTACATTCAAGAAAGGAACATGCTAAGTTGACAGCTGGGTAGGAACAACCCCAGGCACCTGGAAATGCTGGGGGCTGACCAGCTGGGATGCAGCTTTGCTAAAAAGTCACTAATCCTCCTGATGGTCACTGAGTTGAACATGAGCCAGCAGGATGCCCTTGCTGCAAGGAATTCCAACAGCATCCTGGAGCTGAACTAGGAAAACAAGAAAAATGTCACCAGAAGTTTGAAGGAGTAAATCCTTCATTCTGCTCAGTGCTGGTGAGACACATTTGGTGAGCTGGGTCCAGCTCTGAGTTCCACAGAGCAGGAGAGACTTTGGCATACTGAACCAAACCAAAAAGAGAGGCAGAGAGTGCTGTGAGCACTCTCTCTGGAGAGCAGAAGGCTATAGTAAAGGATCCTACCCACATGTATAAATATCTGATTGGTGAAGTAAAGAATACAGAGCCAGATTCTTCTCAGTGGTACCCACAGTAAGGAGACAATGGACACAAATACAGGAATTTTCAGTTAAATCCAAGAAAAAACTTTTCTACTATGTATAATGGAATAAGGGACTGGTTAATCATCTCCGTTTTAAAGACATTCAAAACCCAGACGATCTCCTTTCAGAGCAACCTGTCCTAGCTGACAGTCCCAGAGCATGCAGATGCTGGAGTAGATGATTTCAGAGACCCTTTCAGTTGCAGCTATTTTATGATTCTGTGAGTACTGGACTACAAAATTTAATATAACAGTGCATTTAGAGAAGCATAAAAGGAGTCCAAAGTTCTATCCAAGAGTTAAACAAGGAGTAGTACTCTTCAAGAGAAAACAAAACAGAACAATCAAAGTAAAACCAACTGAAGAGAATTTATTCCTTCTACAAGTAGATTATATGTAACAAACTCACTATGACTTTGTGGACATCCTTAATACATTTACCTTAGTAAATACAGGCAGTACAACATTTCCCTAGGATAATAAATTATGCTGAGATTATGCTTAAGTGCTCATCCCGGCCTCTTGGACTAGCAACCACTCTAGGAACATGGACACACCATAAGAGCCATGAGATGTAAATCTTAATGATAAAGGTAAACAGAAGTCATTAAAGCTGCCTCAGTGTTAGGTATAGTGTTAGTACACACTGAGGAAAATATCCACAGATGACTCACAAAGAACATATAGTATGCAATTATCTCACTGGGATGTGGAACTATTGATATGTATGTGACAAACTATAATAAAAGTTGTATGCTAAACCACCCTAAAAGAAAATCAACTGCAGTCACAGCTCAAAGGGGTAACATGTTTTGCACCATTAGTTATGGCATGCATATGGTACCCTAAAATGATCATAAATAATGTGTTACAATTGCTTACTGTCTTAACAAACATTTCACACAGAAATACATATTTATTTGGTATTTAAACCTTTCAATTGAAAAGGAGAATACAAATCTGAGAGATATTTAATATTTTCTTATATTTATAACAGCATGCTTGATATGTATGTAATATCAATAGATAGTAAAGTGACTTTTTAAATTGATCAGTCTCAAAAAAAAAAAAAGTGAACTATGATTGTCAAACACACTAACAGTGATGAAACTTTGTAGAAAATAAAGTGATGGTTTATCTTCTGCTTCTTTGAGAAGAATTCTTAGTATTGGAAAGGATTTTGTTTTAAAGCAAAGAAAACTGGCTTCCTAAAGAACAAGGAACAAAGATCATTTTTGAAGTATAAAAGAACTAAAGAACTGAAATGTTATTTAAATTAAAAAAAAAAAAAATCTAGAAATTTTAGTTTCTCAAAGAGAAATGTGCTAATGCTTGGCATATTCACTCAAATACTGACCAAGAAAAGAGAAGACTGACTTTGAATTGCAGGAAAATAAAACTTGTCATGAAGTAGATGTTAATTATATTCTCAAAGCTAGATTTTCATAAGAAATGAATATTCACAGGAGTCTATATATAAACACAGCAGTGTGAATGTAAACTTAACACAAGAACTGTACTTAAAGAATTATCAGCAGTTAACAGTCAAGAAGGAAGGATGACATAACTACAGATTACACAGCTCAGTCTATGATGTGAGCATCATAGTACTAGGGATGACTGCATCATGAAATAAAGGACATATTAAATAAAATTCCAAATACTAAACTGGTGAGATTGCCAGCTTCTTTTAAGGTAATTTTATAGTTCAACGTTATTTTGACATGCTCTATACATGACCTAAGAAAGTACATTTTGCATCAAGGGGAGCAATTGCAAGGTGTTAGAGGTAGGCAGAAATTAAATCAGTTATGTAACACACAACAAATTATTCATTGGGAAAGCATTAGTGAATCATAATAAATTGTAAGACAAAAATGCTCCCCTTTTACCAAAATGACACTGCTGACCCAGGGTTCATGAAAATTAGACAAACAAATGTAACACCTGAAGTAAAAACTCCTTTTTCTGTTCAGCCAGGCTTATGTAGATTATAGTGTATTTCTGGAAGAGCTTAATTACTTGCATAAAGTCTACAAAGTATGAATGAAAAATAGGAGAGGTGTAGAAAACATAGTCTGTAGAAAAGTATTTAATGAATAAGGACTAGTTGGGCTAAAGTCACATGATAACTGTTTTCAAATTTATCAGCAACTTCTACAAAGGGACAAGGAGCCTTACAGAATGTAAGTCACAGGGCTGTACAGAAGGTAAGTTAACTGTGGAAATAAATTAGGTGGTTAGGAAGACCTGACAGAATACATAGACGAGCTTCTACCAGAAATAGCAAGGGCCACTGACTCTCTCTTGCAACCAGAGACTGTTCAGATGATTTCAGAGGGTTCCCTCCAGCCCTATGATCCAGTTACAAGAAGTGGAAAAAAAAAAAAAAAAAAAAAAAAAAAAAAAAAAAAAAAAAAAAAAAAAAAAAAAATTGATTAGTACTTTAACTTTCATGTGACACTTTTACTAGAAGGTTCTACAGATAACGATCACATCAAACTTCTGTTAATTTGTCTTATCTAATAATGTACTGCATTAAGCAGTGTGCAGTAAAGTACAAGTTACATCATGTTACTTTCCACGATCCCATGGAAACCACAAACCAATGGCTGACTTGAAAGGGCCTATATTAAGATAAAAAAAAAAAAAAATCAAAATTCATCCTATAATTAGTATTATGAAATTCCAGGAACACATAAGTGAAACATGGGTCACCATCTGCTGACATTTTTGGGGAAAAAAGAAAGAAAGAAAGAAAGAAAGAAAGAAAGAAAGAAAGAAAGAAAGAAAGAAAGAAAGAAAGAAAGAAAGAAAGAAAGAAAGAAAGAAAGAAAGAAAGAAAGAAAGAAAGAAAGAAAGAAAGAAAGAAAGAAAGAAAGAAAGAAAGAAAGAAAGAAAGAAAGAAAGAAAGAAAGAAAGAAAGAAAGAAAGAAAGAAAGAAAGAAAGAAAGAAAGAAAGAAAGAAAGAAAGAAAGAAAGAAAGAAAGAAAGAAAGAAAGAAAGAAAGAAAGAAAGAAAGAAAGAAAGAAAGAAAGAAAGAAAGAAAGAAAGAAAGAAAGAAAGAAAGAAAGAAAGAAAAAGGAAGGAAGGAAGGAAGAAAAGAAAGAAAAGAAAGAAAATTAAAATATATTAAAATATATTAAAATATATTAAAAATTACAATGTTTTCCAAAGACCATAATTCTCATGCACCGAGAATGACTATTTCTCTTTGTCACAAAAATCACAGAATCACAGAATCACAGAATTATAGGGGTTGGAAGGGACCTCTAGAGATCATCGAGTCCAACCCCCCTGCCAAAGCAGGCTCCCTACACCACGTCGCACAGGTAGGTGTCCTGGCGGGTCTTGAATATCTCCAGAGAAGGAGACTCCACCACCTCCCTGGGCAGCCTGTTCCATCCGTCACCCTCACTGTAAAGAAGTTCTTGCGCACATTCGTGCGGAACTTCCTATGCTGAAGTTTCAGCCCATTGCCCCTAGTCCTGTCCCCACGCACTACTGAAAAGAGACCAGCCTCGCCACTATAGCTCCCACACCTCAGGTATTTATAAACCTGGATCAAGTCCCCTCTCAGCCTTCTTTTCTCAAGGCTAAACAGACCCAGTTCCCTAAGTCTCTCCTCACAGGGGAGATGCTCCAGGCCCTTCACCATCTTTGTGGCCCTCCGCTGGACTCTTTCCAAGAGATCCCTGTCTTTTTTGTACTGGGGAGCCCAGAACTGGACACAGTATTCCAGATGAGGCCTCACCAGGGCAGAGTAGAGGGGGAGGATCACCTCCCTTGACCTGCTGACTACACTCTTTTTAATGCACCCCAGTATGCCATTGGCCTTTTTGGCTACAAGGGCACACTGCTGGCTCATGGCCAACCTGTAGTCCACCAGGACGCCCAGGTCCCTCTCAGCAGAAATGAAATCAAAACGAATAAATAAAAATCAACAAGAAACCCTACAATCTCCATGATTTGTGTATTTCAGTAGTCCAGTGTTAGATATCAGAACATCTCCAGATGGATATTGACTTGCACTTGGGTTGGAACAAGCCCAGATATGTGTACAGACTGGGAGAAGAAATTATTGAGAATAATGCTCTGGAAAAGGACTTGGGGGTTCTGGTGGATGAAAAGCTTGATTTGAGTCAGTAGAGTTCTCTTGTAACCTGCAATGCCAACTGTGTTATGTGCTACATCAGAAGTTATCACAGAGAGATAATCTGCCTTTGTGAAGGCCCATCTGAACTTCTGTATCTAGGTCTGGGGCCTCCAACACAAGAAAGGCTGCTGGAGTGGGTTCAGAGGAAAGACACGAAGATGATCAGAGGGCTGGAGCATCTCTGCTACTATGATAGGCTGAGGTTTATCTTAGAAGAGGTTTAAGGACATTTTGTTACAGTACTTAAGGGTAGTTTATAAACAATAGAGAGCCTTACTTTTTACACAGGCTTGTAGTGATAAGAAAAGAGGGTATGATTTTAACTAAAAGATGGGAGATTTAGATTAGAAATTAGAAGTAAATTTTTCACTCAGAGGATGGTGAGATCCTAGCACTGGCTGCCCAGAGAAGCAATGGATGCCCCATCCCTGAAGGTGTTCAAGGCCAGGTTGGATGGGGCCTTCAGCAGCCATGTCCATGGCAAGGGATTTGAAATGAATTGATCTTTGAAGTCCTTTCCAACCCAAGTATTCTGTAATTCTATGATTCTATGGTTCTGTTGCAGCACCCCATATAATTAGTTTCTCAAATATAAGTTAAGCTCTCCTAAGTAATGTATGCATGCACATCCTTCTCCACAAACTTCTGAGGTTTTACTTCCAACCAACCTTTCTCAGCACTGTTCTACATCATATGACTGTGTATGAACTTGACTTTGGCCAAAGTACATCTGGAAAAAAAAATTAAAAAAAATTACTTTTAGTTTCAAATAATCTTTTAATGCAAGTTAAAATGCCAAAAATCACGCTACCAAAAGTTACTCTTCCTCATATATAACGTAGTACTCCAAAAGTTTTTATCAAAGCTGAAGGTAGACTCAGGGTGACTGAATCACATATTATGCACTGTAGTTATGAGAGTTTGTCTTCTTTCATTTAAAAGAGATTTTTGTTAATCGCTGAGCCACTGAGGAAGGTTTGAACTGTTTTCAGAGTTTCAAATTGGCAATGATTATTTTCTTTTTTTTCCTAATTAAGACAACTAGACTGATCTAAAACACAAAGATTATGGATTAATCACAGCACTGGTGAAAAAAAAAAAAAAAAAAAAAAAAGGCTGAAACAACAGGTGCAGCATTTAATTTTCTTTAATTTAAAACTTCAAGATGATCATCTATTTCACTGAAACAGCAGTGAACTTCACAAGAACACATACAGCTAAATTAAAAATTTTGCTAAGTTTTAGAAAACTTTCATGCAGTTTCCCTCCACACAGTATCAATCAAGCACAGAAGTTTTAGCACATTTGGATTGGTTTGGTCACAACTTCCTAATAGGTGTGAGAAAAGGAAATAAGTTGATAAAATGCAGACTTACCAAAGAGCAAAAATGAAGCACGGTAGTCCTAACCAGTTAATAATATATGATCGACTCAGTTACCAGATTTTCTGCATTAGATGTAGAATTGCAATATTCTGGATTTGAGAATATCAGTGAAGCTTTTTATGTTTAATAAATGAATATTCGGATATAAATGAAATTGTAATTATATGAAAACTGCAATATCATTTTCACTTCTGGAAGGTAAACTATTCAAGCAGCTTTGCATGATTTTGAAAAAGATTGTTTACTCAGATTACAATCAGAAAAAAGTTTGAATTAAACTATATCCAAGTCCTCACATGGGCCCATTTCTCTGGTGGATCTAGTGTTTATTTTGTTAGATTTTGTCATTTGCAAGAAATAATCTTCAGAATAGATATATCAGATATTAATGGAATAATGCTTAGAGGCATATGGGTTTGTAATTGTTCAATTTTCTACTATTCTATATTATTTTGACAATAAAATTCCATGGTTTATCTCTAAAAATTTTTCAAGGATATTTGTTTATCTGATTTTAAATAAAAAGAAAGGAAAAATCATTCTAATTTCATGTGATTACATACTTGTAATCATACACACACCTTAAAATTAGGGAATTAAGGTAAAAGAATGTATTCCCAATTTTAAAGCATTACAGAAAAAAAAAAACCAAAACATATACATGATTACTCTACTGCACTTGCACCACAGGAGCTTTTACTAAGTAAGTAGTGCTATCATTTTCAGTAGAATTTTGTGTTGAAAACAAATATTAAAGAAAATTATGAGGGAAAAGCAAAAGTGTCAAATTGGAAAAAGAACCAGAAGCTCTGTTTCACAGGCTGTTGATGATCACTTTTCTATTTTATGTGTCAGGTTTAAATTTCCCCATGGCAGTAATTTAAATCATTTTTTTTGTTTCCTGAGGCTGCTTAAAAATTTAATTTATCTCAGATACTGTGTCTGTGTTTTATAATAGGAATATCGAAAACTCTTCTAATTTGGGGGCTGACCCTTTTAACAGATTATAGAAATTTAAACATAATTAATCAGGTTTATTCATAGAGTTACATGGGCTTTCCACAATTTACTCATGTAAATTTCTTTGCTTGAGCTACAGTAGACTACATTATAGAAGGGTATCCAAAGGCAGATATTCACAAGTTACATACCCATGTGGTGCATATACAATCAAATAGTTATTTGCATGCACGTCCACACAGATGCACATTCATATATCCAATAAAGCTAACTCTTTTCAGAAGTTTCACCACTCATCCTCAACTTGAATTACTTTTTCACATTCAAATTTCTGTACTATTTTCTTCTGATTTTTTAGTTAAGGAATAGAGGCACATTCTCTCTACTGAAATTACCACATGGTACAGACCTTTCATTCTTCTCTCCTGAGTAATAATATCACAGTCCTCAATATGCCATGGCTCTAAAATCAGATATTGGAATCACAGTTGTTTGTTAGGGTAATCAGCTATTAAAGGCAAACATTTTAGAAGAATAGTAACACTGCAAAATCCTCACTATTCGCTTTGCTGTCTTCTTTCTAAGTTACGACTGAAAGATATTTTAAATAGCTTCACCTGGTACGAAGGATGGGATCATTTTTTTGCAGGCAATATAGTTCAACAGAGGAGACTTCAGAATCACATTTTTCAGATCTTCTGTCACATCAAAGGCTGACAACAACAACAAAAACAACAAAAAGTAGCAATCAATTCACTTCAAGTATTCAAGTATAGCAACAAAATCATATGTTCTCAGAATTAAGGCAATAACTACAACACTGAAGTTCCTCTTTACTTCCTTTATAACTGTGTATATTTATTTAATTTCTGTGCAATCCTTTTTATTCTGATATATTCAGACTGGGAGGTCTTTGGACTTGATGATATGTGATCTATTCTTATCAATTTCTCTCTGTGATTCCTGGAGAAAATTTTGTTTTCTCATCATGTCCAACTGTAAACAGTAAATTTCTGTTTCATAAAAGTACTTTAGAAACCATAAATAAATACTCAATACTAAGTGAAAATAGCTAAAGAAATGCTTTATAAAAGTAGAGAAAAGCATAAAAGAACAAATTCTGGCTGCTGGTATTGTACATTTTGAGGTCACTGAAGAGAAATCATCTGAAATTATCTGAAGAAAAAAATACCCTGGAAATATTGTTCAAAGGTTATGGGTGAAGAAAAGATCACAGTAAAATTAGAAATTACTGCTAAGAGAAAAAAGAGAAGTCAAGGGGATAATTAACAAAGAACTATTTCAGAGTAAAAGGACATTGCTCAGTTAACTTAATTTCCATCTATTATTAAATAATACAGTTAAATCTATTTAATAGTATTGGAGATATTTTGTTTATGAGTCAGCTGCAAACTTCTTTGATGGCAAATGGAAAATGTCACGCACAGGAATGACTAAGAAACACTATCTTTGTTGTCCTAGCTGCTCTTACCAATATTCTTTTACAAATCAAAATGAGAATGAGCTTGTAAGAAAAATCATTGAATGATTTATATGAGGGGGAAATATCATATCATCATCATAGTATCATAGTATTGTGCGAGTTGGAAGGGACCTTAGAGATCATCGAGTCCAACTCCCGGGATTCGAGCCCTCTGTGTAGCAGAGCGGCACTTCTACCCCCTGCTCCACAGGGAGGGATTCGAACCCGGGCCCCCTGGTGTTGCAAACGGGAATTCTACCGCTGCGCCACCGGAGGCACACATATGAGGTGGAAAAGACTGATATTGTGATATATTCCCCAAAAACACTATCTATCTCCCTGCATGAAAACTGCCTCATCTAGTGGGAGGTGAAAGCATCAACAGGACTGAAGCTGTCTGTGTCATGATCGATCTCCACAATTGTTTAGAAGTCTGACATCACTTTTCTATATTTTACTTGAGGAATATTGGTCAGTGATGAAACAAACTTGATTAAAAATGAAAAAAAGAAAAACAAACAAACAAACAAAAAAGCAACAAAAAAACATGTTTTACAAACACACTACTTGATATCATAAACAATCTAGGAATGGAAATTTGACTATCCAACAAAATACTGCATAATTGTAAATCACTCACTATAAACTGCGGTTATCCATTTTCAGATTCACGAAGGCTACTGTTAATCACTTAACTTTGCTACCATCTTTTGTCTAACTTTCATCTAACCTTAGTCTTCTGAGTGGTCTGAGGAAGACAGCTGATAAGCCATTTTCAATTCGGTGAAGCATTACTATACAGAAGCTTTAAAAATCAGCACAGTGAACCACTAAGAAGATATGTGCAGCTAGATTTGATTATTATACTCATAGAAACAGTAAATTAATTAAAACTAGGTAGTGATTTATTTACTTAACTAAAATATTGGATTAAGTTTTCTATAACCAAGTATCCACAGTTAGTCTTTTCAATAAATATGTAGTTTATAGATTTCAGAGTCTGATAGTATAGCAGCTCTGAAATGAATGTTTGGCATCTTAGAACATCAAGGCTGATGTGTGAAAAGTTATGAACATGACCGATGGGATCAATGAATGCATTTAACAATGTGAATTAACAAAATGTATAAATTCAAATACATGCCATGCCATGCAAAAGCCCCAAAAAAATAATTTAAATCCCCTGGGAAAAAAATCAGGGCCACACTGTAATTTATAAATACTCATTATTCATAAGGTGATATAGTATAAACATTTTACTGTAACATACAATTGATTACATAAATGACATGAGAGGATGACCTTTATTTACATGAAGGTTAATTCCTGATGCTTAGCAACATGGCTGTACCTTTCAAAGTGAAAGCGGTTATAACTATACATGCCTAATGTGACCAGGGAACTAATAATTAAAAAGGTGTTAAATTTCATTGATATATGTGAGAATGAAGCCTAAAGTATTTTTCAGCCCAGCTTTACCCTACCTGATGCCAAAATGAATACTGGCATGTTCAATCAGAATACCCATGAGACCTTAATTAAAGAACGAAAGACTAACTGCCTAAAATATATACACGCTCAGCCATAAGTCCTTGGAACTGCAAAGCAAACTTGAGTTGCTGAAAATATTTAAAGTGGGCACATTTTATAGAAAATAAGTAATAACATTCTACACCATAACCTCAGCACAGATACACTAACAATTTGGTTGTACCAAAAGGATGGGACCTTGCACAGATATCCACAAGATATGCAAGTCTAACAGCATTATAATTCAGCCATGCCAGAGAGGCCCTTGCCTGTGGAAGAACAGACTATGTGAAGCACACTGCCAAATCGGGCTCTGCATCATTCACACCTAGTAGGGCCTGAGAATTTTGTAAGATCTCTTGCCAGCAGCTCTCCATGCACAGCAAGTTTCCTTGTAATCTCTTCCTTTCAGCACCTGAGTCACGCTGTACTTTTCCTCACTCTCAGTCTTGTTATTCCCATTAGTGTTACTGGCTACTGATTTTTATTTTATTTTATTTTATTTATTTTTCTTGCTATAAACTCTTTAGCAGATTTTGGGATTATCATGGTATAATCCAGAGATAAAAGTGAACAGATTGAAGACAGAATTCAACACATATGTTGCCTAGCAGAGTCTTCTGACTCAGCACAGCAGAAGCTAACAGATAGCATATAGAAATTTCTTACATATTGAAATTTCTTGCATTGCCTGGATAGCTGATACAGGATAAAATCAAGACGGAGCTCCACACTCCTCCAAACTGTGTAAGAGGTTCCACATCTCTAAGTGTACCCATACGTAGTGCAATTTCTAGTCTTTTTTTGAGAGAGAGCAGCCTGTTTTGGACCTCAAAACCTATTGCCAACAAAGGACCATTTCTCAAATGGTTTTCAAACATACAGGGCACCTGTGTACTCCTTATCTTTTCTAAATTGTTTAATATGAAGTCAATGATATCTTGAGCTTTTGTCCAATGTTAGGGGAATTCACACAGACCAAAAAAAAAAAAAAAAAAAAAAAAAAAAAAAAAAAAAAAAAGATCGTAACACACAAGCAAAGCATTCATTAAATCTGACAAATAATATAGGAATGAAATTTAGAAAGATTCACAGAATCACAGAATCATAGGGGTTGGAAGGGACCTCCAGAGATCATCAAGTCCAACCCCCCTGTCAAAGCAGGTTCCCTACACCACGTCACACAGGTAGGCATCCAGGTGGGTCCTGAATATCTTCAGAGAAGGAGACTTCACAACCCCCTAGGCAGTTCAAAGGGGAGAGTGCAAATGCAATCCCCCACCACCACAAATTAGGCAGTCAAGTTTCCCACATTCGGGGAAACTGCAGGGGTCAGCACACCCGGAGTGCAGGGGATGAGCCTCGCCCTGGGAAAACCACATGCCTGATCATGGTGTCTCCCCTGCCAGGTAAGAAAGAAGACAGTAATAAGACATCAGCTTTGCAATTATAGAGAGTATAACTAATCAATTTAGGAAAAATTATAGGTTTGCAGCTCTTTCTGCAACATTCAAAAGCAAAAACAAACAAACAGAAAGAAAAACTTCAAGTTGCAAAATCTTTGTCTGAAGATTTCAGTCACTGTAAATGTTCAAACTGTTCTGTTCACTAAATAATTACTAGACTACTGACATCAAGGATCAAAACTAACAAAGAATGGTGTCCAGCTGTACTGGGGGGATTACTGTCTCACCCTCATATTTCTGTTTAAGAAAAATTCTGAGTCAGCTGAGGATTAGAAATTGCTTTCTGGATGTCACTGACTTTTATTTAACATGTCACATTTCAGTTAAAGAGTTGTGTGAATCTGATCATTGTTGATGACGGTGACATGGCAATCATTAGCATAAACTTACATAAAAGTTTATAAATAAACCTTAAGTTTAAATAAGATACTTATCCCAAGAGAATTTAAGGAATAACAAACAGTATTCACATATTTGTGTTTCATGTTCCTTCCACACAGGGAAGGCTTTAGTCTCTTTGATAGCTCAAATCTAGTGCTACGTACAATAATTCTAACTCTCAGTAAAGGTTATTCTTAATTGTGGACATACAGCAGAAATGGACTGGTGACCAACAAGTTATTCCATAGGAATCATTCAAAACTACTGAAAATTTGATCTCTGTTATTATTGGTTCAAGTAGATTTTGAAATTGATTTTAATTACGGGGTTAGCAATTGATTATAACCTGTGTTCAGATGAGTCGTTTTGTTTTATATATGTGCTGTTTTTTTTTTCTCACCACGAATGAGAAAGCAAACAAGTCTCCTGAGCCACACAAAGTCCATTTCTTCATTATTCCTTTATCCTAATTGCTTTTCAGTTATGTAATGCAACAAAAATATAAATTTTTTTAAAAAGATGATATTATTACACAGGATGATATTCACATAGCAAGACAGACTTTCTAAGTAGTTTTGAACTGTTACAATCATTTAATTATCCAGTAGGTTTATTAAGTCTTAAAATGTTATAGATCTATCTGAAATCTTTTTTTAATTATTTATTATTATTATTATTATTATTTTTTAAGTGATGTTTTTCATATTAACTCACGTCTTGGATGTTTTTCATTTCTATCCTATGTTACTAACAACAGCAATGAACAAATAGCACATCGCAATTCTTTTGGAAAATAAATGAAGCCCCATATTCACATAAAGAAGGACTACAGAAAGTTTTCAAAGATTGTTGATAAACATTTTTAATAATATAGATTCATGGAATAAATCTTTTAATTCTATAGACTCATAGTAAACAACACAATCAGCTTATGATGTTCAGCAAGTCAATATGCCCTTATTGCTGCCTTGGAGAAATGTATGCCAGTCTACTGTCAGTATTGTAGCATGCAAGAAGCACACAATTTTTGTCTTTCTACGTTAATATGTAATGGCAGACTTACATTTTGCGTTTAACTGAACAATCACCTTTCAGAGATTTTCCTAGAAGATAAATAAGATAGAAACTAGTGTCTGAGAAGATTTCTTACAAAGCATAAACAAAAATTAATAGAATTCTTCTGTATCTTGTTGTGCAAGTATTCCTCTTGTCTCATACATGACTTCACAATGTTCAAAATAAAAAGTGTGAAAAAGAACAAAAACAAGAAGAATATTTTTAAGATTTACAGAAAAGAAAGGAAAAAAAAAGAGTGGGTAGAGATAGCAAAGCCATAAAGTATCCTTAGTCTGTGGTGGTTACTTAGATCCATAAATCCATGGAAAGGAAAAATCACCTTGAAATAATAATGAGCCACAGTAGAGCTTTTTAGAACTTGTTTACTTTTGTTGTGTCATGAAAAACTTCACAATACTGAGATCCTATCTTCTTTTTTGTCATTCTATGAAATGCTATAGAAGTGTGATAATAATAACTCAGAAAACTGAAGATGATTGAGGCAGAAATTTTTCATTGGGTCACAACATGCATTCTACATCCAGTACATGTTTATTTCCCAATGACAAAAACACCAGTGATTTCCCTAGTCTGATTTTCAGTGACTCAAGCTATAGGACTTCCATCACTTCTCTCTAGAGACTATTCCACAATTCTAATAGATCTCACTATTAGATACATTTTCCTGGTAATAAGATTAAATTTTCCTTTGCTCAATTTCATCCCTGCAAAATGCATCCCTTGGTTGCAGTATGAAACACTTGCTAGTTCAAAACTAACCATGTGTCTTTTTTCTTTCAACACTACAGTATAACCTATAGTACTCTGGCTTTATTCACTTTAATTTTAAAGAGTTTGTATGCTGTGAAAGTCATCATTTTAGTATATAAAACACTTTTTCTTTCTTTCCTTTTTTTTTTTTTTCAATTCATACTTTTTTGTAAATGGGAACTCCCCTGACTTCCCAAACTCAGAAATTCATACACCTATGTCTTTATGCACTGTTAATGGTTTGGGTTCTGTCTGCCTGGATTTTTTCAGTCACAATTTACATTAGAGGTGAGCAAACTTTATTTTTGTGTGAGTTGAGTAGTTTAACTTCTTTAAATACATAATTTCATGGCCTACTTTCTTGTACCAAATGGACTCAGACATATCTAGTACATACAGGTGCATTCAAGAGGATTCCCTTCATTTAAATTTTAAATATTTAAACACTACATTTACCCTGTGTAAATGTTTCCTTGATTAAAATGTATTTTAAAAAAATTAATAACAAGTGTGAAAAATATACAACAAAATTATTGATACATGAAATATACAAGAAAATCATATTACTTATTTTTTGTATTTCCTTTATATCTGTGTTACTGTAATTCCCAGAAGTACTATGGTCACCACAGTCCTACTCCTCAGATGATCAGCAGGCTTGCAGTAAGCCAGCAGCATTTTTGCTTGTAGGCTCTGCAAAGATAGATCTTTCTTCCAGGTTTGAGAAAGACAACAGTTTGTACACAGCTGGTGATTCAAAGGTAACTTTTTGAGTTACTTCACAAGTAACCATGCCTATAAAAAAATTCATCCCATGCCTCTCCAAATGGTGATACAGATGCTCATTGTCTAGAGGCCTAACAGTCAAGGTGCAGCATCTTTAGAACCTCTAAGTCCTGAGAAGCTGGGTTAGCTGGGGAAGAAAAGCAAGATTTCATAACAATTACAGGAAGTGTTTTTGGCCTAATTGAAGGTGAAGTGCAGCAGGAAGTATGCAAAATAAAATGCCTTATGTGTGGCATATCCCAGTTGTGGTGAAAGACACATAAACATTTCTGAGGCATACAGGTTCCTCCTGTCAGAGGAAAAGTTGACCAAAAGAACAAGAATCCTTCTTTGGCTTTATTTGGTTTAAAATCAGGGTCAAGCAGACTTGTCTTACTGAAACAAGAACTGACCTGAACCTTCACCACACATGAACTACTTCATAAATATTTCTGAGCAGCATGAAAAATGTAAAGTTCTGCATAAATGCTTAAGCATGTAATGCTTGATTCTGCCATCCTTACTTACATCAAGTAGCCTCTTACTCTTTGAGTAGTCCCATAAAACATATGTATTTACCTAGGGAATAAGATAACTACACAACATAATGGTACAGAACAGCACTATTTTTGCCTTCTCTTTTCTTCAGCAGTTGGTTAGGAAGATGTCTTGCATACCAGACCTGACAGTAATGCACAATAAAATACCTAGAGAGAGGTATATACCACTATGTTTAAAGCAATTTCTGAACTAGACCCTTTTCTAATCTTTGCTTTAAGTACAGTACTTAGTAACAATCTGAATACATTTTTTTCATGTTAAAATCTTCTTTTGACACTGCATCTGTCACACAGCCAATGCGTCTGACCCAGATGTACCAAGTAAGCCCCACAGATTATTTGTCACACAAATTCCTGTACCTAATATTTGGGTCTTTTATTTAATTGGTATGCAAATGAAGAAACAAGACAGCATTTGTGCTCGATACAGTTGTCACTTCAAATTCTAGTAACATTCATTATCATGCTTACAGATGTTTTTTTTACACCTAACATCTGCCAACACTACCTAAACCACAGGAAGTTGACAAACCTGTGTGAACTTCCTCTTAGTCTCTCTCTCCTCTTATCTGTACTATGCACACTAATTTTGTGCATCTGAGGCCTCTGCTCGCCAGAATTATGCCTGCTTCCTAACACCTCTGCCTCCAGAGCTTTGGATTTGAAATTGAACAGACACAGAGCCAATTTATCATAGGATGACATGTGTCATGTTCATGGTATAAGCAGGGGGACCTACTGTATGCACTGTATTTATCCTTTTGTTGTCAACACAGACAAAGACAATACCAGCAATAGGAAGCTATCAAATTTTTAAAATACAATAAATATACTTAACTGATGTTTTGTTAGAGCTGGGTTTTTTAAATGTGCTACTAGCTCATGTAGTTTAACACCAGATTTCCTTTGTCAGATCATCATCTGTCACTCAGGCATGCAGCATATTAAAATATGTGAGCATCAAATACCAATGCATTAGCAGCAAGTCTTCAGAAAAACAACATAAAAACCATTTCATACGTACTCTTTCTCTAAGTAAGGAATCATAATCAGGTTTAATGACAGCTTACACATATTTATATATACTAATGTTGTTTGTAGCTGTGTTTATACCTAACTATACATAATGTGTTTGCAGAATAGATGTATAAATATGTGTGTATGTGTGCCTATAAATATATATCTGCATATGTGTGTGCATGTGTGTGTTTGCATATATATGTGTGTGTGCGTATCTATTACGTATAGCTTGCTACAGATCAACATGCAGAAAAAGCTAGTAGCCAGGCTAGTAAAGAGTGAATTAAACAAACATCTCAACATTTTGAGAACAGGAGGGATTTCCATAACAAAAATATGCCCTGAGGTTTTATTCCCAGAAAGCAACAGCTGAAGTATTTGGCTTGCAAACTCCTGACACCAAGCTACCTCAGGGGCATAGGGATCTCCCCTGCCCCACAGCCAGCCCCAGGCACACTCTGGACACCTCATCTACCTGTTTGCTGCATAAGAAAAGCCCTGAGCAGGGAATGGGACCACTGCTTCCCCATTGTGATAATCTTGCAATATGGCCTCACTCTAAATGGTACAGTTTATACAAAATGAAGCTCATATGGGGCTTTCAGTGGTGTGATTGCCCTAGATTATACAACAGGTGTTCTCACTAGGGAAATGACAGGAACACTGAAAAAAAGCAGAATATGTCAAAATTGTGTATATGAAACACTATACCTTTGGTTCAAAATGTTTCACAGTTAGTAAAAATAAGCATGCAAAATTATGTGGAGTTCACCATTACGACCATTTCAGTTCTTCACCCAGTTGGTCTACAAATGAGCATGGAGGTAAGTTTGGTGAATTTCATAGTATCATAGTATCATAGTATCGTGTGATTTGGAAGGGACCTTAGATATCATCGAGTCCAACCCCCGGGATTCGAGCCCTCTGTGTAGCAGCGCGGCACTTCTACCCCCTGCTTCACAGGGGGGATTCGAACCCGGGCCCTCTGGTGTTGCAAGCAGCAATTCTACCACTGCGCCACCAAATTTGTTACACAGGCAGGGAACAGAGGTTGAGAACCCTGTGTGAAGATCAGGTAGGGATCAAGGAGAGACTGATAATCTGAGGGAAAAGGAAGACGACACATTTCTACCAAACATATTTATCACCTGAAGACAATATTTTATGTTATAGGATGCTAGTGGTTGGGATGCATAGTGGTTGGATATTTGAATTCAGAGTCACTAAAAAGTCACTAAAGTCATATTCTACTAGTTCTCCTCCCATGCTAGATGGATGAATCTGCTGAAACAGGTGACAAGCACATAGCATACTGTGAATAATAGCCAGACAGAACATATTTTGTAATACATAGTCTTAGTAAAACAACTATTCTAAAACCACAGAAAAGCATACTTGAACATTTTCATGGTATAAAAATGGCTGCATAATAGAACAAATGCTGCACATGTACTTGTATGTATAATGTTATTTACATTATTAAGGCCCTAATATAAATGGAAAAAAAGCAAAATGGAAGGAAACCTTGCTCCATGTACCTACTCCTCTAGCTAGATAACCTGCTCCTGCTCCACCTCAGAAGGCTGTGGTTTTATTCCCTTTATTCACTTTTGGTTTGACTTTTTGTCTAATGTAAGGGATAGAGATGATTTAAGCAAGGTCTTCAAAAATTCAAGGTGGATTCAAATGGCCTTTTCGATGAAATACAGAATGAGGGGTTTTGCCCTTAGTTGACATTATTTAGTTCCTCTCTCCCTGCTAATGTAAAACCATACTAGGAAAAAAAAATAAAATAAAAATTTTTAAAAATAATATTTTATATGATAAGAAAATAAAGGTTAAAAACAGGAAAGCATTAACATGAAATAAAACAAGTAATCCCCACTGTTCATAATAGGTCTTCTTCTGGCTGAATAAAAAGAAATAGAAAGTTAAGCAATATATTTTTGCTCTAAGTTAGCATAAAAGAAAACCAGAAGTAGGCATAATATGCATTTTGTTTTGTTTTATTTTTAAACAATTGGAGGGAGAAAAGACTTGGATTTAGCAAAGAATTTGCAACTGAAAATTTTCTGACAGCACTGCCTCTGCCCATCTGTGCAAAGATTTTTAGTAATGCAAACATAGCAGTGATGAGGAGCATAACATGAAATACCATGTATTTGGCTCATTTCAAGATACCAGCCAAAGAGCGTGGCTCAAAAAATCATAAAATGACTGTGCAAATTTTCCAGCATAAATATACCAGTGGATGTCTGTTAATTGTCAAAATAGTCACAGGTCAATTCTCACAATAAAAATAACAGGGAGAGTTTCATTTTTGTTATAGAGTGGGAATAAGGACTAACACTGAATGGGGTGGGGATGGTTCTTCCTATTCACTCCAAATAATCTTTATCCTTACTCTTTTCCTAACTTCACTAGGTCCTTCTTTTATACAACAAATAGTTTGGAGTAGCTTGATGACATTTATATTTTGTCCTGAAGAAGCTATTGATTTTATGGGATTAACTATTGGAGCAATGGGAAAGGCATAGAAAAGGCAACCATCAGGCAGGAGGATAAAATGTCTTCAGAGTAGAGTATCTTCATCTCACTTGTAAAAGCAATGCAATTTGTTGTTATTCTGCAATGGACATGGAATGAAGTAAAACACAAATACTGAATTTCATGTAAACAGCTTATAGCACTAATGATTCAAATTACTTATGGAAAAATCAGCATTTCTGATTTCTGACCAGTGCAGGTTTTTTTTGTTTTGTTTTGTTGAGTTTTTTTTTTGTTTGTTTGTTTCTGTTTTTTGGTTTTTGGGGTTTTTTTTGCTTGTATCCTGATATTCTGAAATATACTTCTGCAAATGTGGTAAATCAAATAATACTTCAGTTTTGTTTACAAACACCTACAAACAACAGCACATTTGTTTAACTGCTCTGGGATAATGGGAACAATATTATACAAGTTTTGCTCTATACAATTATGAAATTAAATTTTCCTGTGAGCAGCTATAACAGAATCAGTAGTACATTTATGTGAGGATCATATCTGATAAAAAGAAATGTTCGTGTCTTTCAAATGTTTAGGATGGGAGCTTAAGGCTGCAGTTTCCATAGCTCTCAAGACTGGCTAGCAACTATGTGAGAGGAGTATAAATTGGAAAGAAAATAAAATGGAAACTGGTCATAATAGCAGAGAACTACACCAAAAATATCTGGAGGAAGAACATTTTTGTACATTTACACATAAAATGTACATTGCATTGCAAGTTGTGAAGGACAGATCTGGTTTTCTTTTGTTGTCTCAAAGCTTGCTTCGTGAGGTTTTTCGTGATGATAATCTCTCCTGCAAATTGGAGCGAGACACAAGTAAACTAAAATCTTCAAATTTTCCTCCAAAAATATCCATAAAATAGCAAGTTTTCAGTTATCATTGTCAGATAATCTATGTTTTCTTAAAGGATTCAAAAATTCCATATTTCTTAAAAAAGAACTGAGTGAGATAAAGGAGGCAAAACGATGGCAGAGTCATTATGGGGGAAAGTCTCTGGCTCGCTGATGTGTATAACCCACACTGATGTTGAATCACAGTAGTAGAATTTTTCAAGATAAGTTCACCCCTGGGCCTTCTTTTCTCCAGAAGGAACAATCCCAGTTCCCTCAGTCGCTCCCCATAAGACTTATTTTTCTGATCCCCCTCAGATTTGCTGCCCTTCTCTGGACACGCTCCAGGCCTCTGTGTCTTTCTTGCAGGGAGGGGCCCAAAACTGAACACAGCACTTGAGGTGCAGTCTCACCAGAGCGTGAGTACAGAGTGATGATCACCTCTGTGCTCCTGGTGGCAGCACTGTTTCTGATACAAGCCACGGTGCCATTGGCCTTCTTGGCCACCCGGAATCACTGCTGGCCTATGCTCAGCTGAGCATCAATAAATACCCTCAGCTCCATTTCCTCTACGCAGTCTTCCAGTCACTCTGCCCCAAGCCTGTAGCATTGCCTGGGGTTGTTGTGGCCAAAGTGCAGGGCCTGGCATGTGGTCTTGTTGAATCTCATCCCATTGACCTCAGCCCAATAATCCAGCCTGTCCAGATCCCTCTATTGAGTCTTGCTACCCCCAAGTTGACCAACACTTCCAGCCAACTTGGTGTCACCTGCAAACTTACCAAGGGTGCACTCAATGCCCTCATTCATGTCATCAGCAAAGATACTGAAGAGGACAGGCCACAGTACCAACCTCTTTTAAGCAAGAACTCAATGCTAACACCGGAAAGAATTCTCAACAACACACTTTCTATTCTATTTGATAGGCATTTAATTATCTGTCATCATAACAATAATTCATAGAAAATTTTAGATTTTGCTTATGATACGTCTTATTTTTGAAACACATGCAGGGTCCATCACGCAAGGTCTGAAGAAAGCAATTTGGTGTCATATTAATCCATAAAGACTTGTTTAAATCATCAGCAGCTTCCCTTTCCACAAAAGCTCCTATTTCTCTCCTTGCAAAAAGTTTACCTATGCCTAAATGCTGCAAAGATCCCCAAATTCAACCATTAAATACATATTGCCTGGCTATTGAAGTTCTTAAAGCAATTCAACCTAACTTTGCCTCCACAACACAGAGAGGAATGTGAGAGTTTACTCAAAGTGTAAATAAGTAAGATGAAAAATCATGGGCAGAAGTTCTTGAAAACCTTGCATGCAGATTTAGAAGCAGAGTCTTGTTCCTGTCTCTTGGAGCCACACTATTCTCCAGTTGCTTTTTAGATACAGAAGAGGAGCAGAAAGAACAAAGAACACTGTTGTTTTCAACGACTGTGCTTGTGAAGACTCTTACTGCAAGGTCTGCTGTAGCATAACATCTGCCAATGCTCTTAAGTGTCAATGTTTTGAAGGAGAAAGAAAAAAAAAAAGAAGAAAAAAGAAAAAGAAACTCGTGTCAGTGAGAACAGAGGGTAGATAGCGCTCACAGAGTTGCAGAGATTGAATAACAAAGAAAAGCAAGGAGAGATGGCTACAGTTATAGAAAAAGTACAACGTGCTCCTTTCAGTATTTTGTACAGCATCTGGCAACGTAAATGAAGGCAGCGCCAGATAAAGGGCTGCCCATCATGAAATAGACTTATTTTTCCTGAATTTCTACATTCTGTCTTCAGGGTCTGCTGATTATTCTCCTGACCAGCAGCCATCTCTAACATTAAACTTAAGGGCTTAGAACTTGCTTAGGAAAGAGGCCCACAGGCTTCCAGGAGTACAGGACACTTCCCTTAGGAGAGTCTTCCTTATGTGATATAGGCATCTGTCCAGTGATCATTATGTTATATTGATTTTCCCTCTGATGAAGGAGACCAAATGCTGGAACAGCACAGGGACAATGTCAGCATGATTGCCTGCAGAAAGCAAATCATTTCCAGGTTCAATCTAAAATATTCTAAGAATACTGACTCTTCACATCCTCAGAAACTGCTTCAGACCAGAAATGTGGTGCGAAGAGGAGTGGTGGATAAGATCTCATAAAAGATCACAGGCTACTCTACTGCCAACCTTCTACTGCCAGTGTCAGAGTCAGACCTGAACTCATCATTTGCATTCATCATCCAATTCCAAGTTCATATTAATCCCAGTGAAAAAGGAGATTATTTGCCCTGCAGCACTGTCCTAGTCATGTGGTGGTAGGTGAACACAAAAATACGCCTTATTCTCTTCTACCACAGATCCTTGCCAGATGTGGAGCCCTGCTGTTGGCTTTTCCGAAAACAAAGTATATTTTCAGAGTAACAGAAGTATATTTTCAGAGTAACAGCACAATGAACTGGAGTTTGAAGGTGCGTTAACCTGGATCTGTTTAAAGCAGGAAAAAAGAAAAAAAATAAAAATAAAAATAAAAATAAAAATAAAAATAAAAAGGAAGCTGTAATTCTCTTTCTAGGAGGCTAAAGGTTAGATTTGTTAACAATGACCTTTTCAGACCTTTCCTGTTCATGCAGGAAAAGCATTTTGACTTCTAAGAGGGACTGAAAATGCAAACTTTATCAGATAAAGTGCCCAGGTACATTTCAGCCTTAGAGAAAAGAAAGACAGAACCTATGAAGATCATTAATAAGAAAAATACTTATCTGTTTATGTTTGAATGAGGTACTAATATTTTTATATAGTAGCACATATCTGCTACATCTGTTTTGTACTGCAATCAGTTTTTGTATTACTTCATTGTCCAAGAAACAGATCTACAAATTATTTATTTGTGTATCTGGTCATTGCTGATAAGACAAGCTAACATAGAACTCCTGTGATATCACTTATCACACAACACAGAAAATTTGATCTTATTTGTCAACCACTTAATCACTGAAAAAAGACAACAAGTAAGCATAATTGAGGTTTATCTTTTAAAAGGCAGTTGAATTATTTCAGTATGAGTATCTACAATATCGCTCAAGTTCTTGAAATTAAGCTTTACATATTTCTAGGAAAGCTCGGAGTAGCTAATAAATAAGAGAAGTAGGTAAATTTTTAAACACATGACTCTTATCAGCTTGAATGTACTATTAACCTATAACTGCAATTAATGAGTATCTTTGATTTCAGGAAACTGACTTTGCCTGATTTATATTTAGACAGTTTCCCAAGTAGTGAATTTTGTTTTGTTTCTCATAGCCCATATAGCAGCTGGGACAGGGCAGAGTGTAACAGGCGCTCACCAAGCTTCCAGGTTTACGCAGGGTTGTTTGTGCTCAATGGGATGCTGAGAAATTGCCCATCTCTATATAGCATGAGGAAAATTAACAAAGAAACATACATGCTACCTTCCAGGTAATGAGCAAAACATTACATTTTTTATTCTGATGTATGTCTTTGTCTCTTGACAGTGTCATTTCTCCAGCCTCTGATAAAGCTGCTGTGTTCTTCTCTGTGGTGACAGTCTTATACCATTTCTTTCTCTCTAACTTTATACGTTTTTATAAAGAGAGAGAAAAACTCCATTTGGGACAGGAAAATGATAGTGTACTATCTATGTTGACAGAGAATGTACGGTATAGACTGTTTCTCTACTGAGAAGGAGAGCACCTAGTTAGCATAGTAAAGATGGTCAAGCAACCCCTGATCTGTCCAATGTTATTTTCCAGGATGGTTTCACTTCCATTTCAACCAGCCATACACTCAACAGGCATAAAAACTGGAACCATTATCTCTATCTTGGTCTCAAACCAGGCACTTCTCATGGCTGCTCAGTGCTGCGTAGCCGCAGAGTTGTATGTGCACCCTCAGCCAGACACATCTCTGACAGCAGTTCTGTGGAACATACAGGTTTGGAAGCACAAGACAGGCACCCAGAGATTCTGGCTTCTGATCTGAACCAGACAATTGCAACAGAAACAGTCCTTGCCTAGGAAACCTGAACTGAGCAGTGGTAGTTCAGATTTACCTAGATATTCTCTGAACTTCCTGCACAAATAAACACAGTAGTATTTTTACATTCATTATACATTAGTATTTCTGATAACATCAGAAACATGAAAGAAAAAACACCAAAAAACTTTTGACCCAGCTTTTTTCACTGTCTGCTCTCCTCCTCCTCCAGGCCTTTGAGTTCAGGCCAGAAGGTTCTTTCACAGCTCTTGAAGACAGTGATCTGCTGCTTTGCTTTCCCAACAGGGAAGTCTCAGGTTTATTTCAAAGGCCAGTTACATTTCAACATGTATTTTCTGCAGGTTTTTGTGACAACACTGCAGTTGGACTCCTCCTGCAGCAGCCAGTAGTATCAGAAAGCCAGATTCACTTTTCTGCTCTGTTTGCTGTTCCTCAGTGTCTCCCTTTTCTCTCCTTGACTCCCCACTCCCACTCCTGAACTTTGATGATCTTTAACCTTCTTCAAGTACAGAGCAACTATTTCAAAACTATATCTTTTTTTCTATGCTGTGCCAGACATGAGTAGGTGGGTGGATCAAAAGGCCTAGGAAAGGTCTCACAAACTCTCTCCCTTAGCAACTTTCTGAATTATAATTTCATTAATATGTGCTCTAGAGTATCTTTATCCTTCTGCCAACAAGTATTATTATATTCATCATTAAAATGTTTAACAAGAAGTGTATTTGATTGTAGTCATGCAGAATGAATATCTTTTCTTCTGTGATAGCTTGTGTTACAGCGATCATGTTATCAAACTCTTATGACAGGTTTTTATTTATACAGATAAAGAATGGAAACAACAACAACAGAAACTGAGCAATCTTAAAATAAATAACTTCCCTTATGTACTAAGCAGATTGAGCAGATCATAATCCCTGAGTCCCTGAGTTCAAGCAATTTATTACACTATATTCTGTTTCCTGTGAGAGAAAGCCTGACATACAAATGCACAGCCAACACTGAACCACTACCAGTTTTTTAAGGATTAGTGTATGCACATAGAAAAGGATACAGAATGCCCTGTATACCAGTGATTGGCATTATGGCACTGCACAGTATTAGCAATAAAATTATACCATGCTTTCAGAAAATACTCAGGTCACTGAGTAAAAACAGTTTCCTGTGATGAATAAAGTATTCTCAGGGTACTTTTCATTTAGTTTCCTCTGTGATAATAAGAAACTTCCACCCAGATGTGTTCCACCATGTCTGGTTAAAAAGCATTTTTTTTCTGCTAAGTTACTCTGGAAATAAGAGGGTTCAACTCTTTTCACGTTAATGCAAACTAGTCATTAGACATGAATGCGCAGAGTGAATAAGACTGTAGAACTAATCAAGGGGTAAATAACACTGAAATGCCTCCTTGCAGCATTTTCTTGAAGAAAATCATCATTCAAATCATTTAAATTTGGTTCTTCCTGCTCAATAAAGGAAACACAAATCAAGTCGTCAGTAAGCTTTTCATTTCTCATTGCCTACTGTCACTTCTTTAGGGCCTGTTGTACAAATAGGTCTATGCTTTGTGTGTAGAGTACTGGAAGACAAGGTTCCTTCCTCTCACAGGACATCTGCTCTGCATCTTACCTTTCTAGTGCCCTTCCTAATTGACTCTGAGCTTTAACAAAAAGGCTGAACAAACTGCTGCAGAAGGATCTGCTTGCCTTGAGGTTCAGCCCTTTTCAAGGGTCTCATTTTATTTCCTGTGGAAGGTTTTAAAGAGTAATATCATGAGACTGACAGTAGTGCCCTGCAGTATAGAACTGAACTATCAGCACAATTAATCTGAACTTACACCTGATTTCCACTTAGTGTTGAGAGATGTTGTTTGCAGAAGCATTAGACCTACTGTTTTTTTTTCAGCAGAGTGCAGATATAATGTTGACCTGGGCACTTCGAGAGCAATGGGGTCCCATTATAGTATTACAGTGTACCAACAACCAATTTCCCTAGATGTTAGTCCAATCCAATCTGTCATACCAAATGGAAAAGAAAAAAAAAAAATAAAAAAAATAAAAAAAATTGCACAAGCAAACTATAAATAAATAAATAAATAAATAAATAAATAAATAAATAAATAAATAAATAAATAATGCTGACACAGAGACCTTTTCTAAGAAATTCAGCAGTTACAAATGCTGAGAATAATCTCCATCTACTCATAAACACTGCATGGCCAGTAGGAACATGGCAAATGAGCAGAAGAAAATGCAAGAAAAAAAAGACCATACCAATCTGACAGAAATTACAAAGAATCTAACATGTGACCTGGTCATCTGCTACCAGAGCTAAGGAGACTGGAGTCTGAAAGAAAAGAATCTTAGTGAAGTAACAACTATCACATGAGTGCCTCCACAGAATCTCTATCACTGAGAGTACTCCGTGATACAAGACCCCAGGTGGCCCATTAACTCTATTGGTTAAAACTAAGTCCTGAAATTCACGTAGACTGCATTCATTTTGTGTGTTTCTTACCCTCCCCCATCTTTCTTCTTTTCTCTTTCCTTTTTGAATAAAGTTCTCTTTTCTAAATGTTCTTCTGCAGCTCCTACCATGATCCCAAAACTGAAAAACAACAAAAAGTTTTGTTTGTCTTTGTAAAGAAACATTATTGAAAACAAAAATCAATATGCAAAATCAAAGCTGTATCTTCCAGTTTTGCAGTTCTTATTTTTGTGTGCATGCACTATCATTCTCAGAGAAACCATCAAATATCAATTTCAGTATCACCAACCAGACAATTTTAACTACATTTTCCTCACTAAGGATAGTTAATTCCATCTTTTAATACATCTAGGAGATTGTCAAATGGTAGGATTCTCCACAATAAGAAT
The DNA here is from genome assembly GCF_039878825.1 of Excalfactoria chinensis. Taxonomy (NCBI): domain Eukaryota; kingdom Metazoa; phylum Chordata; class Aves; order Galliformes; family Phasianidae; genus Excalfactoria; species Excalfactoria chinensis. Next base: position 57,391,051 of record NC_092857.1, on the reverse strand, counting down.
CTCAAAAAAGAAAAAAAGAAACATCATGCAGTCAGAAGAGAAGAGAACTGTAATAAGGATTTCTACCTTTAAATATTTTGCTAATGCTTTGCATTTTCATTGGCAGAAGTCATTTATGAATCTTTAATAAAACCTATAAACCATATTTTCCTTAAGGTTTCCCTGGCCAAGGTGTGCATATTCAAAACTTTGTTTCCTTACAACTCGGTGATGTCAATGTTTTTTATAAGCATAACAACAGCTCTCATGTCCAGATGGACAGTTGTGTAAAGTGCCTCCAGCGACTGATGGTCTTCAACACCTTTGTCAGTGACACAGACAGTGGGATCAAATGCACCCTCAGCTAGTTTGCTGGCAACACCAAGGTGACTGGTGCAGTTGATATGGCAGAAGGAAGGAATGCTATCTTGAAGGATCTGGACAAATTTGAGAAGTCAGCCCACAGAAACCTGAAGAGATATAGTACAAAGGGGGATAGAAGAAAATCTTGAGAGCAGCCTTGTAGAGCAACCCTTGGGGGCTTTGGTGGATGAAAAGCTTGATGCGAGTTAACAGTGTACATCTGGAAGGCCAGCAATACTCTGGCCTGTGTCAAAAGTGGGGTGGTCAGCAGGGAGAGGGAGATGATTTACCCCACTCTGTTCTGTCCTTTTGAGGCCCCATCTGGACTGCTGCATCCAGGTTTGGGTCCCCTAGCATATGAAAGATGTGGAGCTGTTGAAGCAGGTCAAGAGGCTCAAAGGGCTGGAGCATCTCTCCCATGAAAAAAAGTTGAGGGAGCTAGACATGTTTGTCTTAGAGAAGGCTCCAGGGAGAGCTCACTGTGACTGTGCAGTACTTCAAGGGAGCATATAAACAGGAGGGAAACTAACATTTTACACAAGTGTATAGTGATAGGGTAAGGGGAAAGGTTTAAACTAAGAGAAGGAACATTTAGATTAGATATAAGGAACAACTTTTTCACTCAGAGGATGGCGAGGCTCTAGAATAGGCTGCTGAGTGAAGCTGTAGTGCTGCGTCCATGGAGGTCCTGAAGGCCAGGTTCAGTGGGGCCCTGGGCAGCCTGAGCTGGTGGGTGGTAGCCCTGTCCACGGCAAGGGGCTGGAACCTGGTGGGCTTTAAGGACCTTTCCAACTCCAGCTATTTTGATTCCATTATATGATTCCTTAAGTCCAAGGGCAATTTAGTCAAAAGAAATAACACCACAGAACTTTTCTAGCAAAGAGCACATCACGCTTTACCCCTACTCTGACAAGGTATGAATACCCACTTTCCTTCTCTTTTATGCTAATCAAAACTAATAAGTCTTCTTTGTACTGCTTTCTGACTCGTCTTAGGGATTTATCACCTTATCACCACCACGTCTTTTCTCCTCTTCCAAGAAACGTGAAGCGCTGAAGGTGTTTCTGGGTATAAAAAAGCAGAGAAGCAGAAAGCAAAATAGTGACAAAATATAATTGTGAAATAAAAGGAATTTGATAACATTTCAGCCTGATTTACTTTGCTTGTCTTTCTGTGGTCTCCAGTGTGAGGACTGAAAGTCTGCATGAGACCTGTGAGGATGAGTGTTTTTTGCCACAAAACAACCAGTTAAAAATCTGGATCACTGAAATTTTGGGAAGGATTCCAGATGCCTGTGGTAAATAGTTAATACTCTTTAAATGATCTTACATTACCAGGTTAGTTTTGTTTTTGGCATCCTGAATTATTCTATAAAGCCATTCAGCAAGTCTCTAAATGTGATTGCTTTGCTTATGTTCATTTAACAGCTATTGAAAGAAAACATCCCAACTGTAATTTTTAAAAATATTCCTTTTGAGACCAATAAAATGTCAAAATCAAGAGGGAGTTTTTGGTGAAGACGCTTATAAGAATGAACAAAAGTTTGCAGCAGAAGAGGAATAATTTAAATACAGACTTCATTCTTTCAGTGTGCTAGTCAAAACTGAAAGGTTTTGTTTAACAAATCCTTCAGAAACTTCAGTGCCCCATTTGGTGTGGGAAGGATTGGAACTGCTGAAAGTTCATTTCTGATGAGGAATCATGAGAGCAAGAGGACAAGAAAGAAGATAAGAAGATATGGCAGCTTCAGCTAAAGAAACCATCTCAGGCAGATCTCAGATAAGCACATTTTCTGAGATGGATGTTGAAGTTGTATAATAATGGGCATTTGAACAGCCATTTTATGGAATGTAGAGAATCATTTCTAGGCCTGCAGTTTCATTGTCATTATGCTATGAAACAAGTGGAAAGGAGGAGATAAGGGGAAAGAAAATACAACAACAAAATATTACTGACTTAGTCTTGTCTTATTTCTCCCCTCTGCCACATCTCATGTTCAATTCAACATACCCAGCTCAAATACTCCAGTGCATTTCCCTTGAACCTTGTCTGTACTCAAGCTCTTAAGCAGCTATCACAGGCCTTCAGAAGAAAATTGAAAAAGCTAAAACCTTGTTTACAAAAATCGTAGTACAATAGGCAGCATATGTTCAATGAAAACATCCCTGAGAAACAATCAAAAAAATTTCCTTTACAAAAATCGTTACAGACACTAAAAAAAAAAAAAAAAAAAAAAAAAAAAAAAAAAAAAAAAGCAATTTCATATTTAGGAAAAACAAAATACTAACAAAAGTATATTAAACTACTTATTATTTTTTTTAATGTTTCTCAATTCACCTCTCTTCTAAAAGTGAAGAACAGTATTAGATTGCAAATCATATCAATTTCTTGATTTAATCTGAATTTCTTTTTCAAGTTCCTTTCTTCTTGTTTAGCAAATTTATCATCAGGATAATTATCAGGGAAATATCATCACTCCTCAAAAATCCTTTTTTTCTGTTGAACCACTGTAAAAACTTCCTCAGGCTGTACAGTTTTGAGTGGCTCAGGAAAGTAATTGCAACCAGAAAAACAGAAAACTTCCACATTGCAAGAAATCTAAAGTAGATCTCCATTACATGTTTAAGGAAGACCTTCCTTCCACGGCCAGACATGTTCACCAAGAGGTAGAGTAAGTCTGAGGACTGCAGAATTGAAAAAATTAACAAGAAACTGTAAGGCTTTCATTGGTACTGACAGACTGTGTAATCTCAAATTTAAAAACAACAACAGCAAAACCTGAATAACTGACCTGTACCTTTATTTTTACACTACAAAAGAAAACTAATAAAATCCTATAATACGTGAAAGGAATGTAAAACATTTTATAATTAATGAATATCACTGCACAAAAGGAGAAAATTGTATGTTCTGAATTTAGAATCGTAGCTCCTTTAAGTACTGACAGATCACAGTCACCTGCATATATAGCATACATTTGAAGAATGACTTGGGGAAGCAAATGTATATTTCTTTTGCATTAATGTGATTACAATACAAAAATTTTGAATTTTCCATAGGGATTGATCATGTTAATGCTAACACATGAAGAGTCTGCTCTTCAACCAGTTGAAAGTGTAAGGATACTTGATCTCTCACAGGTCTTACTTTATAAATACGAAAAATATTTTCTTGCCCAAATTATTTGAGTCAAGCTAGACCTGTTTGACGTTCAAGTACCCTGTTGGTTGACATTCACAAGAAAGAACCAAAGAGTGGAAATACAACTAGGAATCTTTCTCTCACCTTCTAAATACTGCCCTGAATCGGGAAGCTTTATTTGCTATTCGGCTCTAACCCATTTATTTTAAAAGTACACATTGCAGATTAGAGATGGGTGGTGTACAAACTCATTAGGTTGATCAGTTCTAATACATATAAGAAAACTTCTTTGACTCTTTTTTTCTATCAGACTAGCAGTTGACATAACTGAGCAACTAATGATATTGTTGCATAATGCACCTCAGTGATGATGCCAGGTCCCTGGGAATAAATGAGGAATACGTCAAGAAATTTCAAGGAAGTAATTTTTAATTTACATGACCACAATCAAGGATAATATAATTTTTTTTTTTTTTTTAAATTTCATCAAAATCTTCTGTATTATGTGAAGATCTCACCTTAGGTTTTAAAGTAAAGACTCCCATGGTTCTCTGGTACTGAATTCTGCAGTCAGTGCAAATATTATAGCAAGTCTCAGTAAAATAAAAGTGATGCTTTTCACAATGTTTAATGCAGAATTCCAAAACCTATTGATAATAAGTTACCTATATCAAGTATGAGATACTTGTCTGCTTGTGTAAACACACAGTAATCTGAAGTCAGGTCAAATTTTAAATTTAAACTCAGTGTGTTTTTCTTTTTCTCTTCCCTCCTCCCCTTTTACCCCCTCCTCCCCCCCAAATATTTGAATATTTCACAGTCTTTAGTATATCAGTGCTTATTTAATGGCAACACACAACTAGACTCATAATGCTATATATTCATGCAGGTGTGTCATTTTCAGTTTTTATTCTTTCACAGAAAAGAAAATTTGCTTTCAAGTCTGGAAAAATAATTCTTCTAAAATATTTTTAATGAGGAAATGATCTGCGCTGGACTAGAGACTGTTCAATAGCAATAGCAACATGTCTATGTGCCTCTCAATTTCTGAACAATCTCTGCTTAATGAAAAAAAAAAAAAAAAAAGAGCAGAATGTACTTTACAGTAGGCAATTCTAAGCATGCCTTTTTCTGTTCCATAGGAAATACATATATGTATATATCTATGTATGTATTGCATATATAAACTATATATATATAAACAATACACTTTTTTGTTTGTTTATTTATGGAAATAATTTTGACTTCACACAGCAACAGATACAAATTAATTATTTCAGGGATAACTAGATGAAGCAAAATTAAGAAGTAATAAAGAACAGAAAAGACAAGCTATTTATGAAAAATATCTTGCTTTGAAATTGCAAGTAGAAGAGCTTAGAGATGTAACAAAACTGTCTTTCTCCTTTTGAAGGTCAAACTGCACTGATTAAGAAGTCAATTCCAATATAGTCCTAATGTTTACCACCCTGTCATGCAATACATATGTTAGCTGAAGTGGCTGAACATCAAAAAAGGTAAGAATGGTGACATTTGAACTAATACCAAATAAGCTTCAAAAATAATTATTGCTGAGGTAATCTGAGGCAGTTTACATGTTCTGCAGCATAGCACAGATTGTAGCAGAAAACTTCCGACTCAGGTGCTACTGATAGCAAAAGGAAGAAGACCTGAAACTCATTCAGTATCAGAGGGCTAGACTAGATAATTCATGAGGTGATAATTCATACAGCTATTTGTTCAGCTTCTCAAAAGCATTCTGAAGTTTATGTCAGACTCCAAGTTTCTGTAACCACACTGCTAGCACTATCAATGTATTGTAACCAAGTAGGGTAAAAATACAGTCAATCCAATGTCTGCAGATAGTGTGAAACAAGCACCGATATGTATACATGCCACAAGAAAATCTATACTGCTAGACTGCTGGAGTTCTTTCTTTGTCCATTAAAAAAACAAAAACAAAAGCAAAAACAAAAAAACCCTCCATGTTTAATATTTAGTCTCTCTCTCTCTCTTTTTTTTTTTCTTTTTCTTTTTTTTTTTTTAATCGCAAACAAATGAAATAAAACAAATTTCACCAAAAAATGGGATGAGAGACAGCAGATGATCTTTAGGAGGGTTTCCTCATTAGAAAACAATTGGTGTCCAGCTATCCTGACAGTAACTTTCACAGATAATTATGTGGAAAGGACTACTGGCGTTAGGAAAATTGAAATAAAAGAACATGAGATACAAGGGTATGAGGTCAGGAGTGTGCTTGCTTGGATTAAATGGCTGATCTAGAGTGACTATAGTTTACTGTATGAAAAAGTGCACTTCTATTTGAAAAATGCCTGGCTATATGCACACATAAAGCACTTATCTGTGCTAATGAATATATATCTTCAAGTTGCCTGTAAGGTACAAAGAACCTTTCTTCCCTCTGCCATTTTAGAATTTAATTGCACTTTGAACAAAGCAAATTCTGGATTTACTCCTGAGTAAATGAGCTCAGGAACTGGCTGATAGCTTGCAAATCATTTATAATGATTTGGGGCCTAAATAACATATTAAATTTTGGAAAGTTCACATTTGCACTTATTTTAATGTCCTGAAACACTTACAAATATCGTATTCTTCATCTGTGGAATCTAACTCAAATTACAGAAGGCTTAATTCATCTCCTTGTTGGCTTTCATTGCTACATGGGAAAATAATAGCGGACATTTCTAAAGAGCATTTCCTTCTCTGTGTGTACCTGTACGATGTCAAAAAACACTGCCATCTACATATCTGGTAAGCAAATATTTTATTACAATTCAGTGTCACTCAGAAACCTCCAAATCAAAAATTCAGCTGGTTTTCCTGCTGTTATGAAGACTGACTTGCATCTTTTGCAGTTTTATGCATTCTGCCAGGTTTTATTCTATAGACAGGAAGAAAATGGGGACAAAGAATAGAAACCATATTATTGTTCATCTCTTTTTCTCTTGCACACATAGCTCACATTCCAAAGCTGATTCTGTGAAATGGCGATGCCACCTCATCTTGACCTCAGTTTATAGGCCAAGGCAATGCTAACAAATCTGCTAAAATGTACAGGATCAGATAAGCCAACAAGAAAAAGTAAGTAAGCATCATGATAAAGTGTATTTTTGCATTCATTTAATTTGATGTGGATCAACGCAATGCTGTTATATGAATACTTAATGCATTTTCTTTGTTGTAACATCTATACTTTAAATCTCAATGTACATAAATGCCTTTTATAACGTTGAATCTAAATTTCTGCTTTTTTCAGGAATGCATTTAATTTACGCTATCAAAATCCTTTACAATTAGTATTCATCTCCTCAGCGTTAGAAATCACAAAATTGGGTATTAAATAATCAACATTAGTTCATTGTTACAGACACTGTGAACTGTAACCACAGTATTTCAGTAATAGTATAAAAAGACAATGAGACAACAGATAATATTTACATACAATCTATTAATTATTTAACTTTTTGAATTATCATTATATATTTATAATCTTAATTATGCACACAAATGCCCTCAATATTAAATGGGGAAATTATATTATCATTATTATTATTATTATTAGACATGGCACAACAAAAGCAATGCCGTGCAGCCTGCTTATAATGGATCGCTAGTGCCCCCTTCTGATAGGAAGCATGAAAAAATACCGAAGTTTAACACAGCATACTTCAGGCACATTCTAATGCCTAGATAATTATTTAAGATTTCTGTTATTTTTAATAAAGGAATAGTGCGAGAAAGCTAGATATAAACTAACCAACTTTGCATTCTTAGTCTTCAGCAAATTTTGTTTAGCAAACCATATTGTAAAGGGGAGATAAAAAGAAAAAAAGGATCATGCTGAGAAAAATGGCATAAGTGAAAATACACTTTAAACCTTAATTTTTGAGTCAGTCTCACAGCAAAACTTTTGCAAATTGTATCAGTTGACAATGGACGTCTTTCTTAATAATAACTCTCCATGCATGTACATGGAAAAAATACAGCAGAGCTACAGCCCAGAATTAATCATGTTAAATGTCATATTGCCAGGTTTCCTACAGAACTGTTGCCGATGCGAATAAAGACATGCTCATTCATTATGGCTCTTTCCCTTTGACTTAATATAAAGGGCAAAAGGCAGCATGATAGATTTAAAAGATATTGTCTACAGCATTGATTGCTCTATATCAATACTTTTTTGTTTCTGCATCTTGATACTTTTTGTTTTGCATGGTGTGCACTCATTCTTGCATTATTTGATAGAATCTTACATCTTCATTTGGATTTTAACCATTTTCTAGCAATTGCTAGATAGAGGATTGGATTCAAGTATGGCAGTATCAAAGAAATTAAGACAACTGAAAAAAAGGGGAGGATGTTTCTTTCTAATTTGAACATATTCTTTCCTTCCAATTGTGGAAGTCAAATATGCAGGTTTTATACTCATGCGATTCTTTAGTTTGATTTGTCATCCTTTTTTCTACTTTCTATTTATTTATTTATTTACTTATTTATTCTAATTAATAGTATTAATGTTCTGAAGGGTTCGATGAAAGAAACCAGAAGCAAATCAACAGCAACTTTCAGTGACTCAAAAAAAGATCCCAGTATTCAGCTGGAAGCTTTTTCTCCAAAGGCACTATACAGTACTTGAGATCAACACCAGGAACAAATTACTGTTGTAAGCAGAAGTGCCAATGTAAAACAGGACGATTAGATGGATCTTAACAAGCCTTAAAACGAGTATTTATTGAAGTTAAGCATGTGTTTTGTCTGCAAGGTGGACTCTCGAATATTTTCATAATAACTCTTGAGTGAAATAATGCTCTTATTTTAAGCTGATGTATCTACTTTCTGCATCTGGGTGGTCTGAACAAATTCACTCTTACCATAATCATTTCTCACACAAAAATCAAGAGATTCAGCTCTCCGACAGAACATTCTCTTCTGCTAACTATTGCACTAAATATATTTGGAGCCGTGTTTCGTGTCACAAATTTTAAGAGGCTGATTTCAAGAAACGTGGCAAAAACAGAAGTCAGAGATTTCATCGACAACTGCAGATAATAATCTTTTTTTTTTTTTTTTCTTCTAGAAATTAAAAATGTGTTATGTACTTAGCAAAAAAATCTTGCCTCCTTCAAACAGACATCTTAGCACTCCTATGTTATAGCACATACTCTCAGTTAACTCAGGCTTTTCAGGCAAATCAACAGCGAGAAATACAAATGTTGTGTGCATGCTTCACAGAAATCTCCATTTTTATTTCTTGTCCACATCACCTTGCTCGTCATTACATCACAATTTCTGAAAACATGAAAGGCAAAAATAGATATATAAATAAAAAGGCATTTTAAATAATAAATTCTAGATTGAACATTTCTCTGTGAAAGACAATTGTGCTCCGAGACCGTCCTGCCACAGCCTCGTTGCAAGGGTTCCCACTTACATTTCTCAAACTATTCCAGCATTTTTAGGACTATAACATCTCGGATGTCTCTGCATGTAGCTCGGTGCATCGCTCCCACTGCCCTGGAACAGGACAGGGGGGACTGTCTGAAAACAGACAGCATCACATTAACCGGCAACAGGTGAGCGGGCTGCCCATGCCTGCCACCTGAGCCTGCCCTCCAAAGAGCCGTGGGGTATGAGCACCAAGGGGGATCATTTTTAACAGTTGAGAGTGGCAGACAGAGCAATGTGGAAATAACAGAACCAGCACGGGTTGGCTTTTCTGTTCCAGGAGCGTGCTGCCCTTCCAGCCTTGCACAATGCTTAAAGGCACAAAGCGGTACATTGGTTCTATTCCCTGCTGTTTATCCACCAAACCCCCATGCTTGTAAAAAACCGTTTTGAAATATAAAGGTAGGGAATTTTGTGAAAAAAAGTAAACTGCCTAGGAAGGAGTCAAGAAAATAACTGCTGCATGAGTTCTTCAAAGGCAGGCTTTTAGTAATTGTATGTGATTTGGAAGAGATATTCCAGATGTTTCATTTTTATTAAAAATGAATTCTAGCATTCATTTGTGGAGTAATGTGAATGATACAAAATGTTGCTCTATGTTCTCTAACTTGGCTGAACTTTCCAGTCTACAGCACTGTGATTTTTATGGCTAGTTTTAAAACTGTCTGGAAGAAAAAAAATAATAATGAAATTGCAACAGTTTGCCAAGTGTAAATGAAAATATAATTTCAGTGGAGAGAACTTGGATGATAACGCAATAATGTAAGTATCAGTCATCAATATAAATCATATGATAACTGATATATATAATTTATATTAAAAGAGTAGCCTGGCAAATTTACATAACCTGATGTTCTAGGCCTGAATTCCAAGTGCATACTCCCAAATTTTGAACTGCAATAGCTAAGAAAGTCTTCAAATTAAGTGGGTTTACTTTAAGTTTTTCAGAAATATTGCCTGAAGTATGGCATAAATCTCAGCCTTGTAATGCACAGTGACTTCACTTGGGCTCTTCAAGTGACAGTAATACTTGGTATAGTTGGGCACAGTGGGATGCTACCTGCCACTGCTTTTCTTTCCATATTTCCATGCAGCAAGGTGTGATGAAGATCAATGCCACGGCATGCTCAAAATGTGAGTTATATCTTCTGTCCAGCCACAATGCTTCTCATTAAATCTCTAATTCATGTGGTTGCCATCTTACCTGACCCATTTTCTATTGATGTCTAAATTCTAAGTGTAATGAAAACAAACTCAAAAAAACAAAGCAAAACAAAAAACAAAACAAAAACAAAAAACAGAGGAGCAAAACAGAAGTGGCTCTCTCAGGTGGAGCTTCACAAAACCAGGTGCAGATGGGCCTTGCAGCACCACCTCATTCTGCTCCACATCCCAAAATCCCACCTCCAACTCTGCACAAACCACTGGAAACCACCACTCACCTGTAGCAGTAGATCTCCTGCTTCTTAGCCCACCAGAAGTTGTGCCACCACAAAGAGCAAAAGCTAAGCCCCAAATACCCCACACTGTGTGCACCATAGAAGTTTGTGCAAATGAGCTCTGGTCTTGTGCTGTTCAGCCCTTATTACAAAGTTAGTGGTAATATGCACATGGAGGCAATTAGTCACTGTGTCCCCATGCCTTCAGGTGAATCTACAGACCTGCTCCTCCTGGCACACACTGGGCAGTAGCCAGGAATAAGTGTGTGGCCACTTCTGCCTCTGAGAAAACATCTAGTAGTATTGCTCCATGGATCCATCTTGCCCTGACATTGCTTTTTACAGAGTTGAATTGTCTTTTCACACTGTGACTTCAGCTTTCTCACATAAGAATTCTAATAATGAAGAGAATTTAGGAAAGAATAATAAGGCTGGCTTAGAAAACCAGGAAATCAGTAATGTAAGGCGAGAGAAACCGCTAATTTGTTAGGAATAAAACCACTTTGCCTTGAGCAAAATTCAAGCTCAGATTCCTAGCTCACAACCACACACACAGGCTGCAAATGCAGCTCCTCCAGAAAAGAGTCTGGATGCCTGCAAGCAACTGAATAGACACCAGTGCCTTGAGAATCTTATGAATTTTAACAGCAGTCTTTCACATTAAAACATCATTCACAAGCCTGGTTTTGATAACCATAATCCAAATTCCTCATTTTGTACTGCACTGTCATTGCTAGGGTTTCTAAGTATGAAGTTACTCGTAGTTGGCTGTGGGATTTTCAGCTGGAATTTGAGTTTGTGAAGGGAAGGGTCCACCCAAACTTCCTAGATAGCATTAAAAAAAAAGCTCCATGGAGATTAACTGAGTTTCTCTTCATTCAGGCAGTCTTCCAGTCCCCTTACTTTTGCAGCTAAATGTGACGTTATTGCAGGATAGCTCAAAGAGCTCAGTTGTAGCTGAAAAACTGCTAGAGTTGTTGCTCTATGCCTAGGAAATGGGAAAAGTGAACACATCAAAGCTACTGCCATGAAGATAATCATTTGTTCGTCCTCCTGAGCAAAATTTTGCAAGAACTTTAGCAACACTGTTCTTAAAATGAAGTAGAGAATTGCCTAAAATTATATTGGGGAATTACAGCTGTTGTATGCTGAATATTGTTTCACAGTTGGAAGCATGCAACTGGCTGTAGAAATGCATATATGCATCTGTGTGTCTGCTGCATGTGAAGTCTAGAGGGATTATTCCATGTTAATGAGGGCCGAGGAATTCCTCTAGCAGCAACTTGCATAAGTGAGAATCACGTAATTTAAAGCTGGCCAGGGGCAGCTTTAACTTACACACCATTTTCAAAAATTGCTTTTTTTTTTTTTTTTTTTTTTTTTGTCCTTTTTGAGGAAAGAAAAGCTATAACTGCACTCATTTACTAGCTTCCTTGCATTTTATATGTCCTATAACCCCTTCTGCAGGATGGATTTGCACCCTTCTAAAACCTGTAAGTGGAATAAATGTTATTTCCTTAATGGACGAATACTGATTTTGCAGAACGAAAGTGGTAATACTACACAATGCCTCTCTAAAGTCCATTAAATGAAACTCCAGGCTATATGGTCTGTAAATCTCAGCAGATTATGCTACTAGGGTAAATATTCTTCCTCTTCTCTGTCTCCTTTCTTCCTTGTTGTAAGGCAGCATGGAAAGGGATTCCTTTCAGTAACACTAACGGTTCTTTTCATTGATTTATGTGTATTACTGTCCTCAGAACAGGGAAAACATGGTAACTGTTTCAGACTTTATTTTCTGAAAACTAAACAAAGATATGTTAAAGTATAGGGCCCTTCTATCTGTAATCACTCAAGCCTCGTAATCATAACAATGATCTTTTTTTTCCCCCCATTAGACAAGCTATGCATAACTGTAAGGCACTGCTTCTCCAAAAGTGAAACATTTGTCTGTAAAGGGTCTGAATTTAATTTGCTGCAGATCTGAGAATGATGCTCTTGTTTTCAATGAATTTGCTTATCTTTAGCAATAGAAATCTCCATGTAAGCTAGATATGGATATAATGTAAGGCTGTAATCTTTACATGGCACAGCAGACTATTAACAGCATCAGTATAAGGGAAGCCACAAGCCAAAAACCAATATCTCTTACTGAATTTTCAACTGAACATCAAACGTTTTTCAAGACACCAACTCAAGCAAGCTCAGCATGTAGGTTGGAGCTTAGGAGGTGAAATGTGGTACTTATGATACAGACTGAATAGTCACCACTCTATCATCTCTACCCCTCTCTCCATCCCAAACAAGGACAGCCACTGCAAGACAAGCAAAGAAAGAAGATATAGAAAACAGCATCTGTCTGATCAGCCAGCCCTAGCAGAGTGCTGCAGCCAACGCACACTTCCAGGGCAGAGAGAAAAAAACATTAAGATATCACGAGTACAGATGCTTCCATATTTTGTTCGACCTTTGCTGAACACGGGTTCTAAACATATTCAACTCTGATGATTTCCAAAAGATTTGAGAAGAAGTTAAAACATATTTCATATGAAGAGTATAAGTGAGTTTGAGTCTTTTTTTTAAAACAGTACCATTAAAAGTTGGAGGGAGCTTAAAGTAGCAGAGATTAAAGAAACATCCAAGACAGCATTTTGTTTAAAAAAATTACAAAATCTCTATATAATGATTCAGAAGTAGTGGGGTTTTTAACTCCTGTACATTTAATTAATTTAAATATGAAGGAACACCTCTACTTTTCATGTTAACTACCATTTCTTTTATTCTCAGAGTAATCTCAGTAGGTGGAGGGAGGGAGAGGCAAACCTTTTAAGCATTTCTAGCCTGATCTGGAGGTGGAAAAAGAAGCTTATAGGCTCTGATAGTGACTGCCCCTTGAAAACAATAATTAGCAAAAAGTTTCAGCTGTCAAAAGCCCCGAAATCCCAGTGTCACCAGTGTGATCAGATCATTGATAGGCTATGCAAAGTCCTGTTCAGAAATGCAGGAGCTGCAGTGATGGGGATCAGCATGTTTGCAAGGTGTCACTTTCAGGCAGTGAAAAAAGAGAATGATTGTCAAATTTTAAAAAGTAAAAAATAAATCACAGAACTTAATCAGGGAGAGTCATAGCTGTAAGGCTGGTGCCTCAGCTAAACGTTCCCATTCACTCTTCTGGAGGAATAAACAAAATACTGTGTCAATAAAAAGAAAAGAAGGAAAAGTACAGCACAAAAGCATTTCTAAACTAATCTCATTTGGCCTTTGGACAGAAAAAATTGGTAACCACAGACATTTTGCCTTCAGTTTCTACTACAAAACAAATACTTAAGTACTCCTCAACATTTTAATGACTTTTATTTGGTGTAAGAAAAAAATGGTGTTTTACAGACCACAAAAGTCACGTTTTCTGCTACTGCAAGTTTGTCACCTTAACTAAAATGTAGCCTGTGGAGGCATCAGAACTTCAGGTTCTGTCAATGCTTTTTGCAGAAGAGCACATTTTTCCCATTTTCCACCTTTTTTTTTTTTTTTTTTTTTTTTTTTTTTATATATATATATAGTTGCAAAAAGACCAGCTGAAGCCTGTCAGCCCTTTGTGTGGGGCTCATTGCTGCCTGTATTCCTTTAGCACACTGCAGGCACAGCTACTCGAGTGGGGACTAATCGTGGCTGGTACAACAAGTGAAATATTTAGGAAATGAAAACAAGGTTGGAACAGTGGCAACTGTTTGCAGACTGTGTGCACCTACACATTCTCTGAGGCAGATAGATAATGATGGATGCATAAGGCAGTATGTTCCAAGCTATCCCCAGGCTCTGGGAACACACCACTATCAGCATTCTCACTTGGAGGGAGCAGCAAAGCCCCCAGCAGCACTGCACCATCAGCACACACCAGGCTTCTGCCTGCCTTTTAGCAGGGAGAAATAAAATGCATCTTAGCAATGGGGGAAAAGGAGAGGTTTCTCATTTGCTTTTTCCATAGGTGTGAACGAAGAGGAACAAAAATGACAGTAATTACCCTCGAACTGTAGCTGAACGTCTTACACTGATCTGCTTTATCTGTCAATCTCATTATAGTGCAGAGCAGAGAAGAGCCACAAAGCGTAGAAGGTGCACGGCTATGCTCTGCCCACCTCACTGCCCCACAGACAGGAACAGAAGTTCCCCAAGTCTAGGTGTGCTTTTCCTTTCCACCTTCGCCTCAGGTCCAGACTCACAATAAAAAGTTCAGGCGGTGCTTTTTCATCAGAGAGGGTCACCATAGGCACACCACTCATGAGGTGCAGGCCATTTCCATCAGGCTAAGCAGCTAAGCTTCCCTGCTATGCATCAAAATTTACAGTCTAATGAAAGCCCACTGGATATCTCCTAGCGATTTTCTGGGAAACCCATTGGTACCTCATCAAGATTTCAAAATATAGTTAAACGTGTACTTCTAAGTAGAAAGGTTACAGATAGCACCAGAACTCAAGAATATTCAGTAGAGAAGATCTCCATACATTTCAGTGTTTGAGTGAGATGCAGCCACAATCCTCATCTTTTCTCAGTCCACAGGACCTTTGCCAGCAAATACACAGATAAGATTAAAAGAGTTTTCAATATACTCTATTGTAACTGGCCTAACGATGAATTCCAGGTTCTGCTGCTGGTACCTCAACGAACAACCCATGAACAACTGAATAAAAAAGTCTCTCTTTTTCTTTTTTCTTTTTCTTTTCTTTTTTTTTTTTTTTTTTTTTCCTTAAAGAAAGAACAGTATTAGTTTTGATGTATACGATTTCAATTACAGCACATCATACCTCACAACTTCAGTGCATTAAGTGAAACAGAAAGGTTATTCAGTTAAACTACAGAATCTCTGGGTCTGTATGAAGTCTGTCCAATGGAAATCTTAATTATTAAGCAAGTCCAGCTTGCTAGCTAATTGGAGAAGAAGATATTTGCAAACCCCATTTTTTGAGAACGTACAGTTGTAATATTCCTATAACATCTCCCAGATTTGAAATGTGGCGCATTATTCATCCTGGGCCCTTTGATGTGTGTTCTTCCCTCAATCCATGCTCCAACAATTCTGTCATACAGAGAACTGAAAATTAAGTTATTCTCACCAGCAATACTCCCCCACAAAGAATCTATCAAACCATAGATATAAACCTCAGAACAATTCCTGCCAGGTTTCTCATGCAAATGCTGCAGAAAAACTTACAAGAGCACTTTAAGATATTGAGAACCCTTCAATACAACCCAGTATAATAACTTTTACTTGCTAATTTCTATGGGTCAGTTGCAAAGGAATAGACCTGTCAATCTTTTTCAGATGTAGCAGAATTTGTCTGTCTACAAACAGGGATACTTTGTTGTTGCCATAGAGACTAATCCTCCACTTTCCTTCTGTTGACACAGCTAGTCACACTCTAAACTACCTGATCACACTTTTAATAGGCAGCTGACTCCCGTACCATAAAATGCTCAAATCAAGTTCGCAACACTTGACGCGTCGACTGTTGCTTTTTAGAATAATATTAATAATAATAATAATATTAATAATGGTAACAAAGTGCTATGCAAACAGAATTCTACCACACTTACTTTAAAAAGTAGACTGTCTAGAGGTAGTCACTATCTAACAATTACTTTGTTCAAGTTCCAAATTAATTGTATTATTCTAAGTGAACAAACTCTTATAATAGAGGAAATGTTATTTTTACAACTTTTTAAATATCTTGGATGTGAATTTCCTTATGCATTAATTGACCAAACATGAAAAATGCTACAAAAATTATCCAGAAAATCTGCCTCGTTTCAAGGCATTCGGTAGATTGGATCATGTTTTCCTTTACAAATGTTCAAACCTGCTAAGGAAAAAATGTAGCAGCAACTTACTCCCTGTAATAAAGCGATGTTATAAGAAAGACAATTCTCATTTGGGTCAGCTGGAAATTTTATGAGGTTTTAGTAAACGTTGTAATTTTAAAGCTGATTCAAGCTGTATTCAAACATTTTTGGTTTGCAAATCAAATAGTGAGAAGTGAGATGTTTTCTTTAAAAAAAAAAAAAAATCCAGTACGTTTTCTTTTGTCCAGCTTAGAATAATCTTACATGTTTATTTTCTTTTAACATTCTCTGCTTAAATAAGAAGTAAATGGGGCACAAAACTACAAAATACAAGGACATCAATTTGTCAGATGAACTTTTCCTTCTAAAATGACAAAAAGTGTTAATCTTTCATGACAGCATTATTTTGATGCTTATTTTAAACAAATTCTTCTGTGTATTGCTAGCAAAATGCTCGTACGTACAATGTTCAAACTGCTTTTAGCAGCCTTCGGTGTTAAACTGCTGATTCTTTTACCGGTTCCTTCTAAGACAAAACAAAAATTCTGAAAGTAATTTTTTTTTCAAAAGCTATTTTGCCCTCCCTTAACATATATTACAAAAAGTTTGTTGTGACTCCTTCAATTAACAAGAAAAATTGATGTGTATCATTAATTACGTCAGTAGAAATCATAAATCATCTCTGAGTGCTGCAATTAATTATTTTAAAGTCATGTGAAGACAAATGACAGGCAGAAGATAAATCCATGGACCCTTCAGATCAGAGTGAAATTGGAGAGAGGAAAAAAAAAAAAAAAAAAAAGGAGTAGAAGAAAAAATGCAACAAAATCAGCAAGAGTTTATGAATTAAGGCACATGAATCATTTCTCCCTGTTTTAGCAGTGTTAACAGTGAGATTATAGCAAAACTAAAACACTAGTAGAAGTCAGAGGAGCCTCCATTACAACCCTTAATTGTCAAGGGATGAGAATTTTTATTTTTACTGCTTAATCAGAAACTGATTGAAAAATATTTTCCTATCAGCTCACCCTCTCTGTTTTACTATTTGACGCAGTTTTGGAAAAGGGCTGTTTAGATCCCAGAATGATCAAACAGTCCTTTTGTTGTTATTTTTTGTTTGTTTGTTTTGTTTTGTTTTTCCTGTTGAAACAATGTCTACCTTTAATATAAAATAGCAATATTCTGTGTATATATGTATCCACAGCAATCTTTGATTAATACTGTCTACTAATTTAACTCTGCTCATTCCTTGCTGTAATATCTGGACTAAAGGGTAGCTGAGGAATCTGAGGAATATGGAGAGGAAAGAAGAGTAACTCTTTCAAATAAATATATACACTGTGTTCATAATTTTTAATAAAAATTGCTGTTCTTAAGATTCAAGTGTACTGGTACTGCATTGGACTGCTACCTGCACACACACACAAAAGCATACAAATACATCCTATTGAAATCAAACAAATTTGTGCAGGAAGTCAGTATCTTGACAGAAAAACTGAACTTGGATTTTATCTCACTGGCTAGGAGATTTCCTGAAGAATGTGAGGATTTAAATTCTGTGCCAGCACTCTCTATAGGGATATTCACAAACACAACAGTACATACCTATTCTGTATGTACTTGTCCATGCTCACAGGCGCGTTCATATAGTTCTAACTCTTTTGCTTAGCTACAGTCTGAGGGCTGTACAAAGTGCAAAACAAGAAATATTAGAAAGTTCTCAGGTCCAGAATTTAAACACCTTTTTTCCACATAATGATGCATAGACATTACATAAAGACTCTCAAACCATTTACAAAATACTGAGGCATTCATTCTTCTCACATGCACTGAATGACACCTAACATGTTTCCAATATTTTTCCCACCGTAGGGTGTCACAGGGAATATCAGCGTGAACATCAGCGTACACAGAAAACACAACTTAGCATCCTCATTGAGGCACCAGCTATGAAAACAGCAAACACGCTAATAGGCCACAAGCAGCTGCACTTTGCAGAAGAGACAAACACACTAACAACACAAAACTTGCTGTACCTTTCACCTTAAAGCATTAAGGGCATATAAGCTTTCAGTGAGCAGAATTACGTTACAATTCTGAAGAAGCAAAATCTATTTTAAAGCATTACACAAAACCTGAAGACTGTGGGAAAGGTCTGAAAAGAGAAAGAGAGAGCAAGCTCTGGGGTCTTGTCACCATCATGTCAGTGACACATTAAATTTACAATTTTTGTTTTAGGTATTCTCAGGCTCCTGAGAAAAAAAAAAAGAGTTGTTGTTAACACTGCCCAGGTGATATTTGTGTAAATACAGCCAACACTTCTAAATCCCATAGTTGCTCAACAATTCAGCATTGCAAAGCAGTGTTTAGGTGGCAGGAAACATCTAAATTTTATTCAAAATAATTTTTCTCTTCTGCCACGAACAACAGAGCTACACAGGAGAACAAGAAAGGAAACCACTGTCAAAACAAACCTTATGAAAAGCAGTGTTTTCTGGTTATGTCTCCAGACATTGAGGCACTTGACTTTTATTCTTGCCAGAAATAACAATATCATGAAACTTTTGGACAATACACACAATAAAAATAATAGTTATTATTCTTCACAGAGGCATAGAATAGCATGTACAGATGAAAACTAGGACATAGCATTTTAATTTTACTGAAGGCATAGCAGAGAGTTATGCCATTTCCCTAACCTCAAAGAGAGTCCTGCATTTGGACTATCTTTTATTTATTTATTTATTTTCTTTTAATAAAAGTCAGCCAACCATAATATCCAAATGATAGCAAGTTTATACTAAGCTAGATTATAGCCAGGCATGTAAAAATTGCTTATCAGTTGGGGGCATAAGAAGTAATTGCCCTTTTTTTGACATGCAGCTTATCTCTGCTACTTAGTTGCATGAGTATTTTTCCAAGAAAATTAAAAGTTGAGCATTAGATTATGAGAACAAACTTGCCTTATATTACTCTCAGTAAATGTACCTTTGTTATATTCTTACCTCAAATAAATTTGTCTGTTGTGGTAAGCATATTTCACATCGCTGAGGAATAACAGGAAAATACAGACAAAAGGTTCTCCGTAAAGTTGAAAAGTCTTCCAAATTAAGGCCCATTGAAACTTCAAATAGTCTGACATGTCTACTTTATGAACTTGTATTGAGATTCCTAAGATGTAGGCTACTCACAAGTGAGATATATCATGTTAGCAAGATAGCTACATAACACCATGGTTTTGCAGATAACTAGTTTAGGAATCACCATTTTTCAAATTGACACCCATGCACAAATACATATCTTAATATTCTTTCTACAATTTACTTCAAAAACAGCATAGTAATTGACTGGAATGCATCTTGCTTTCTTTTCCTTAACTTTTACTTACACTGGTAAAAAGGACTTTTATTCCACTGTTTCTACCTTTGTTTTCTTGGTTGCGTGTTGCATGCTCCCCTCTTGCAACTTTCCACTTGCAACAATAGAAATGATTTAAAGATCAAAGAATATTGATCTTCATTCCAAAGTCAATGCCACATCTCTTAATATGTGCATCAAGGAATGTAAGTTAATTTACAGTCATGCACATGAGGCCATGCAGGACAAACCTTTCATTTCTACTGCAACTGCTGTTCAAAACAAAACAAAAGAAAACAAAAAAATTAACAGGTCAAAACCAGCACAACAGGAATACCGGATTAAATATTAATGCAAATCTGAAAAACTGAGCCAACAAGGAGTATTTAAATGAAAGAGTTTGCATTCATTCATTGTATTTCCATTCTTGTTCTCCCCACGCATTTATTCTTTTTTTTTTTTTTTTCTTTTAGGCTCAGTACTACAGCATATAATCTGTTTTTCTAACTTCTGCATGCCTTGTTTGGTCTTAAAATGACCACTGTGGACAGTTCTTAAAATACTCTGTGAGACTGTAAAGCCCTTATTAATTGAAACTAATGCTAAGAGGACTTTATAGACTATCTTCTGAGAACAATTTCACACATATTCTTCATGTTTCACCCACTATATTTTGCATACCACATTGACCCTCCCTCATGCTGCAGATTCTCAAATAAATGAAACAAACTTATCTTTACTTATTTCTACAGTTCTGTAAAATAATTTCCCATCTGTTAAAATGTGCTGTTTCTGGGGGAAAAAAAAAAAAAAAAAAAAAAAAAAAAAAAAAAAAAAAAAAAAAAAAGATGATCTTACTTTCACTTTTGTTGTAATTTTCAAATGTTGTTTTTTGTGTTTTTTTTTTTTTTTTTTTTTTTTTTCAAAAAGGTGAAGTTGCTACTAAAGGCATTTGCTTCCCTCCAGTATTCAGGGTATGGAAAAAGAGGCCGAAGGAGAAAAGAGTGCATGAAGGGCTTTTTGTTGTTGTACTTCATGTATTCAAAAGATAGAGATTTTCCCCACAAAAAAGATTATAGAACTATGCCCTGCTGCTTATAAATCTTAAGATGTATTTTGTCTATTCTTCCAAGAAACCTCCTTTTGTCCTTCTAACTCCTCCTGAGCAATATTTTATACCAGTATTACAGCAGTATTTTCTCTGTGTTAATAAATGGCAGAGTAGAATAGGTTCCTTTTTATTAACTGCTTTTAGAAGTCAGCTTCTCTAAAATGTATTTTTTTATTTAGAATTATTCAGCTTTTGTCACAGTCCTCTCCCCTTCAAATCAAAATGGCTGATATATAAAAATTCACAATAGGTGACATTTTGAATGGTGATCCTTGGGAAAAAATAAAACAGAATATAAAGAAACCAGATACCCATTTCCACTAGTCCTAGGACTGCAAAGATTAATACAAAGGATATGTGTGATGGC
This sequence comes from Excalfactoria chinensis, assembly GCF_039878825.1. NCBI lineage: Eukaryota > Metazoa > Chordata > Aves > Galliformes > Phasianidae > Excalfactoria > Excalfactoria chinensis. The sequence goes on along the minus strand of NC_092857.1, from coordinate 57,369,987 downwards.
AAAGTTTCTATAGTTACTTAAATACTTTTCAAACCTCCTTTAGACCTGGCTATGAATATGCTATGAACCTATTGTTCAAGAGAGATATTCTTTCTGACAAAATATGTGAAATCTCTGATGATTGGCAGCTATGATAAAAAGTTCTCCTTGGCATCAGTGGGACCAGGATTTATCCACAGGGATTTTTCTTGCTTCTTATTTGCTACCTGTTCTAGAAGCTGTTGCCCACTCCAGTGTTAAAATAGGGTGGTATTTACTCTTGGTGAGGAACGAAAGTAGTTATATTTGGCTGGTTTTAAAGAACCTGCTCATCTGCCTACAAATATTTGTACATAAGGTAACAAAGAACTTTTCATCTGTCTCTCTCTTTCCATATATATCCCATTTTGTTGGATCTCCCTGGTTAATGAGAATAATTGCAAGAACAATTTACATGCAATATAAGGAGCATGAATTCATGACATTTCACTAAGGTGGCAAACCACTTTTTTCGTCTCACATGGGCAAGAGTGAGACTAAGGTTTTTTAACTAACTGAAAATGAGGAAGATCAAAGGATAATACTGATGAGCTAAAAAAATGCTTCAGAAGTAAAAAGTGTTCTTTCATACTATAAAATATTTCATGCAGATTACGGCATAATCTCCAACTATCAAGACCATCACATAGGCATATCACCTACTGAAATTTTCTTTTTATGCAGTATATGCCATATTTGTAGTACAGATGCTATAGGAATTACTGTGGTATCAGATCCACTTGTAGGCTAAGTATCTCAGACTAGTTCTGATCTTTCTAGTGTGGTTCATGGGTCTGCTATGTGCAAAGGCGCTGTGGGGCTCAGCATCTTTACACCTTCTTTATCACTTAGTGAATTCTTCAAACTTTGTGTAGCTTTTCCTCACTATATGAGATAGAAAATTTTAAAGTAGTGTCCTTTCTGTGAAAAAATATAGCTTGCTTCAAGACACATGAACCACAACAGTGTCAACCAAATAATAACCTTTAGCTTAGTTTCCTGCACATCATCTTCTGAGGAGTCACAGGCCTTTAAGGGCCTTGCTGTAAGGAGGTACTCTCCCACTTTGCATCCATTCTTTGGGATTAGGCTGAAACATTCATCTGATTCTTTTGGGTCTAGACAGCAGACTAACATTTCAACATCTGAGGAAACACCACCATCGTCATCCCTCCAGCCAACAGAAATTACACTTGGGAAAGTGAACAACGTTTTATTTTCCAGAAAAAAAAAAGAAAAAAAAAACAAAACAAAAAAAAAAAAACAACTGACTCAGAACTTCTTGCAGAGTAAATTTTTACTGTGGTAAATTAATAAATTGTTTTATGTTGTTTCTGGAGATTTGTATTAATTTGGATATAAAAAGTAGAGCTCTGATTGGCATGATGACAATCCTTAATTATATTTCTTCTGACTGTAGCCAACTTTCAGATTACTTTCTCTGCTCTTATTATTTGTTGCTTTACAAAAATATACACATATGTACAATCATTATCAGTTTTACAGCAGAGAATCAAGAATTAAAGCGGCATTATTCTTTTATCTTTTTCATCAGCAGCAGCCAGCATAGTGTGTGCTCCTGTATTACATGAAACATATATCTTGCTTCATCATCATTTAGATTATAGTATAGTACTCTTCATTACATGTGCCTAGACATACATTAAGTAAGCATATTCCTTCTGTTAATTAGTCCTTTATGTGTGATTAATATTGTAAAAAAATGCACAAAAATTATTGTATGAATTTTAGCAGGCGGTATGTCTGTACAGTTACTAGCAAAGTCAATGCTGCATAGCTGAAGATAATTTTGGATAAAGAACGGCTTTTCTGCACAGGCTTAATTAGTAGATGGGTCAAGCAAGGTATGGGAACTCTGTCCATTGTGTAGCTCCTCTTTTGTACATAAGGAACAGCACTATACAATCTAGAGAGAAGCCACATCAAGACAGAGAGTTTAGCTTTTTTTATCCGAGGACCACTGAATAGTTTTGGGTATACCTATTGCATTTTCTTTAGCATTGGAGTAAAGCTGAAATGTTCTTAGAGTAAAGGAGTAAGTAAGTTTGACATCAGCTGCTTTTTGTCTTTTAAATGTTGTTTGGGTCATCAAGAAAAAAATATCTACAAGTAAAAGGATAAGAAAGACTCAAATCAAGATGAAGTGCTTATGTTGTACTTTCACAGAATAGCTGAAGTCCTTCCTGTTCGTTTGCAACCCTTGATTTTGATTTGATTGTAAATCTATGCAGTAAGATGTTGTTTGCTACTTGTGCTGAAAATTCCCTGGCTTAGGAGCAAAGACTAAGAACAATGACTTTAAGTCAAGTAAATTGGCTGAGCAGTCCTGGCGTGGTAGACTGCAGAACTGTGAGAGTGTTGATAGATACTCTTCCCCAGAAAGTTTCTATTATTTCAAGGTTTCATATGCAAGGCTCCCTACTATTCCACTTTTTTCTTTTCAAAAATATAGAACAGCATCTTCCTATTGGTTGAATCAGACTGTGGATTTTCCATTTTACTACCTTCTTGGATTCTTCCGTTGAGTATTTTTTTTTATTATTCTTTATTTTTTTTCCAAAATGATATTCTTAAAAACACAATAACTTTTATCTGTTCTTAACTACCTGAAAGATACACCACAGGTTTAATTCTCATATTTGGCCAAAAATATTCATAACTTACAGATCTACAAATTTATAAATTTGTAAGAATATCACACTATCAAAAGCTCAATGCTGAAAAAAAAATTGAAAATTGGTGCGATACCACTGGCTTAAAGTATTAGAAAGTCTCTTGAACTAAAGAGAAAATGTGAGGCTTTCGTTTGTGAATCACTGCTTGTGGTGAGCTTCCCCCAAAGCATTGCACATTGTATAAACCTCACTTTTAAAATACATGGTTAATTATTAAGTAATAATCAGAACACTCTCTAAAGAGGGAATTAAATTCAGGCAGGCTTTTGGAACACACTTTCAGGCAGAAATGGTCTGCATGCAGACAGACCGTGATTCTGCTGCAGCTGTTTCTATTCATTACACTGTATTTCACGTTTCCTTCACTTCTTTTTTACACATTGAATCAACAGAGCAAGGGAAGGACTTGCTATACAAGCATGTTGCTGAGATGCTCTGGGTTTACAGCTATGTGCAGAAAAGCAGAATCTGCCCTAAAATGAAACAAGGGAAAATTTACAGAAATAATTCTTCTGTTTATTCTCCAGCTTTATTCTGTTTATTCTTCCAGTTCCTCACTTAAGGAATGAAGCAGTCTCTTTCTTCTGTTACATCAGTTAAGAGTTAACTCCAGAATTCCCACTTTGATTCTTCCAAGTTCCAAGAAACCCATGTTCCTGACAAGAGGAAAATCATTTAGTAAATCTCGAAGTGCTTTTGTAAATAAGATATTATCCAAGAAGATTAATCCAGCTTTCAAAGCAAATAGCTAAGGGGTTTGTTAAACAAGAGTTATAGTAAAGAAGAGTGTTAAAACATACATATTTTTTATATATCTGTATTTATATAATTGATTGCATTACAGGCAGGAAACAATTCATGTCTAGAATGGCTGCATTATTAGTTGCAGCACCATGACCTCTCACCTCAAGTGATAAAGTACACAGGTCAGAATTGACAATACATACTCATGGCTGATCATGGCTGCCAGATATCGACCCAGGGAAGAAAAAAAAAAAAATGGGGGTGGGGGGAAGGAAATAGAAAAAGAAAAAGAAAGAAAAAAAAAAAAAAAAAAAAAAAGAAAACTTTGCAGGGAAAACATTGCTCTGAATTACAAACACGCATTCTCCTGAGACTCAGCAACTCTCTAGGTTTCTCCCACTGGAGTTGGAAAGTAAGAAGTGAGTTCAGCCAGTATTTAATATCAAGTGAATGTGGTGTTTAATCAATACTATTCTGCTTTTGTTCCACGATGTGGAAAGCAGTGTCTATTCATTCAGTAAAGGTTAATGCCAAGGGTCAAGTGATTTCACACTCTCTGTAGGATCCACAACATTTCAGTAGTTCAGATGCCTTGGACAATGATGACTCAGTTGGACTGATTTATTGCCACTCTAAGGCCCTGCTTAATACTAAAGTGCTATCTTATGATAATACCTCAGAAAATAGCACTGATAAAAGAGGAGGCAATAATTACCTACATTTTGAAGTAATGTCTTCATTTCCAACATCCTATAAAGATGTAAGGTCCATTTAAAATGATCTGCTTCTTGTATTAGCAAGTCAGTTAAATTAGATATTATCAGTGTTCTCTGGTTTATGAAATGCTATCTATGCAAAAGAAATCTGGTAGATATATTAAGAAGAATGCAAATTGGAAGTAAATGTAATACAGTACATCATTTAACATACATTTTAAAGAATAACTTATTTCCTTGTCTAGTTGCCCAAATAAAGAAATACTGTTCTAAGACAGATTAATAAGACAAAAAAAGAAGAAAATTGTCAGACAACGTAGAATAAAAATATAACAATCATGGATGCTATGTGTTCTAATCAGGCTTCAATATGTGACACCACATAACTAGCAGTATTTACAATTGCTACTTTTTTTTTTTTCCTCTCTAGATTTTCGAACTTAAGAAAGCTGTATATTCCCCTTCAACATGATACACTGAAAATGACATTAGGTGAGGTCATTGTCTAAATCAGAATGCATTTGACTTTGTCAGTGGTTCTAATTTTGAGCATGTTAGGATCCCTGATTATTATTCAGCAATGTCTTATTCAAGATGTGTTTTATATAATGAAAGAAGTTCAGATGTCACCAGGAAAATAGTGTGAGAAGAATTAATTGGAAGGCTTATCTGAGGAAAGTCATTTAGAATCCTACTCTACCTAATATATCATTGAATGATGAATATACCAATCAATTAGTAAAATAAAATAAATTCTGCAAATTTGACTAAAGACATCCTATTATTATAAGTGGGAGGATATTTGGAACAGTTAATTACTCCTTATTTTAGGTTCTAAGTATGCATAAATCCTTTATGCGAATTTTCAGCATCCTTGTCTCCCTCAATTACAGATATTTAGCAATTTCTTCTGACTTGTTTTAAATGACGATGTCATATTTTCTGTAACACTATAGCAGATATAGAAAAAAAACATCTTTATGCAAGGTAAAGGATAAAAAAAAGAGTTCTTACATCTGCAAGATATTGTGTTGCCTTACAAAATCAGCATAATCAGTGCAGAAAAGACAAAATATACAGCATGGTATTTATTCATAGATGGACTAATTATTATGGAAGAAGCACACATTGTAATGCAACAAATTTACTAGGACTTACTCAAACTTACTCAAAAAATTTACAAATTTTTGAGGTACTAAATTGTTACTGACACTTTGAAACCACCAGTGAATATTTCGTTTCTTTTCACTCTTCGACTACTATTTGAACAGTAAACATCAGAAATACCACTAAATATTTTGAATGATGGTGAAGCAGTACTGTTAAGGACCAGAAGCAAACTGCTAATAGTTTCTATTTAATTGTATAGATTCAAAAATCACCAAAAGTTCTCAGTTCTAGGCAACATATTCCTACTATTGACATTTGTTGTTTCCTTCTATCAACAAGCAGTCAGAGCCATAGACTGAAAAGTAAGACCACAACACCATTACAGCTAAAACTAAAGGACATGTACATTTAGAAGGCTGTCCCAAATGTACTTAAGATATGTCCTAAAATGGAAAGAATGGGAAATAAAAGATTTTCCTACTTTAAGCTGTTGGAAAGGTTAAAATACAAATTACATTGTATTAAGAAGGAAAATTTTTATTTATTTATTTATTTATTTTTATTAAGAGGTTTTCTTTAATTATTTTAGAAGCAGGGTGCCTTGGATAAATGCATCTGATGATAACAGAGATCTTGCCACAGTAAATCAATTTATTACACCTTTGAGCTTAGAATCTTGCCTCCACTCCCAGCCACTGCCAACATCTTAGGAATCTTCCTCCCTCCCTCCCTCCCTCCCTCCCTCCCTCCCTCCCTCCCTCCCTCCCTCCCTCCGTTCCTTCCTTCCTTCCTTCCTTCCTTCCTTCCTTCCTTCCTTCCTTCCTTCCTTCCTTCCTTCCTTCCTTCCTTCCTTCCTTCCTTCCTTCCTTCCTTCCTTCCTTCCTTCCTTCCTTCCTTCCTTCCTTCCTTCCTTCCTTCCTTCCTTCCTTCCTTCCTTCCTTCCTCATCTTTCCTCTCTTCCTCATCTTTACTTCTTTTCTTCTTTCTCTTTGTAGGTAGAGCATGACAAACTTAGCATTCAACAAACTCATATGGGTAGCAGAGTGTACAAGATGCAGTCTGTCCTAACACTAATTATTTCAACAGTACATACAGACCCAAAACTCACGTAATATGTAGTTTCACTGTGAAGTGGAACAACCTTCTTCTAGTAATATGCCAATACAGAAATTTAAAAAAGGGAAAATTTGCTATTCTAAGTGGGATGAACAATCAGGAGAGTTGCAAGTTGTAAAATTAGGCTATAAGGTGTTCCTAGACAATTCTGTGCAATTCTATGTTTTCACAATTCCAACATTTTTTAGGTTAAAGCCAGTCATGGGACTGCACATTACTTCTTTCTATTTTGCACACTGCATTGGAATTGTACTAGGACAGGAATTTTGGAAAGGGAATATGTTAAAAAAAAAAAAAAAAGGCTATTCATATCAACATCACAGAAGTACCTAATAGGACACCAATAATAAAAAGAGAGAGACATGCCTAAAACTAGGCTTCTGAATCCATACTTAGGCAATTAAATAAAAGGCCTAATTACCAAGATTGCTAAGCAGTCAGGATCTCCTATTATAGTGGGTGTCATCCTATTGCAGTGAGGGCAGTGAACTAGCTTGCTTCTGAAAAATGTGGCTGAGTATCCAGGCCAATTATGCAAAATGCTTGCTTTGTGATGGAGTGCAGCATCAGTAAGATTTACACAGGCAGATTTAGCTGCCTTTTATATACTGTGGGATACACACTGAATTTGGATCTGTATTCAAGTTATATGTGATATGGATAGACACGTGAGTCAGTCATGGATAAAGCGTTCATTACAACCGTGTTACTTAGTCCTGATTTACATGTTTTTCTACTGTTATGTTCCTTTGTTATTAATTTTTTTGTTCAATCTTTGAAGCACATGGTTCTGGTTTTCCAGGATTTCAATTTGGTTAAACTGTGTAACAACATTACAGCACAAAAGATATAAGGATTAACAAGAAACAAACAAACAAACAAACAAACAACAACAAAAAAAAAACCCTCCATTTCTAAATATTACAAAGGGGTAAGACAAAAATTATGTAAAATTGATGATTAGAAAACAGAAGTATTGATTTCACTTTGCTAGACCATCAGCCAAAGCAGGCCAAAATAATTAAACAGTTAACTTTGATTTGTTGTATGAAAATCTATGTTCTATGACGCATCATTTGAGGTAAGTCAGTTTGAGGTAAGTTATTTGCGAGACAGGGATTCACTCAGTGTTGTTAAATGTGTGCATAATCAAAAAGTATTTGTGGAAATGTGAATCCTGTTCCAAGATCAGTTCTTTCTATGTAGGTAATTGATGCAGAAACACCCTTCCCAGATTAAGGGCTCCTGCAGGAGGACTGACTGCAAGACCGAAACCAAAACTGTTAGGGCATTAAAACCAAAATTTCCTTCCTCAAGTGAGGATATCTAGCAGCAAGCCTCAAGATGTAATCTTTTCTTTTACAGTCATTGCTGTACCTTCACAGAGGCGTGCAGTGGATGTCACAAGCTCATGTGCGATCTGTTAAGAATGTATACATGCATCTCCAACCTCTTAAAAATTTTGATCTGAAGTTTCCAGCTGTTAAGGGTTGGCTTCCACTGACCTAGAAGATTAAGCCGCTACTGCCAGCACGCTAAACAAGGCTGGCATCCTAACTGAACCCACAGAGTAGCTTCAGAAAAACAAGGCACTGCATGCTCCCAGATGCACAAGTGTAGAGTAAATGTGTTTTTCCACATCACCATGAACTGTGATGGATACCATACCAAACAGAAATAAACTAAACAGCTTTCAGAAGTTCCTGAGATGACATCCTTTAGACAACTGCTCAGTCAGAAGAATTGAAACCAAAGCAGTTCACCAAGCCTTACAAAGTTCAGAACACATGTTACTTGTCCTCTCATTTTTTCCTTGCAAGCCTTATTTCAGTTACTTGAATTGGAAGCACAGGTCATCACAAGGGTGACACTGGGAGCAAAAGATTTCCCTTTACTTTCAATTCTAATGAAAAATCCCAGCTTTCTTCAAAATGGCACAAAGTGCCATTATTCTCTGAACTGTGCTTGTTGTTCACAAAGCTCCTAAAACAGGAAATTAAATCCATCACTATGCACCTGTAATCCAAATCACCTACTGCCTGTCCCTTTCTGCTATCTATATAGTGTTGTGCATACCCACAGACCCAGCGTTGCTCCCTGCATCATCTCCCCATGTGTGCTCAGCATCCTTGCAGGGTTTCCCCACCTGTGCAGTAGACTATGGAGAATATGTCAAAGGCAGATGCTCTACCATGCAGCATTAATCTGTTTTTAATCTAGTCACTTCAGTTGCAGAACTGAAATGTTATATAAATATGTCATTCTCTGTGACAAAAGCCAAATAAAATCTAATGCTATCATTAAAAAGAAGCTTCTACCTGGGGTGTTATGGAGACATCAGGTGACAAAGACTAGAGCTTTTGCTGGAGGAAAGCAAATGCAAGTGTCTTCATGGTTAAAGAGTGAAGTCTGGGCTACACTGAGCACAGATACTCCATGCAGATCATCACCTGCTGCTTTAAGCACAGAAACTCTGAGTGGTGCTCACCAGGCTGAAGCATGGTGGTTCCGGGCTATGACAAGCTTTGTGCTGCTGTTCAGGACTGGGTATGACTGATCTTGCTCTGAACAGCAGCCCTCTAACTGTTTTTTTTTTTTTTTTTTTTTTTTTTTTTTTTTGTTTGTTTGTTTTTTTTTTGTTTTTTTTTTTGACAGCACACCTACACATGAGTTCTTTGCTACGGAGTGGATTTTCAGGAAATACCATTTTTTTATCTGTAATATACATAGCATTCCTCCGAATAAGAGCTCACCATTTCATTTCTTTGGTGTGATAGTAAATTGAATAGCATGTCTAAAGTGGATGTCAAGAGGAACCAGAGCTTCCTTTGAGTCACTGAAAAACAGAATGGTTTGTCTATCATGGGTAAAGAAGTCTTTAATCTTTGCATGTATGTTATTTGTTCTGTGTTTGCACTGTGCCCACCACAGTGGGACCCTAATCCAGTGCCAGACTGTGTAAAAATACAGAATACTCTCAACTTCCTTTCATAAGATTTATGATTTTCTCAGGCATCTAAATACTGTGCTTACCCATAATGATGACAAGAGATCAAAGGAGCTTGTAGATAGCATCCTTCTACCACCTCTATCCCTTTCCACACAGCTGTTCACATCATATTTGAGGTCAGCTCAGTCAAAGCTACCTCAGCTTTGTTAAATTTTCTGACATTACTGTAGCTTTTGGATGCCAGTGCAAACAAGCTGCCATCACATCTCCAGGATCAGGAAAGATTTTAAATTTCAGTCAACTTGGCCTTGTTTGTTTGCCTTAGCTAAGATGAGGAGTTGTCAAACTACACAATTTCCATAGCTGTCAAGGATGTTTTTGAACATGCAAATCTGCAGTACATTTTATCACAAACATAGCAAAAAGCTTTAAAACCGGGACATACAAAATATGTATACTTTCTTTTTGTTAAAAAAAATGAAGCCTCTAGATCAGCATACAGGCCTTCACCCTGCATATCAACGTATTTCTGTCTTGCTTGTTTTGTAGCCATATGGAAACAATAGAGCACCAGTACTGTTGTCAGTATCTTCCACTTATCTTGTCTGAGCCATTTATTGTACATGAACATGAAGAATGTTATTCAGTTTTTATTCTGCTTCAAAGCCTTGAAATATCCTGAGGATGTGACCCTGTCCCACATTCCAGGCTTAATTCACTTCACCAAGCAGGTACTCAGGAGTTTGGCTCAACTCAATGCAAAGGAGCATGAAGCTGGGTTCACTTTTCTCTGGCTATCCTTGATCACTGACCACCCTGCTAGTCCCCATAACAGTTTAGCAGCATGTGGGAAGTATCTCTTAATCACTTAATGTTTGAGAAACCCAACATTACCACAACGAGGAAATTTATCTTCCAGCAACCATCGCCACAGATTAAAATCAGTTATGTTGCCTAAACTAGAACATATAGCATTAACAAATTTAGCACAATGTATTTTTGGAAATACACTGTGGAAATACAGTATATTTCAGCTTGGAGTTTTTCAGCCCATTTGATCTTCCTTAGGCCCATAGTTGTTGTTGACCCTCCTGATGCCGATGCTATGCTTCTTCTTCATAGACCTCTGGTGCTGTAGACAGATCAGAGCAAACACAGAGGTGATTCAACAGCTGAAACTCTGCTGCTGAACTCTGTGGTCTTCCCTTGCCTTCTAAAAACATAAATAACCTGATACCCACACACATGAGAGAATTCTCCCTTTCTTTTTTTTTCTTTTTCTTCTTTTTTTTTTTTTTTTTTTGAGAAAAAGTTGGTTCTTTGGTTTGAAGTCTTCATCTTGATTACAATTAGCAGTTCTTTGTAAAATGGGCTGACTGCTGCAGCAGCAAGGGAATATTTGAAATGCTAATGAAAGACCCAGACAAAACAGACTGACAAATATGTTGGGAAAAACAGCAGCATCAACCATGATGTAGAAGAGAAAGACTGAAGAGAGTGCAGTATTTAACTCCTACTGTTGTAAGTACACTTCTTAAATTGGGAAGAAATGTTGGAGAGTATTCTCTGATTTTCAGCCTCCAGCTTAAGTTCAAGTTTTCGGTTGTTGTTTTTTGGTGTTTTTTGTTTGTTTATTTTGTTTTTAATAAACCAGATTACTCTGCTGTGCCTAAAGAGCCCTAATACAAACTATCACGTTTCTCCACTTCCCACATGGAATCAACATACTGGAGCAAAACAACAAGGCAAGATTTCATATTATATCTGCCAGTTTGTCTAATGACTCATTGCCAATATGCACTTCTAGAAGCTCATTTCATATAGTCTATATGAAGTGTTAAAACCTTTATATTCTAGAATATTATAACACTAAGATAAACAGTTATTTACAGTATAGAAATACAGTTGTCCAGAAAGGTGATTCAAATACTGTGCTTGTACTTTTTCTTAAGGACAGTGATCCTCTTTGCTCCTGCAAACATCTTCAAGTGGTTGTTGAAATATATTATTCTGCACATTTAATACCATGTAGGACTCTGAAAAGATAAAGTTATACAGTGCCTTAAGCAATTATGAGCAAGGATTACAGGAGAAAAAAAGGCTGTAATGTAGAAGATAAGTGGCATGATATAAGCAGAATATTTAACACTTAGGACAACAAAATAGATACCACACTGTCTTGCCTATTGCAATATCAGACACCATTTACTCCCTGTGCAGTTCTGACCCGTTTGTTTATCTGAACTAGCAATGTTCAGATTCATTAATGAAGCCATTATTGATTTGTGGAACATGACTTAAAATCTCAGCAAACACTGAACAATCTGTGAGGAGCTCTTAAATACTGAATGTATGTAACTAGACATCTCAATTTAACAACCAGACATACATTAAACTGCATTAATAGCTAGGCACTTAATGGATCAATTCCCACTGTTTGTGTAATGTGGAAATAAAAAAGGCTTATTAAATGACAAGCTTTCCCTGGTTTGTGCTAATTAATTATACACTGCATCTGACTGCTAATTTAGTGGGAAAATGCAGCCCAAAACTATGGTTTCTGCGTGAACTTTGCCTCAGCACCACCTAATTCAGCACAGAGTGCAGCTGCGACCTGCCTCTGAACGACGACAGTATTAAATTAGAGCACAAGGCCATCAATTTAATAAGTACTGTAGCAGGTAATTTGAATAAGGACAGTATTAGTATTCTGCCAGTGCTCAACTAAAAGCAGCTGACCTTTCAGACCAGAGAAGATCCTTGAACACATCTAGCTGAATTGGAGAACACAGTAATAATCTGACCATGTTAAGAGTGCCAAGAGAGACTTTTACAGCACTACACCCATTACTATACATCAGCTACTCCACAGTATATAAGAACACTTTATGTACAAAAAAAAAACCAAACAACAAACAAACCAAAAAACTGAAAAAAAAAAAAAGAAAAAAAAAAAAGAAAAAAAACCCACAAAACAACAAAAAACCCAACAAGGTTATAAATAGAACAAAGGCAATGTGAGAGATATATTTGCAGTGGCACATTTGAAAATTCTCCTTATTACTTTGATTTATGGTAAAAAGAATGTAAAATTAATCAATGCACATAAAAATGCACTATGAACACCCACATAACAACCCCATGACTTTTCATCACAAATTTAGTACCAAGAAGAGCATAGGTGTGTGTTTGTAGTAAAAGTACAGTATATAAAAATATTTTGCTATCATATCTACTCTAAAAGCAGTAATATAAGATGGATATAGCCTTCAGGCAGCAGAAAGATAATGTTTTTCAGCTAATTGGCAAGTTTTTCAGAGGTTTATAACTATAGTAAAAATTCCACATCAACAGACTGTTGTTACAGCCACACTTTGTGAAATTCTTCTACATTTAAGCCATTTTTAAAGAGAAATTTTTTGCTAGGACCTACTTGTAGTTACATTAAATATTAAAAATCACACATAAGTGCAATAAAGAAAATTGAAATAATGCAATAACTGAGGGTAAAACAATTTAGAAGAGCTAGCACTACAGTCTGATGTATTTGGAGATTTTAGTTTTTCAGTAAGTGGTGGTGTGATTTTAACAAGCAGCTAATTCCAGTCCCCTGGGACTAGCTTGTAATGGATATTCTCCAGCTGATTTTCTGAATTAGGGGTAGAGTTTTCCATAAGGCTTGGCCCTTGTTTACAAAGTTGTCCCTTTCAGACACAAATAATTTGTAGGCTGAAAGAGTGGGAAAGTATAGCACCCTACCAGAGCCACTCCAAATCTAGGATGTGTAGCAAAGTGCTGATTGAATGCCCTGTCTTTTATTTCCTTCATAAAATATAGAGTTCAGGTCCTCTGGTCCTACTGTATCCATCACTTATTTCAGCGATAACCACACATTCGCACGGTGCTATTGATCACGTGAAAAACAGCTTGTTGATGAAGAACAGAAATGTTAGTGACATCTGATGCCTCCCAGACAAGCAAGCCATTTATTTTTAGTTAGATAAGCCTATTTAATATACTTCTAGATCTTAGAGTAGAATTCTCAAATAAACATTTGGGACTTACAATACAAGATATTTATCTAGATAATTTTTTCTTGATCTTTATATATCCACTTGCTGAAAACAAGTGGAGAGATTGCTCTTTCTTTTGTTTGATCATTTATGCTGCTTCCTGAGACATTGCTTACAAATGTAAAATACAGCCTGAGCTTTTAAACCTCCCTTCGCCACCAACAGACCTATGCTCATTTTGGACATCTACCTTTTATCCTCTTGAGCTGGAACTAATGAGACCCACCTGGTCTGGTTGCCAATAAGACTCAGCTGAACAGCCATGCATATTTATGCAGACTCCAGGAAAGTGACACAATTTGTCACATCTCCACAGAAGATGGGTCAAGAAATTTCAAATTGTTTGTATTTTGTTAATGCTGTCGGGAAAATCAACAAAATTTGGAGTGGCAATTGGAATCTTGATATTATTGTAATACTGAACACATTTTTCATGGCCATAACCAGGCATACATCATACTGACAGACAATTTACAAAATGGGCATTGTTCAGTTAAAATATGCATAAAGCATTGTGGGCTATATAAAATATTTATGGTCCAGATGCAAATGGCAGGTAGAGGACCCCTCTGGGTCAGGAGGGGTCCAGTCAGGAAGGAGCACAAAAGAAAAGAAACATGGAGGATAAAAGAGTTGATATGGAAATGGGGGAGGATAAAGCCTCATGCAAGGGTGCCTAGAAAATAACGTGTTTCTCTGTTGTGGGTTCACAAAGTCCTGTAGTTTTCATGCCATGAAAATGCTGTTATTCTGTTATTGCAACCAATGCATTGTTCCAGATTACAGGTTCCAAAAGTAGGAGAATAAAATAAACTCACTGGGGAAAATAATAATAATAATAATAAAGTAAGTAAGAAAGAAAAAAAGCAACAATGACAGAAAACAAAAGGTTTAAAACATAAAAACAAATACATTGAATCATGACCAGGTCTATGAATCAGACGAAAGGAACTGTATGTTCTAGTCTAATTCAGGCCTTTACTATAAATATATTAGATATATTAAAACTTAATGCAAAGGGGATTGAAAATAAGGTTTGAAACAATTAGAGCAAAAGGAAAAAGATAATAAAAAATGAGATATGAGGAAGGAAAGAAGGCCCCATTTGCTCTTCCAACCTGTGCAGATCCTGCAGTTGGCCAGAAATATGCAAGATTTCTTCTACTAATTTCCTGAACTAAATTAAGGTTGGGAATTGAAAATCATAAAATAAATCGGTGGTTAAAAAAAAAAAAAAAAAAAAAAAAAACAGAAAAAAAAAAAAAAAGTTCTACAAGCTCATTTAGAATTCTCTAATTTACTTCTCTTTTTTTAGAATTCTCTAATTTACTTCTCTTTTTTCTCTGGTTTTAAAAGGCTGTTGCTACACTCCTGAGCCACAGAGGGCAGATAGCAATGTTGAAACATGTTACACAAAAGACACATGACAAGATATTTCCATTAAACTTACACTACATATAAATGGAGGGTAAACGGGACATGATTCATTCATGAACAGAGCCTTTAGTCTGATTTGTGGCAGTAAGTATGCTGTCATAAGCTTACTTATTGCTAAGAATGTATCAAATTACCTTTGCTGCAATTATTAAAATTTCTTCTCCACCTTCCAAGTGAACTTGATTTCAAGTGCCAAGAATCTCCCCAGTGAGCTTTCCCATCAAATATTTCATAACTAAAACGTTAAATACATCTACTAAAAGAGGACAAGTAATAGTATAATCCATTTTATTTCAAAAAGGCATGCAATTTCAGAAAGTACTAATACTAATAATATAACCACCTAGTTTAAATGTGGTACTGTGTAATACCTTACCTGACAGTCTGCTTATCTAGTATCCACAGTTGCCACACATACAGATGGCACTGCTTAACACAAATTGCTTAACTTTAGAAGTATTTAAAAACAGTTTTAAAACAGCCTAGCAGAAAATGGTAATTACTGTAATAAATACTGATTTTCTTCAGGGTATCTATCCCACACTAGAAAAAAGATCAGAATCTTAACTCTACTTAATTAGGCAACTCTTGTTCTCACTACCAGAATGGGATAAAAGTAGTCTATAAATTTGTTAATTAACTAATTGTATTCTGGTGTTTCTGATATAGCTATGTTCTGGAGGGAAGCAAGCACGAAGATGAAATCCCACTACCTAGTATTTCTAATTAGGTAGTAATCACAGAATCACAGAATCACAAAATGACCCGGGTTGGAAGGGACCTCAAGGATCATGTAGTTCCAACCCCCCTGCCTAGCAGGGCCACCAAACATACGCCTTTACTAGATCAGGTTGCCCAGAGCCCTGTCCAACCTGTAATTAGGTAGTAATTCTAATATGTACTAATATTTCTAACAAATGTATCATTTTCTTATGCCACAACTGGAAGTCTCGCAGAATTATAAATAACAACCATATCTTTCTTTCCCATCAGTGGGATGTATTTTAGATATATTCATAATGAATAGATAATAGGTTTTAATGGTTAAAAAAAATAAATAAATAAAATAAAAAATGGTTCTAGCTGATACAGTGAGCATGTTTTGGCATAAAAAAAGGTTCAGCATTTATGTCTGAATGTAGCAGAAATAGAAAGTTTAGTGGGAAGCTTTCTTGTGTTTGTTGGGTGTTGTTTCTTGGGTTATTGTTTTGTTTTGTTTGTTTTTTATTGGCTGTTGCTTTTGGTGGCTTTTGTTTTGTCTTGTTTTGGCTTTCTTTCCCCCATTCTTGGGCTCAATACAGTTTGGTTGTGACTGCTTTAAGTTTTGGGCTCCAGTAGCAATGAGGGTCCCTTAGTGAAAGTCAGTTGCAATACAGCACTGCAATGGAAGGCTGCAGCCAGGAAGAAAGGTCCTTCTGCTGTAAGGACCAGTCCCACTCTAGGACATTTGAAACATGAGCTTGAATGAAGCTGTATTCAATGGAAAGTCAATATGTATTGCAACAGCTTAACTGGTATGATACAATTTATTTGCATTGTAACAAATAACACAATACTATTCATTTTCTTTCATCTGATATTGCTCTCTCTCCTCAGATCGTCTATTAACGTAATTTATAGAAGACTTTACAGCTGTTGTATGATGAAATTCACCTGGTGTGAATCTAGCTGTGATAGTCCCCCTCTGGCACTGTAGTGAGTGCTCTGCCAGCCTTCGTCTTATTCATCCTTACTCTTCTTCACACAATCTATGGTGCAATCAGTGATACAGTCCCTTTTGCCCTATCTCATTTCCGTGACTCATCATGTGGGGAAAAGGGTAATATTAACATTCTTACTACTCTGCTTTAAATTATTACTTGTCATGAAATAAATCCCTGGAAATGCTAAAAAGCACTCCAAAGTGAAACATTACATTAAATATTGTTAAGAATGGAACTGAGAAACCCCCCCCCCCACAAAAAAAAATAAAATAAAATAAAATAAAATAAAAAAAAACCAAAAAAAACCAAAAAAAAAAAAAAAACAACAAAAAACAGATAGCATAGCAGAAAAGTATACTGCTAAGACTTCAATAAGACTGTATCTCAAATCTTAGTTCAAATTTACTCAGAAACATACCACAGACTAAGGTAGGAGAATGCTGTATAGATGAATGCAATATAATACAATGAAGGGACAAATTTACTATGAGAAAAGTTATAACTGATTGTTAATCTGCTGGGAAAATGAAGAAAAAAAGACATAGGGAAAGCTATGGGGATATATTAAAGTTCTGTGGAATCGTTAAGGGTACTTTGAGAACTTCAGAAAAATTATGTTATTTCATTCTGAAAAGTAGTAGGCATTCAAAGTAGTAGGTTTTGCACAAACAAAAGGAAATTTAACCACCAGACAATTACACAGATGTAATCTTTGTTGCAGGATACAGTCAAACACAAGCAGATTCAGAAAGGATTGAAGGAGTACAGCTCCAGGAGGAGGAGTTTGTGTCCTTCTGGATGTCCCATTCTCAGCATCACTTTGTCACAGAAAACCAATCCTTCTGTCCTCCCAGGCATCCTGCCATTTACCCATGTGGAATGAACACTAATGCTGAATTGTTGCTATTTCCTTCATAGCCATGGCTTCATGGCTTCTGTTTATGATTTTATTTTATTCTTTTTCTTCCAGACTCTCAGCTAGAGGAATTATTTTTCTTTCAAATACTCAAGAATCATAAGATGCAGTCTTCACTATGCTCTTTGTTAATATACACACTTTCCCTAAGCCTGAATTCACAACTGTGGTGTTCTGCTTATCACCTACTTCCCAGTAACTGGGGAAACCACCCTAGCCCTGTTACTGATGCTGGTTGTCTGGGCATCCTTTCTCACAGGTCTCCTCCTGAGGCTCCAGCCCTACGCTTTGGATAAATGTGCAAGTTCTTCCTGCATAAAGAAGAATCTCTAATATTCTGTCTTATCTATTTATCCTTGTAGCTGATTTCCCCCCCACTTCCCCCCAAACTTCTGTCCTGGTTACTGAAACATCATCGTCTGTGACCTTGTTAAATAAAACCTTGCCCTCCTCATATCCTTCATAATGCTACTGGAAAGATACAACGTATTGCTTTTATGTGTGATCTTTGTCTGGCTGTAATACAAACAACCCATGATATTATTACTAATAACAGCAACAATAATATCATAGTAAATATAATAATAATGTTTAAAAGCAATTACATAGTACACACCACAACATACAAATCTCTAAAAAAGATCTATGCTCAATTCAGTTTTATTAAGGTAGACCCAAAATTGACTTAATTAACTTCTGAATTACTCTGTATGTACTGTGGCTCTCACATGAGTAAAAAAACATTATTTTCTATTCTTGGCTGTCCCAAAGACCCTGAAATATTTCAGGAGTCCAAGGTATTTTCCTAAAGATTGTCTTAGTCACATGTAACTGAAAAACTAAATAAATGGGCAGATGATTGAACATCCTTAAACACAGCACACTGAGAAATGAAAAAAATAAAAAATAAAATCCATATTTGTATTGGACAAAAGTTGAGATTTTGCAATTAGAAAGCTGGGTTTCTTAAACAAGTTCTTAAAACCCCAAGCTTACAATCAAATGAGGAGTAAAATTACATTGACTGAATTTACAACACTGTACATTGTCATCCATTGAAAATGAGAACATTACTGTGTAACGGTTTGAACAACTCTGAAATCATATCACTTTACTTTGCATCATTTGAACAACTGAAGTAATAAAGCCCCAGACAATCCGGCAATAATTGCTTGGAGGAAACTTGATGCAGTGGCATGAGTCAGTGACTATTGTAAAAGGAAGTAAAATTAGCATAGGTAAACGTGAGAAAAGACAAGCTTCCCGACACATATCAAGCGTATCTTTAGCAAGGCCATTTCTTTATTATTAAAAATATTCACCTGTTCTTTCTTTTATAGAATATATGTAAATGGAAAGAATGCTGAACAAAAAAATAAATAAATAAAAAAAAATAGTAGGAATAAATATCAAACATTAATTTGCACTCAGACACTAACCATGTTGTCTGGTTGTTTGGCAGTCTTCTCTAGCACCATATTACTGTTTTGGGGACCCGGAATGCAGGACTTGTATACCGTGATGAGATGTAATAGGAAAAAAACAAATCAACAAAAGGCATGAAAATACCTGCAGGCCTTTTGAGACCAAACAATCAGCTACAGTAACAGAAAATGATCCTTTCACCCTTGTGTTTATGTTTATTATTGCCATAAACTTTTAACATCTGTGAATGAACTTTCACCATGCTAAAGTCATTCCTTAGATAGATCCTACATTTCCTGGGACCTGTGAGAAGTTTTACTTTATGCAATAGTTCACAATACACATGATTAAAAAAATAAATCTTGGAAGGCATAAAAGCAAAATAATTGCCATAACAGGTCAGCCCAAAGATCTGTCTAATACAACAACCTGTCTCTATACCAGCCTAGGGGAGAGACAGAGAAAATGCTTGGTACACCACCATGGCTGCCAGCAGGTAGAAATTTGTATATTTCTGGCTGCAGCTTGCCTTCCCATCATAGGTACCAACCAAACATTCTCAATCCTATCCAAATTTAATCTATTCAATCCTGTTGCCTCCACTATACCCCACAGCAGTGAGTCTCACAGCATGGCTGGGGGCTGTGTGAAAAAGTACTCCTGTTTCTGAGCTGTTGATTTTCAGCTGGCTGCCTGATTATTTCTCATGATAAACAAACCATCAGGAACACAATGCAGCTGCAAATAATTGTTTCTTATACCCCTACCTGCTGACTGTAGAGCAGAGCCAGCAGTCTTGCAGTAGATGCTTTGTCTTGTGCCCCTGTTACCCCCGGACTGCCAGCTTCCAAGATAATCACAGCACAGCACAACATCAAAGGCTCTTTAAATACAAGTAAAAAAGGACTGAGTGCTTTAAAGTCTTCCAGACAAACAATGATCACTGATCACACCCAGGCAGGATGTGGCTCTGGGCAGCTTGGTCCAGCGATTGGTGACTCTTCACATAGCAGGGGGGTTGAAACTAGATGATCACTGCGGTCCTTTTCAACCCAGGCCATTCTTTGATTCTATGATGGGACTTGAGCTCTTCTACCTCCAGAGCAATGCTTCTCAGCCAGAGGAGTTTGAGTTTCTAAGGGAAAGAAAGCACAGCACCCTTTGGGATACTGCCAGTGAACACCCCTGCAAGGTTTGAGTAGTGAATACCATTCCCGGCCCACACAACACCAGGCCCTCTGCTTCCACCAAGCTATGCCAGCTCTGCAATCATTCTTTGGACAAACAGAGCAAGGGTGAGAGCAAATTATCTCTAATTGCCACCTGTACCTGACATTGGGTCTCAGAGGGTAAAGGCAGTGCACTAATACTCAGTGGTAGCCCAGATCCAGTTGCACTAATTTCTGGAGCTAGATGGATAATGACAGAGATACAGGAAGGAAGAAGTAGCAAGGGCTTCACTTTACTAAAGGCATGAGAAAATAATCATCTTCAGACTAACAGGAAGGTACAAGTGGACAAACAAGGTCAAGGGATGAGTAAGTAGTTACTGTACATGGTTGTTATTTGAAGGCACATGCACTTCCAGGTCCAAAACACTTCATCAAAGTGACATTATGTACCAGAAAGAAATCTGTTAAATTCAGAAGGACAAAAAACAAAACAAAACAAAACAAAACAAAAAAACAAAAAAAAAAAAAAAAAAAAAAAAAAAAAACACCATCAACAAAATGTCACCTATTCTGTTAGACTACAAGATAACAAGGTTTACTTGAAATAGATATCATAAAAAGTAAGTAATACTAATTTATTTGGGAAATAAAACTGAGTTGGAACTGACCCTATGAGTCACAGTGGTCATTGTTTCTACATCAGATATTTCTTTACCAGAAAAGCTGTTCTGCAGATAGTTTACATTATGTTGGCAAGTGGCATTCCTCACAATGTTATTACATGGGGTAATAGAAAGATAGCATGAAGTAAATAAAGGTGAACATTATGAAAAGGGAGCCTGGAAATAAGGCACAGACAGAAGAGAAAATGAAGAAACAAATAAGAACTGAAGAAGATGCATCTGTTTTCAAACCTAAATTTCAGAGATTTCTGTGAGTTAAATTGTGTGTTAGACACAAAAGACATTGCATTGGCTCTGACAAATTAATATGGGGCAAAATTTTGTAAAAGGATGGCATATCTTCATTAGCAAAAAGCCTAAAACTTTCTGGAGAGGAGAGGTTGCAACCATTTGCAATGAAATTCGTGCATTAGCACAGCACTTGTGGCACTTCGCTCCCAAGCAGAGATGTATTGTTGAGTGCTAGAAGAAAGCTGGATTCAAGCTCTACAGCTGTGTATGTCCTGAGATGTTGCTTAAGGCAAAGCAAAAGCAGACCAGTGGCTACCAACAGGCAACATCTTGATCAAATCCTATCTCTTTCTAAAAGATATCTGTGAAACAAGTCTACAGGTCTTGACTGCATCGGTGGGGCTGTTGAGTAATTCCATTTTTGTTGCTCTGGGTTGCTTTCCTTTGGCTTACAGCAACCTGATCAGCAGGAAAATACTATATGCAGACACTAGCACAGAGCTTGATCACTTCCCAGGTTTTTTGTTTTCTAGTTTTGTTTTGCTTTTGTTTCTTGATAGTGTTGGGTTTTTTTTGCTTTTTTGCTTTTTTTTTTTTTTAATTTTATTTTTCTTGTGCAAACCTGCAATTTATTCCTTGGCTTTTCTGAAAGGCTAAGTTATCATTCCAGATATGCAATATACATCTCTGTAAATGTTTAAGCATTTATTGAAGGAATCATACTGTGATCTGGAATTCTTACCATTTCCTATACTTGTCTTTTGCCTGTCAGATCAGGTAAGAAACTGAGATCTAATTCAAATGTCTTCTGTCTCACTAAAGGAATATCAAGGTCTACTGAGTCTTAGATCCTCTAAATGTTCTTCTCTCAACTCTCTTATGTGAAGACTCTTTTCCTAGTCTACCTGGCTTAAATACAGTTGTATTAAGATCTACTTCTGGTATTCAGAGTACATTTATAATTGAAAATCAATACTTTATACATCATTTACAGAATTTTTTTTTTTTTTTTATGTAGAAATTTTAGGAACTCTTAGCCTGGTACTAACTAAAATATTAGTTAAATGGTTAAATGATAAATGGTTAAATTAGTTAAATTGTTAAATGATAAAATATGTTATATCTTATTACATTTCTATGAGTTTGTTTTAATTGTGCTCTCAATCACAGATGAATTCAAATACATTCTTAGATGGTCCTGTTTGCACAGAGTGTGTCTGGAGAAGAAGTAATTACTATTCACTGTTAATCAAAGTGGACTGCTCTTATTGTTGTCCTAGTTGCAAATAAGTAAACACATAAACAAACAACAACAACAACGACAACTTAGGGGTGAACTAGGAAGTAGAATCTGTGTTTTCAAATTGAATATGGGGTGATACGTATATAATTTATGTTTAATGGCTCTGTTAATAAACTAAAAGCTGAAAAGAGGCAAGAAAGAGCCAAATTCTAATCCCACCAATGCCCAGCTTCATTCACCGTTCAGCCAGCCCAAACAAATCCTTGAAACATCTGTACTCATATGCAAAAATTAAGTTTAATTTTTTATTGACTAAAAAGGTGGCATATGCCCACACACTATTGTAATGCTAGAGAATGTATCTCTGCATGAGCACATTTGGTTTCTGTATTACAAAATAACATTAAAAAAAAAAACAGCAGAATGTGCAGAAATTAGGCTTGCATGTAAAGCAATCAGATGCTTAAGTATCCTTGCATCTCTTGGCATTAATTCATTTCAGTGCATGCATTTAGCGATTTAGTGCATATAAGTGTTAATTATCTACCTCATTGATATTGAAAAGCCGTCCTATTTCTTTTCTATAAGAAATCGTGAAATCACACTATCATCAGTTTACCACATTATTTCATGAATTATCTTTTTACTAGATCCAGATTCTACAAAATTTTCTAGAGTACTTGGAGTTTTCTTCTAATTCATTTTAAAATGTATCTAATCACCTTTATGATAACCCTGAGACATTGAATCATTCGAGTGAGGTTTCAACACAGACCAGCTTTTTTTCTATATCTGCAGAAAGTGCAGGCAATATAAAGAAGATGTAAAAATAAACAGCATTTTGTCATATCAGAATACTGCACCGATTAATACAAATTCATTAGGTTATCAATCAACACGCAGACAGTTACTACTGTTGAGCAATGAAAAGAAAGAGAAAAACTCCTGGGCTCCACCAGGACAGGGGTGGCCAGAAGGACAGAGAAGTGATTCTCCCTCTTTATTCTGCTCTTGTGAGTCCCCATCTGGAGTACTGTGTCCAGGTGTGGAGCCCTCAGTACAAGAAAGACGTGGATCTGTTGGAAAAGGTCCAGAGGAGGGCGACGAAGATGATCAGGGGACTGGAGCACCTCCCCTATGAAGACAGACTGACAGAGCTGGGCTTGTTCAGCCTGGAGAAAAGAAGACTGCAGGGTGACCTCATAGCAGCCTTTTAGTACCTGAAGGGAACCTATATCCAGGAGGGGAGTAAACTCTTTGAAAGTGCTGATAATACCAGGACAAGGGGAAATGGATTTAAGTTGAAAGAGGGTAGATTTAGGTTGGATGTTAGGAGGAAGTTCTTTACTAGGAGAGTGGTGAAGTCCTGGAACAGGCTGCTCAGGGAGGTTGTAGATGCCCCATCATTGGAGGTGTTCAAGGCCAGGTTGGATGGGGCCCTAGGCAACCTGATCTAGTAAATGTGGAAGTTTGGTGGTCCTGCCAGGCAGGGGGGCTGGAACTTCATGATCCTTGATGTCCCTTCCAACCCAGGTCTTTCTGTGATTCTGTGATTCTGTGATTCAAAGAAACAGCGTTTATTTTAAGATTTGAGTGAGCAACCAATAAACAAGAAGAACCAGAAAGTTTCCTCACAGAACAATATATGAGCAAACAATGCCTAACTAGGAGTTTGACAAACTAACGTGATGCTGAACGGCTGCGTTTTACCTAGAGAACTCTGAACCAAACCACTTATCGGTATCCAAGGAAGTGGATTTTTCTGGAGAAAGTTTTTACCAACCTGGAAGACACCGGCATGTCCATTAAATACTTGTTGCAACACAGAAAGTGGAACTGTGTTCTTGAACTCAGAATTCTGTGACTGTGAAAACAGGATCCTGTGGTGGCAAGGCAATGAAGCACGCAGCAGCTCCAGAAGCTGGGAGACATCTGGCCAAACTGTGAGCTTCCACAATAAGTCTTAGCACCTCCAGAAACAGAGGGGTCCAGAGAGGATTTGTTATCTGGCTGTGCTCATGAAAATACCATTGAAGGTCACCCCAACATTGCCTCTTCTCTCTATCTATTTAGAATCATAGGATCATTTGAGTAGGAAGGGACCCTTTAAGGCCATGGAGTCCAAATTCCCTGCAATGAACAGGGACACCTACAGCTCAGCCTGACTTTGAGTGTCTCCAGGTACAGAGTTTCCTCCAGCTCTCTGGGAAGCCTATGCCAGTGCCTTTCTATGCTTACTGTAAAAAACTTTTTCATTATATCCAGTCTAAATCTTCCCTGTTGTCATTTGTAACCATTTCCCTTTGTCCTGTCACAACAGACCCGTGTTTACTTGTACCTGTGTGTAAGCAAAATATATCTTCTGAGTCACAGAGTGCACATATTTTTTAGGCACGTACCTTGGGGTGCAAAGGAGAGCTGAGGGAATAGCAATAACACTAAAACCTACAGCAACAAGTATGTGTTAGTCTGACATTAATGGGTACAGTATAGATTTTGTGTCATTTTGCCAGAACAGAGCGGGAGTGTCAAGGCAAATTCAATTTGCCAGTATACTCTTGCAAGAATATCTGCATAACAAAAAGGTCAAGTGGTCCAAAAGAATATCTTTTAGCACATTAAGGCTGAATAACTGTGTGCAGTCTACCCAGCAAAACACACTATTTCCTGCCCAGCTTAGCCCTACTTCAAATAAGACGGACTATGTTCTGCTGTTCTAATCTTTTAAGTTACCTTTTTCTTTCTTTTTTTTTTTTTTTAAATTAGGAAATAAGAAGTGAAAATGGGTCTAGAAGAGATGATTTATGACAGCCATGGTAGATTGTGTATCTGACAAGCATAAGCTCTAAGAATAAAAGAGCTTTTGATAATTTTATTCCAAGTGACATTCGATGGGATTTAGGCTTCTACATCGCTCAGACACTTTTGAAATCTTTTCACCATAAAAGGGAAAAAAAAAAAAAAAAAAAAGAATCCATTCATCAGATGATAAAATTACAATCTTAGCTCCAAGCCGCATGTCTTCTTAGAGGAGCAGTCTCAAGATGCAACAGCGGTGGATACCAGAAGTGACACAGCAGAAAAGCCTGCCAAGCTCAGGCAGAACCTTCCATACGCTTCTTCTCCAGACATGGGTTTTCCATGCAGGCTACAGAAAACACAAGGAAAATATGAAAGGACAGAAAACACTATGAAAGTGATTTTAAAATGTCACTAAAAGTGCCAGTAATTTTGCATGCGGCTTCTATTTTCCCCTAGGCTTTGTTTAAAAAATATTCAACTAAGCTGCAATTGTCTCTAACCTTCCTTCCATTGTTAAAAACATGTCAAAACACTAAGGTGTTTATTTTCTTCTAATAACTTCCAGAATCAAAGTGCTATAGACAAGTCAAGCAGCACAATCACAACCACATAGGATGTATAAACTGCAAAAACCTCTACTCCGCCCCTAAAACTCTTAATCGCTTTGGGCCCCCTTGAACCTGTTCTTCATTGCTCTTTGCCTAATGGAGTGACTTGCACAAGTATAGAGTAGGTGTAAGGTTGGGGCAGAGACAAATTAAGCCTCTTTAACTACAAAGAAAAGTCTGTGCAGGTGGAAAACTGGTTGGTATTTTCAAACTAGGGGAATTAGCCACATAGTTCCCATTGAAATTAATTAGAAGTGAGCAGATTATTCTCTCAGCTTGCCTTAAGAAGCCTCTAGCAGAGAGTATAAATGAGAAAAGGAATGGGAGGAGGGGAAGACAGTGAAAGCGCCATAAACCCTTTAAACAGAAATAGTCTATGCAGTATGTGTGTTTCAGTTGTAATAGCCAAAAGATTTGAGTGCTTTGTGGAATATAACACGTACCAATACACAAAGCTTATTAAGAGTACTGAAGCTTCTGAGGTTACATTCTAAGTGGGAATTATTTAATAAACCTATACCTCAGATTGTGGTTGTAAGTTACTGTGCAGGCACAGAGCAAAATAAATAGATTAAATAGATAGATAGATAGATAGATAGATAGATAGATAGATAGATAGATAGATAGATAGATAGATAGATAGATAGATAAACAGGCAGATAGCCTTGCAAACTGGGATTTAAGGATCACCATTTTTATTTTTATTTTCTCCCAGAAGTCTGGAATTAAGCCAGATATTAAGTTTCAGCCCTAGCATTCACAGTGTAAGTTAACTGCAAATATGCATGTACCTTAAAATGGTTACAGCTCTCTTTCTGTGGAAATTCAACAGCAGTCCATATTTAAGATTCAGTTGAAGGTATTTGCAATGCAAAGCTATGAAGAACAGGTTCCCACAAAACCTTTAAACATCCATTTGGCCAGCCAAAAGTCTGCCTTTTGGTATTTTTCCATTTCCATCTTGAGTACTTGCAATGTACTTGAATACCATTACATTTAGTATACTAAACTGTAAATCAAAGCAGATTGAATCATATCTCATCTTTAACAATAGTTCTGTGGTTCCTAAATTCCTAATATTCATTGTCCTCTAACTGATAATCTCTGTAATCATTACCTGAAGCCACAGCTTCTCAGTGAAAGCAACAGCCCCTTTATTTTGGCTACTTTATTTCAGCTACTTCAGTCACAGACATATTTTCACTGTTAATTCGAAACTCTGTACATGCTACTTTAAAGTCCTGAGCCTTACATTTACTAGAATTGATTCTGAAATACATAAAGCCAAATAGTCATTGGGGACTTGGGTAAAACTCTTGTTGCACTCATATTGGAAGGAAAAAATAAATAAATAAATAAATAAATAAAAATAATAAAAAAAATAAAAATCCAGTATTTATACAAACACTGGAAGAAAAAGTTATATGTTTTAAGAATTTCATCAGTATCTTGTAGTGCATCTTGGAACTGCAATGAAAATTTATTTTCTTGTTCCTCATAAAATGTGCATGTCTAAAACATCTGAAATCTTACAAGCAATGCAGAGTCTGTGAATAATGGGAAATCCTAAGATAGAATGCAAACATAATCATAGAATTACAGAATGTCCTGGGTTGAAAAGGACCACAGTGATCATTTGGGCAGTAAGAAGCCAGATGAGGTTTAACAAAAGCAAGTGTAGAGTCTTGCAAATAGGGAGGAATAATTGCATGTACCAGTACAGGCTGGGGGATGACCTGCTGGAGAGGAGCTCTGCAGGGAGGGATCTGGGTGTCCTGGTGGACAACAGGTTGGCCATGAGCCAGCAGTGAGCCCTCGTGGCCAAAAAGGCCAATGGCATTCTGGGGTGCATTAAAAAGAGCGTGGCCAGCAGGTCAAGGGAGGTGATCCTCCCACTCTTTTCTGCCCTGGTAAGGCCTCATCTGGAATACTGTGTCCAGTTCTGGGCTCCCCAGTACAAAAAAGACAGGGATCTCTTGGAAAGAGTCCAGTGGGGGGCCGCAAAGATGGTGAAGGGTCTGGAGCATCTCCCCTATGAAGATAGGCTAAGTGAACTGGGTCTTCTTCAGAAAAGAAGACTGAGAGGGAACCTGATCCAGGTCTATAAATATCTGAAGTGTGCGTGTGTGAGGGGGGGTGGGGGGATGGGAAGAGTGAGGAGGCCAGGCTCTTTTCAGCAGTGTGTGGAGACAGGACAAGGGGAAACAGGCAGAAACTGAAGCATAGGAAGTTCTGCATGAATGTGTGCAAGAACTTCTTTACGGTGAGGGTGACAGAGCACTGGAACAGGCTGCCCAGGGGGGTTGTGGAGTCTCCTTCTCTGGAGATATTCAAGACCTGCCTGGACGCCTACCTGTGCAACCTGGTGTAGGGAACCTGCTTTGGCATGATCATTTGGCATGATCTCTGGAGGTCCCTTCCAACACCTACAATTCTGTGATTCTGTGATCATCTAGTTTTAAACTCTCTGCTATACACAGAGTCACCAGCCACCAGACCAGGCTGCCCAAAGCCACATCCAGCCTGGCCTTGAATGCCTTCAGGGATGGGGCATCCACAACCTCCTTGGGCAACCTGTTCCAGTGCATCACCACCCTCTAAGTGAAAAACTTCCTCCTAATATCTAAACTAACCCTCCCCGGACTCAATATAAAACCATTCATCCTTGCCCTATCACTATCAACCCATGTAAGCAATCGTATCTTCTCCTGTTTACACGTTCCCTTCAAGGAAGGCCACAGTGAGGTCTCCCCAGAGCTTTCTCTTCTCCAAAGTAAACAAGCCCAGTTCCCTCAACCTTTCTTCATAGGAGAGGTGCTCCAGCCCTCTGATCATCTTAGTGGCCCTCCTCTATACCCATTCCAAGAGCTCCATGTCCTTCCTGTACACAGTACTCCAGATAGGGCCTCACAAGAGCTGAGTAGTGGAGGACAATCACCCCCTTCTCCCTGCTGGCCACACCTTTTTTAATGTTGCCCAGTATATAGCTGACCTATATAAAGTCCTCCCCATTAACCTACGCCAATGCAGTCCATTATTCTGCCCTATCATAGATCAGACTATAATTCTTGGTTATTCTGTGTATCTCCATATCTAGCTATGCTATTTCCAAAATAATTTAAACTAAAAATAAGGAGAAAAGCTTGATGACAAGAAGGTGGTTATCTTCCAATATTTTGCACCCATACTCATGGGTGCAAAATTCTCATTTCTGAGAATAAATGGCATAGATCAAATGGTGAAAAGACATCTCTACATTGCATTATCTGAATGTCTTTTCTAAAATCAAAATTTGTTAAGTGTGCTCAGTATTGTGACAAAACTGTGCTAAGGCGTATCTATTACAAAAAGATTTTTGAAAAGTCCAAAACCAACAAAAATTAGTTCAGCACAGAAATATTTACAGACAACTTTAAAGATAGCAAAAGCAGCTAAGATTTTATAACCAGTTAAAAATTAAGTACTAAAATAAAGCTTTCTATTATTATATTTCCTGTTTTATATGACTGTGGGCAAAGAACATTTTTGACTGCTAGCCCTGAACTAGAAGATATGTACAACTTCTAAAGAAACTAGAACTGAAAAAGGAGGTTTCAACTTAGAGGACTAGTGAATACATTGTGTGGGACCCTGAAGATAACTGAAAGGACCAAAAGGACCAATCTGAAGACATGAAAGAACCCTAGAACTAAAGGCTAGCAATGAGATCTGATTAGTTGATCCACACACGGCTGTGCACAGACTTTTGAAAAAATGCAGTGTAAAGCCAGGAAAAGGGATGGACAATAGCATGACGTAGGAAGGTCATTCCTTGGATGAGGTGGAAGAAAATACTGGAGATAATGAGGATGAAATATTCTGTAGAGAAAACGAGTGAACCTGAATATTTTAACCACAAAGGCAGTAGTAAATAGATTTACAGATGAACTCACCAGGTAAAAAACAGAGCCACTTCACTTCCTCCAAGACTGCAAAGAACAACCACTTCAAATAGTCATTGTTCTCATCTTCAGGAATGAGATAGGCCTTGGGAATTTTGTGAATGATGATGCTCTGTTTTAATATATTAAATTTGATCTTGAGCCTGCTCACGGCCATAAAAACAATGAGGAGAGAGAACCTGATAAATGTGACGAGGCAGAAGGAAACGAGTCTGATGTGTAGAAGCAGTTTTGCAAGTCCTGGACAGAAAGACAAAAGCGGCATCCAGAAAAGTTGATGTCATCCTTCAGAGAGGCAGTGTGGAAGAAGAGAAAAACTGAGAAATAACAGAACTCTAAGGGTAACTGTAATACAGAGAGATCATTTGGGTTTGTCCTCTCTGGAACAGCTGTGTAAGCTGAACATGCAGAGCAGGCTGCTCTGATTTCCACACTTAATGAGCTTGCTTTTTGACCTCTCCACAACCCTGTACTTTTTTCTTAAAACAGAAATCAGGATGCCTATTTCCAATATGTCTAGCAGAAAGGAATCATACCGTTTCTTGACTCATAAGAATTTGTAGACTATTTGAAGCTCTTTGTCATAGATTTATTGTTTAACTTTGAGCAACATACAGTATTTCTGTACGTTTTCTCCTTTTTTCTTTTTCTTTTTCTTTTTCTTTTTCTTTTTTTTTTTTTTTTTTTTTTGTGTGTGTGTGTGTGTGTGTGTGTGTGTGTGTGTTTGTGTGTGTGTTTAAAGAATGCTTTCTGGAAAGATCATTGGTGAAACTAAGACTACTTGACTGGCAAATACCTTGAAGTACTGGTATATTAGATTGCTTTGATAGCACAAATATAATCTGTTATTTGATAACATGGTAGGAACTAACCTTGGGGGAAAAGTAGAAATTAAAAGAACTTGATTAGTTAAAAAATTGTTAATTTCTGTATATATTTAGCAATTTGCAACAGTATGTGCATTTCCTCAGTGTCACATATACAGAAATCTCTTGCTTGTCCTCTATCTCTGTACAAGTTTTCTTGGCCCTTCCACAATTCTAACTGAGAAGCCAATCATTCATGATCACATCACAGGCTTTAGAAGACACAGAGGCTTCTCTAATCCCTCTTATAGTAGGGCTTACTGAGAAGAAGAACAGCAAACAGTTTAGACGCAGCACAAGGAGAAGCCAAAAGAACAGAAGGAAGGTAGTGAAAGCTGATCCACAAAGAAACCAGTGATAAAGTAGTGTCTGGAGTGCTAAGCCCAGTTCTGTGCTGAACAGAGAGAGATGACAACAAATGACAAGGGAGATGATGAACAGCCTGGAGAAACTCTCCTATGAGAAAATGCTAAGAGAGGTGGGTCTCATCCACCTGTATAGGAAGAAGATCAGGAAGATTTTATCCTCACAGACTGCCTGGAGGATGTGAAGTCTTCTCCTTGGACATGAAGTCACCTGGACATGGTCCTGGGTACTCTGTTGTGGGTGTCCCTGCTACAGTAGGGGTTGGGACATAAGGACCCAGAGGTCCTGACAACCCCAGTAATTTGTCGTTCTGTGATCCCGGAGCTGTAGAGAGGAGCAGAAGTAACAGGAGGAAACTTTGATGTCAAAGGATACTAAAAAGGACCGGCAAAGCTGCTTTAAAGAAGGTATTGTAATGTACATAATCTGCACAGAGTTTGCGTAGAGAGAAAAAACAAATGTGTGGGCTCAGATTAGGAGATCTCAAAATGGTCAGAAATTAAAATTATATAAGCATCTGTCATTACGTTTAGCAAAAAGGAATTTAATGAAAAGATACAGAGAGAAGATACAAGATTCCGCTGCCAGACTAGCAAATACTCTCATGCAGTTAAAATTAGTAGAATACCAAATGAAGTGGAAAATGACTGTAGCTAAGTGATATTACTGCTCATAGCAAACAGGATTTTAAATTAATAAACATGAATCTATTACTTCACTGTACATTGTGCAATAATGAGGGATGCTGATGTTACACATGCATCAAATGTCATATCATGGTGTGACAGAACAATTCATAGCAATGCAGAGGACTGTGCAGGAGCCTGGCAGAAGGCTCCTGAAGAAGCTGCCAAATGACAAGTCACCCTAACAATCTTATTGTAACTCTTTACCGTAGAACACGTGAAATCCCAAGCTACAGAAAGAAGAAAATAAATAAATAAATAAATAAATCAAAGATATACAGTAGGTTTTATTCTTCCTAATCTCTGCTTCTTAGAGGAGGTGAGGCATAGATGTTTCTTAAATAACTGCTTTCCTGTGTTTTCTTTAGTGAAGATGCAAACAGTGTTCACTTATGGCCTCCCCACAGGGATTCCTGTAAGTCTATCTGCAGGCATTGTCTTGAAGGATTGGGAATGAAACCTTCTCAATAGTTTATAGTTTAGGAAGTGGCAGAAACACTCTCCCCTTTCAAGATGCAACCCCTCCCCCCTCTCCCCCCAGCTGCTCCTAACATGTACTTTCTTCACCTGTTTTCCTTATATATTCTCAGGTTTGGGTCCCAATCCTTCAAGACAGTGCCTGAAGATAGACTCACAGGGATCTCTGTGGACTTAACCAGGCCTCAGCATGACATCTGTCTCCATTTTTCTGGGTCATTTGGAGTGGTATGGCACGCGCTGCTGGGCTTTGAACTTGTACATACCATTTAATCCCCTTTAAAATTTAATATTCAGAAAGTGCCAAAAATTAATACTGAAAATAGGACATAGGGATGTCTTGGTTTTTATTCACACTAGAACAAGTCAATCTAATAATCAAGGTCACCACTCTTGAGCTTCTATGTGACATGTGGCATAACTAAATATATGTACTTATTTGCATCAATTTTCATTGCAAGGCAATTGAATTTGCAAATCATTTCCATCTGCATGCTTACATAATTTGACAACTTTGCCCATCATCAACTAACTTATTTTTAACTTGATACAGCAACTCAGACATGGTAAATAATCATTATTTATTCTACATTGATGTGCAGGGAATACCGCAATCAAATTTGCAACTGAGACTAGGACACCACTGAAACAGGAAGTGGAAAATTACCTACTGTTAGTGTTTCCACCCAAAAAGAGTTTAAACACAAAAGAAAGAACAGAAACAAAGCTGCAGGACTAGCAGTGATTTACCTAATGTTGTTCATCAGATTAATATCCCAGATTAACATAGCATGACGCCTCTCATACGGTGAACATTCTTGTCCTTAACTTTCACATTCAACTTTTCTCTGTTCATTTTTTGCAGTTTCTTTCTAACTTTTAAAATATCATTTGACAAATTTTGAGGATCCAAACGCTTTTCCACAGACACGTTTGTTAAATTAATTTCTAATTCAAAATGTCATGCTTTTTCACTTCATGCATTCAAAATGTCATATACAAGTGCCATGGCAGCAGACTATGGAAATCTTGGCTTGTGGAGGGAAGACAGGAAGGAATACAGTAACAGATGCTCACACATATTTATAGACTATTGTACAGAGAGACAGACACACAGCAGGTAAGACTAGGACAGAAATGGATGGAGTTGTTCTCTGGAGCCCCTCTGTGCTAATTTTAAAACCACTTAAATATTTCTGGCTGGAAGATTACTTTCACCTTAATTGTCAGCCTGGCTGGAAATTTCCAGTCGGACAGTCATCATCATCACAAATTCCTGATAACAGATCTACTGCCTCCTAACCAAGCAGCACACCCTGGTGCAAGGCGCAGGCTGCTCTGCATGTTCCTACACTGGACTGCTGAAGGACTGAGGCACATTGCTGGCAATGGAAATGCAGCACAGTTTTAATGCTTTACTGCTTACTGGAACTGAGATCAGGTCATTTTTTTGGTGCTTTTCCAGCTACTTTGCACAGCTCAAGGACTCAAAGCAGCCATAAAATGGTCAAAATCATGGACATAAGCACTTGGGAAACTTTGGAGGGTTCTCTTCTCTTCACCATTTCTATTCCCATGCACAGCTCTCCGGCCTGAAAGGACAACTCTGTCAACAGGTACAGGAGAAGCCTTTGGAAGAAACTGGACCCTGGCAAAAATAAAAAATAAAAATAAAAATAAAAATAAAAATAAAAATAAAAATAAAAATAAAAATAAAAATAAAAATAAAAATAAAAATAAAAATA
Organism: Excalfactoria chinensis; assembly: GCF_039878825.1. Lineage (NCBI taxonomy): Eukaryota > Metazoa > Chordata > Aves > Galliformes > Phasianidae > Excalfactoria > Excalfactoria chinensis. Next base: position 57,336,263 of record NC_092857.1, on the reverse strand, counting down.
AAAATAAAAATAAAAATAAAAATAAAAATAAAAAAGTAATGCAACTCAAGGATGTCATCCTTCATCTGAAGCTACTTCAGTTGCCAGCATCTTCAGATGTGCCTGCAGGGCTGCACACCTCTTTTCCTTATTGACCTCCAAGGGGTGTTCTAAGACTGTTTACACAGTTTCTTAATACTGCCTTGTAATTTAAACCACCATGGGTATCAAAGAAAAAACTGCATTACATTTTTATCTTAAGGACAATCTTCAACAAAAATGGCTTGCCATATTTAAATATCTGGGGAAGCATTGTCTAAGTGTTTTCACTGAGCATTACTAAGATATTTACTTTAAAAATATTGTCCTTAATCGGGAAAAGAGGTGTAAAACATTAATTTATTTTAATGTGACTAAGAATTTTAGAAGAATTATTCTGGGACCTGTAGGAATACCCGTAAACATCTGAATTTGTAAGTTGACAGAGCACTTTTAGGTATTTCTTTTTCATTAGTTGCTTTTCTAACAGTCATTCTTTTACGTCCAGTGACAGGCCATCTTAACAATTACTTCTGATCCTGAAATTCATCTGAAAAGCAAAGGAAGTCTCACAAAAGAAAGAGGTCGCACACACAAGGAGGAGAAAGAAAACATCCTTCTTTTGCATTCCATTTCAATCATTTTCATTACAATATAGTCTAGACATTCACAAACTCACTGTTCAGTAAAATAGATTGATACTGATACTAAAAAAGTTAACATTAAAGGTATAGTAGCTCCTAGTAAACAATAGATCCATCCGTTTCCCACAGCTGTGATTTCTGTGCAACTGCTTATGGCAATTCACAGTATAGGTGGTGATAAGAGTTTGCAGAATGAACTCTAACACTAACAGCAAGTGGAAAAATCAAGTCACAAGGTTCTTATTTTTTCCTTAGTTTTTCACAATGGAAATGTCTAGCATTTATGCTACTCCTTCCATTAGATCCGTATGCATTATAACTCCAAACTTCTGTAACATCAGAAGTGAAAACGGAACTGTGGCGGGGACATGTGTAAATTAGTAGAATTTTCCTGGACTCCTGAGCTGTGTGACTTTTCTGGTTCTCAGGTGCTTCTCTCTATTTGTTGTGTATCAACCATCTTCATCTTGGCAAAGCCACAGAAAAGTTCCTAACTTAATTAAAACAAACTGAGGTAGTATCTTGAAGGATAAATTCAAGAATGGTTCCTAAACACAAATGGTTATTTAAGTCTGTTGTTAGGCTGGTACACTATACATACACTGCATGTACTTATATACTTAAATATCTACACAACCCTGCACACAAACACACATAATTTATGCATGCTTACACTCACTTGCTTTGTAAATAACGTAGGCTAGAAAAATAAGGAGTGCTTGGAACACTGAAGTGCTTAGAGTGAAGAAATCTAGGGACAAAGACATCTTCCAGCTATAATGCTGCAAGGCCATGCGAAGACTTTTGACTTGTTTGTTTACAAAGTGCATCAGTTTGCAAATCCTTAGGATACTACAAAGGATCTCTTTGCAGTTTTGGCTTGGTCTATCACATTTTGCAAGTAACTGCAGCAGATAGCAGTCAACTACAGGAAAAAAATGCCAGCCCAAGTACAGAATCCAAATTTCCACTTGTCTCCTGAAAAAAAAAGAGGGGCCATTTTTGGGGTTTGAATGTGTCCCAGTCTCTAATATGAAGCAGTTCAGAGTTTTGTGAGACATATTCTAGTTTTACTTCTAGATTTCTTCCAGTTTAATTTAATTGGAGCCTCCCAGTGTATACAAATAAGTATTGATATACAGAGAGGAAAACAGAAGATAAGAGAAGATCCCTTGCCTTTTCACACCAAATACTGCAAGAGCAAAGGCATAAGAATGAATGATCAAGAAAGGAAGGGGGGAAGAAACAAGCATAAAATGGAAACATGATGCATACCATTGCGGTGAGATGTTTGTGAAGTTTACAGTAAAATCTGCTCCTTGTGGTTTACAGAACTCTGATCATTTTTCTTGAAGGATTAGTATCAATTATCATTAAGGTTCAAGCATTTAACTGTGACTGCTGCAATAAATCTTATTAAAATAACTGAAACATACTTTTTTTTGCATGTGGCAACCTGTCTCTGAATCACAACCATCTGTACATAGTTATTGCCTGGTGCACACAGATGGCAGTAAAACAACTATAAAGCTATACCATTCTTTAATCATAACTTCTAACGCAACTAAACAAAGTGAAATTTGAGTCAAACCATTAGCATTTGAAAGACTATATGATCACTGTAATTAACAAATACATTTTAGAATCCTGTTATAAAATGTTTTATCGGTTTATGATTGAAAAAATAATAACAATGCTTGCACTGGGCAACAGCTTGTTTTAATCTTTGACAGCTCATTTGAAGAAATCATATGTTAACAATAGAATCACAGTCTTAAACTTTTTATACTGCACAGTTCCCTTACAGATTCAAAATGACAGTGAAAGGTAGTAGAATAATTTATTCCTTCTTGCTTAAGGCACAGAATCATGAATGCTTCAGGTCAGTAACTGCAGGGCTACACTAAACCCCTGTCACTCCAAATCAGTTACAAAGTGAGCATCTGTACTCTCTGCTTAGCCTTCAAGCAAAAAAAAAAAAAAAAAAAAAAAAAAAAAAAAAAAAAAAAAAGAAAAGAAAAGAAAAGAAAAATCCACATTACTTACAAATGCTGGGTCTCTGAACATGAACAGCTCTAAATGAAGACAACAGGCAGCTTTCTGAAAGTCTTTCTTTTAAGTAATACCAGACATTGACTCGCTAGATCCAGAAGCATCTTATTAGGTGGAAGGTACCCGCTTATTTCTGTTTCAAATGCCTGAGCTGTAATTTCGGGTTGAAAAAGAATGTCAACTGATTCAAGAGTTTAAAAGCATACACACTACCAAACACAATCCCTTGCACAGATGCATACTGATATTTCCACTGGAACCTGCCACCATTCTATCTGAAATGCTCCCCATGCAAAGTGCTGGTCCTTCTTCATCTGCGATTTACTTCCAAAGATGCTGTGGACACAAAATATCTTCCAAGTTCAATATCTCATTTCTACCTGAACCAGCAGTGTGGAGGACAAGGAATCTCAAGCAGATGAGTTGTCATGGGTGAAAAACGTACCACTTATCACCTGACCTGCATCAACTAATAATATGCTTTCACCTCATCACAGAATCAAGAGCAATGACAAAGCACTTCTGTACAAAATAGGCTGGAAGGACAAACATGGTCAGCTGCATGGTTCAGATGAGGTGAGGTAGCTTGTCAAGCTGTGGTGGCCTTCTCCATGTCCATCAAAATTTCAGAAAGGAAAACCATGTTGCTTGACCTTTGTAACTCTCAGAAAAATCAAAAAGGAACTGAAGAAGGCAGCAGATCCCCAGATTATGGCTGCTTATACTGTTTTTTTCAGACTGTCAAAGCACCAGATGAAAATGAACAAATTTAGATTTAAAGTACTTGAATAGGCTGTCTTGGTATTTAAATAAATGATTTGGTGATTTATAAGGTAGATTAGCTACAGAAACATTTCACAGAATATACAAAAGTTTCATCATGGAATTATTCACTAAGTCTACAACATTTTTGTCACAAGCACCTTGCTCTTGCTCAGTACTAAAAAGTCGTGTGTTTATCTCAGTCCTCTGTCAGTTCTGAGTAAAAATAATATGAGACAGATGTGGTGAATGTATATGTATCTTGTGAAGCATAATAGCGATTCCTTGATGGGTTTATGGTAAGCAATTGCCCTCCCTGGGGCATATTTGAACTGTTTGAGATTCTTTGCTGCCAGCTACACAGCTTGCTACCTGTCAGGAGCTGAAATTGGCAGAAAACAGCTGGTAGAAATCAACGGATGTGCCAGTTCTGGTTCATCCAGCAGAGATACTACAGAACAGTGCCGGAACTCTGATAGGAATTAGGCAGTATAAACACATTTTATTTGCACATAGATTTAGTGCCTTCTCAGCTAGGGAATATTAAGGTTCAAATTATATTAAGTGATTATTACATTTTAAAGCCTGCCATTCACATAACAAGTTTTACAAGTAGTCATTTTTAAAGGAGTAAAAAAAAAAAAAAAAAAAAAAAAAAACTGAAAATTCAGTATCTGGCCTACGACAAAAAACATGAGCAGTATTATTGGATGTGATGCTCCTGGCAACGAGAAGGAAAAGCTCAGTGTAGGTCTTCAAGAACATCCTCCAAGTGCAAGAATGATCCAAATCAATACTCCAGAAAATAAGCTGTTATATAAAGAGATTATCTTTGAACATTAAAGACACTGACAGGAGCTTTTGCTGGCACATCTACAGTAAAGTGGCAACAAAAGGAAAATGCTGGACCACTGCTAGAAGCATTGATTGGTTTTTAAGAGAAGATACATATAAGACTGACAAACAGTGCTTTCTTTGTCTCAGTTATAATCAACAAAGTGATAGATCACCAGGGTCTCCTGACTCTCATGGAAGCTTAATGGCAGAATACAGGGGGAAAAAACTAAGAACAATGGATGAGAATTGGAACAGGGATTACCAGAGTGAACATGATCCATAAAAGTCAATAGAACTAGAAGGGATATGTCCAATACAGAGATTATAGAAGTACCATTGGTTATAATTGATTATACAAGTATCATTGCAAGATCAGTCTTTATCACTTTTAAGCAGTGATGCAGATCAGGTGAGATCCCAGACAGCTGGAGATAAACAGTAGCTGCACCTATCTTTAAAAAAAGGCTGAAAAGTTGAAATCATAAACTTCAGGTGAGTCTGACAAAATGACTGAATTCATTTCTAGACTTGGTAGTGAAAAGATGACTGGGAAAAATCAGTATGCTGTGTTCAAAAACAAGTCGCAATACATCAGAATGATTCCCTTTTGCAGACAAGGAGAGAGCAGTAGAAGCCATTCACCTTAGCTTTAGGAAGTTTTTCGACACTGTCTCCCACAATATTCTTATGTTCCAAATTATGATGTTATGTTACGGATTGGTAAACAACTAAAAGGTTGTATGATTATTCTCAGAGTGGGATCATTAATGGGTATGTATTCTAGCTATATGCTACTAGTAACAGTAAAAAATGGATCACTCGCTCTCCAAGGCTGCAGACAACACCACTGATGATACGAAGAAGACAAGTTGGAGGACAGAGCGGTTATACAGAGAAGTGTAGACAACATGGAGTTGTTAGGCTGTTTCATAACAGCCTAAAGGAATGTTAGGAAATTCAGCAAGTGAGAACACAGAGTACAGCATGTGTAAAGAAAGAACCCTTTGAAACAAAAAAGGCTGATGAATGATGGGTTACCAAACATATACTGAAAATGATCCAGTCATCTTGGTAAACAACATGATGAATACAGGTTAACAATGGGCCCCGTTAGCAAAGCAAGCAGTACTCACGCTAGCATAGCAAAAAGATCAAGGGAACAGACTGTTTTCCCTCTACTTAGCACTTATTAGACCACATCTGGAATACTACATCCAGGTTTGAGCCCCATAATAAAGGAATCATGTTCATTAGAGTCAGGTATGTTCTGTAGAGTCCACCAAGATGGTCAGGCACTGGGGCGCATGTCATTTGATTGAACTGGGGTTTTTTATTCTCAAGAAGAGTGTGGGCTTAGAGAGGCTTACAAGCAGTCTTTCAGTACTTTCAAGGAGGTTATTAGGAGATAGAATGGTCCACGGTGGAAGCCAGGAAACAGGTTGAAAAACTGAAGCAAGAGAGTTTCCAAATGAGTATAAGGAAATACCTTTTACCATTAGGACAGTCAAGTAGCAGCAGAGGTGCTCCAGACTTTTTGAGTAGTTTCCATTCTTTCAAGACCTGACTGCATAAAATCCCCAGCAATTTTGACATTTCAGCCACTTTTCTGGCCATAATGACTCTTTGAGATCCTTGTCAATATATAAATCTCACAAACTTCCAAGAAAATGAACTACTGTTGATACTAGAATTCTACCACCTACCAAGTGTAAATTAAAAAACAAAAAGCAAAACAGAAAAAAAAAAAAGTGCACAATATATTATGTAAATAAATGGGTGGATATCTAGTATGATTGTTTAGACATAAGATACATATACGTATTGCTAAATGAATGCCTTCTACTATTGTGTTTAGTGCCTACAAATTGGTTTAGCATCACCAAATAAGTAGGATTTAAAAAGTGAAGAATATCTGCAAACAGAGGAGAAATCAATTTTACAATACTTCAGTTACATGTAATTCTCTTCCCTATCAAATGTAAACACACTCCATAAACCCCACACTTGTGTACATTAGAGCTGAAAATGTCATTATCAAGAACAATAAGAAAAACAACATCAGCATATAGAAGGAGGGAATAAAGCCTACTTTAAAGAAAAAAAAAAATGGAAAAGAAAAGAAAAATAAAGATTGCATTGCATGCCTGTTTTTTGTTTGTTTGTTGATCAGCTTTTTTTTTTCTTTTTTCTTTTCTTGGGGGGGGGAGGTGGGGGGAGGGAACACAACAGGGGATATTTGAAATTTAAATGTAATTCTATACTGCAGAAGTTACAGGTTCAACTAAACCCAGCCAGGCAAGATAAAAGCTAGAACACAGATTCCAGGCACTAGGAGAGAAATTGGAAACATCCCAGCTGAGTTTGAAAGCTGAACACAAGGCTTTTTTCAAAACTTTGTAAGCATGCAATGAGCTCTCAGGGGTTGCCTCTCAAATCTGAACAGACACAGCTGACCTGATGCTGGTTATACCATTGCTGTCACAGCTCTGCCTGAATGAGTATTGCTTCCTGTCCTCAGAAAGAGGATTCCACTATAGAACATTGATTTAAGAAAGGCAGCAGTGATCTGGACAGATACATGCACACGCACACTCAATACATATATATATCCTCCAAAAAAAGTTATGAAGCATTGACACTTTTGTAAATATGGCACAGAAGTGTCTCCTGTTGAAAATGGAAAACAGCAGGAACAATTTTCAGCGAAACACCACTCATACAGGACCTCAAAATCTAAAAGCTTGGTTGCCAGTGTTTGCAGGAAGAGCATTTAATTTTCAAGGAGTGAACTTCAGTGGGATTCCCCTGTCTGTGAATGCAGCCCACAACTCAGTCTCTAGAACTTGTATATTCTGCCTCATATAAAAAGAATGCAAGGCAGCTGAAGTCAAAGGGACCAGCATTCAAAGACAGATCGAGTGCAAACTTCATGTGTGCAGATCTCAGTAGCTTTCAGCCTGTCTGTTCTGTTCTCATAGCTGCATATTACTGGGACAACAGTCTGTAGACACCCAGGAGCTGGAGTGCCCACTAATGTAAAATGGGGTATTACACTTGACTAAATAGACTTTCCTGGTTTTAAATAAAATAATTTGGTGCAGAGTGCGCATTACAATCTTGTTTTCTGGCAGACTTCTGGAAAAACTGGAAAGAGTTTTGGGATCATGTGTCATGCCGGAAAGATTTTTGGCCCAAACACTTTTACCAACTTGTGATTCATGAACAGATGAACAGATCCCTTTTTTATTGTTTATGTCCTTTAATAAAATAAAACTCTCAGTGTTTGCAGATATATACACTACTGTTTTCAAAATGCTATTTAGAAACAAGAAAAACACATGATACAAACCATGTGCAATTACAGGTATGTTTTTTGCCCTGGGCTTCAGAGATCACTGAAATACAGTCCCAACTGGCTGACAGAGCACAGCATCTTTTCAAATGGATATAACAACACAGCAATAACAATAAGGTGACTATGCTGGTTTAAAAGAAAACAGGAAACTGCTTTTTTGGAGACTTTAAGTGAAACAAGTAGGAGTAACCTGATGAAAAGTAATTCTTTGTAATGCACAGGAGGTAACAGTAGCCCCTACTAGCATCAACATCTGTAAAACGATAAAAAGTTCCATCTAACTGACAACAAAATTTTGCTTTAGTAATACAGAAGAACCGGGATTCAATTTATATTTTGGTAAAGTGAATCACTGAAAATCCAGCAGCATTTGTGACCAGACTGCCATTCTCTGTTTTCATCCGAAGTGTACTATATTTAATACTAAAGTGCCTCTCAGTCACCATGCCAACGCTTCTCCGCTTTTGCATCCTTTGATACCTGTTATTCTATCGTGACCTCCACAGTCAGTTCAGCTTAATTATGCCTCTGTCCTTCTATGCCTTCCTTTATAAAGATCCTTATCTCTTTCTTGCACTTCCCATCACACTTTTTTCCCTTCCTCTATTAACAAAACTTTTGTCTACAAACAAAAGCTCCAATTAAAGTGAAAAGCTCATACTACTCAAAAAATGGTTTTGCAGATGTGTCCGATAGCTTCTAAGGTAACCATGTAATCTCACAGGCCTTTCCTTTGTCTCCCTGTCCCCTCCTGTCCCCTCATCAGCACATTACCTTCCACAGCTATTATTTTCCCTCAGCATTGTAGGAATTCATGTGCAACAAATCTGGTTTCTGTTTGTTTGCTGAACAGCCACTCATATCATTTGAAACTATTTGAAGTTGCCAGAGCTGTGCTGATTTATTCATGTTGAGGATCTGGCCTTAAAATGCAGCATGGATGCCTCTTCACATTTCAGACAAACTGGAAAAAATGAAGAATGAATTCATGTAGTCCAGTATTTACTTTTCCTAATGTGATAAGGCATGTCCTTGCTGAGATCATAGCTTCAGAGGCCAGGCATGAGTGGAAGAAGATGTTTATTCACTGAAGAACAAAACAGAAAAATATACACCAGTGCACTGTGTGCTATCAATCCTGGAATGGATCTGTGGCAAGAACCAGAAAAGAAAGCTCAGTAATCTTATAAACCAAAGTTACTACCCCTCCATTGAAAAATAAATAAATAAATAAATAAATAATAATATTTAAAAAAAAAAAAAAATCATGTGAGGAACTTAAGCATGCAGAAAATATCCCTTGACTGGTTTATGTATGGGGATTATGTGCATCATTCTCTAATAAATCTAACCAGCATAGACTAGGTATGCAGAAAAAAGCTTTTCTTTCTATTAGCTCATGAAGTCAGCAATGTGTGTCTGTGAAGTGAACTGCTAGGGAAACCATCTGTGAACGTTCTGCTAATAAATATATAATATAAGCTTTTCAGGAACATTCTTATCTTGGAAACAGAAGGCAAATTTCTTCCATATTAAATTCTATGCTATTCTGCAGAATTCTTTCTAACATTAAAAAGGACTTCAGATATTTTGTCTGATGCTGAATTATCATAATTCAAACCTTCCAGGAATCATGTAATCTGTTCTCTGTGAGAAATCAGCTCCTCTATATGAGGACATCTTTTCTTTGGGATATCCTTTGCCCAGTTTGGATTACTGTCAAATTCATTTGAATGACGGGCATTTGGAGTTCATGCACTTTCCATCCCCTCCTCCACTCTTTCAGACTCCTGCTAAATCTGACCCTTTATATGCTGGCCGAGAGAACAGACTAAAGTTCCATGGCCTTTGGATAGCTAGCTATTTCTTAGCACTAAAGATACTCAGTTGTTTGTTTTTTTTGTCAACAGAATAGCAACCACATCTAAAATGGCATCTCTAATACTCTTCATTAATCTATATTGATAGGAACTTTCTGGGCATTTTGTGCTTTGCATGCCAAATGAACAATTGTTGCAAATATGCCAAGAAGAAAAAAAAAAAAAAAAAAAAAAAAAAAAGAAAATGTTGTAATTGCTGCTGAGCACTGGAAGCCACAACTGATGAAAATGGTTCCAGGCTGCTCTGACCAATTGCTCCAAGAGCAGAGGAATGGGGCAGCCATGCTTTAAATAGGAAACTCCTTGGCCAGAAGATACATTAGGTTCAGATACCTTTGGCAGCAAGATGTGTTCAGACCGATTAAAAAAGAATTACTATTTTTGGAAACCATTCAGAAATAAGTGGCCATCCTGCCATACCTTTACCTCCTAGTCCCTCTTGGATGTGCTTACTAACAGAGAGAAGAGAAACCCAGAAGGATTTCTGCTGTGAACTTCTCTGTTCCTTTTTTCTTTTTTTTCTTTTTTTTTCTTTTTTTTTTTTTTAATTTTTATTTTATTTTATTTTATTTTATTTTATTTTTTGTGGAAGTCTCATAATAGATTCTGGGAGTACAAGATTTTTGGGAAGCCACCCCACCACAAAGCATGTGCCTTCAGAGTTTGCCATCTATTGTACCACATTTTCAAAGCCATTAACCTGGAACCTGCAGAATCTACCTCATTTTTTTATATTTAAACACTGAAACAGTGAATTCATTCTGTACTGCCTTCATGTTGATGATGATGATGACGACAATGATGATGACAGTAACAACCTCAAGGAGCAACAGCAGCACCTTGCTCCTCAGTCTTTCACCAGACCCATCATTCCCCTTTCAGAAGGAGCTTAATGAAGTCACTAAAGCAGTCCAGACTTTAAAGTTTATTTAATGTTCTGGAGCATGGCAGCATTGCCTGTCTGAGGGGAGGTCCATGAGAATTAACTGGGTTTCTGAGTGTGAAGCAGCCTGCAGCTCCCAGCCTTCAGGACGCCTTGGGCAGATGCTCCGCTCGCAGGCAGCCAGCTCTGGAACCAGCATCCCTCGCAGGATGAGCATACATGCTGCCAGAGGGCTGGGAACAGCTGCTTCAGTTCTTGGTCAGAAAGTCACCTCCTCTGAGCTGTCAGAGCAAGGATGGAAGAAGAATTTATATATCTGGATAACAGACACATTCCCCTGGAAATCCTTTCAAGTCACCAGCTGTAATCTCCCTGGAAGCTGTAAATAGCTTCAGCAGATATCATAGAGAAAATGTGCTCTAGCAGAGCTACCCGAAAGGTTTCTGCAGTTCAAGGGAGCTAAATGAGAGTGGAGACTTCTGTGGCTCCCAATTCACCAAACTCTGCAGCACTACCAAAGCAGCCAGCATACAGATCTGTAAGGGACCAAAGGAAACTCCTCACCACTTCCCCGAGAAGCATGAAGGGAATGCAGGCACACAGTTCAGAAATCAATTTCTATGCTGTAAATTGTTTTATTTTCTTCTTTTGCCTTACTGTACTTCAATAGCCAACCCACGGGCATGATGAAATAATATTTGTGCAGGATCTCCTTGCTGCAGAGATACCTAAAACTAATCAATGAGGCTCCTCTGAGAAATGCAATGGAATATTTTTCATTTCTTTGCTTGTTTTACTTTTGCTGAAGAAGTGCCTGGTGCATTTTTAGGAGGGGTGGCAAAAAACAGTGACTATATAATGACTCCAGAAGCGTTCATATATTTCTCTCAAGTAGACACTGATGTGCAAATCACTTTGGGTACTGGCAACAAGATGAGTTCTATCTCAGTTCTCTGAAAAAGGATTACTAATTTCATTGTGAAAAGGTAAAAGGCCAATAGAATCATAGAATCATAGAATTGCTTAGGTTGGAAAACACCTTAAAGATCACTGAGTACAACCACAACTGAACTTACTATCCTAACTCTAACAACACTTTGCTAAATAATGTCTCTGAGAACCGCATTTCTGAACACATCCATGAACTGAATTCTGTAACATAACATGGATTTAACAACATCAGTGTCCTGGAGAGGGTTTAATGTATATTAACTCCCTCATTGCTTCTGGAAAGAGCCTGGATGTCTAGGCCTATCACAAACTGATTACGTCTGCAGTTGCTATGCTGTCTGTTGAACTTTAAGTACCTTTATGACTCTAAGTGAAGTACACCTTGCTGGAGAAACTTGACTTAATAAGCAGAAATTGGAAAGGGAAATTAGTTTCTCTAGTCAGTGAAAGGTTTCCCCAGTCATAGGGAGGGGCAAGATATTCATTCACATCTCTGTCTCTCATTCACATAATGTATTCATTGTAGTTTACATGAAAATATTCCACTCCATCAGAAGATCTTTTTTTCTGCCCAGATGGTAGTACTGATTCAGACTGCACAGTTTCAAGAAAGAAGATGGAAATAGAGGATCTTAAACCTCTGGAATTATCCCAAATATACTGTATACCACAACTGGCCAAAGATGAAAGGAAGGGAAAAGAAAGGGAAGGGAAGGGAAGGGAAGGGAAGGGAAGGGAAGGGAAGGGAAGGGAAGGGAAGGGAAGGGAAGGGAAGGGAAGGGAAGGGAAGGGAAGGGAAGGGAAGGGAAGGGAAGGGAAGGGAAGGGAAGGGAAGGGAAGGGAAGGGAAGGGAAGGGAAGGGAAGGGAAGGGAAGGGAAGGGAAGGGGAAATAATAAAGTGCTCACAACCAGTGAATTCTTCCATAAAAAGACAGGGAGAAGGAAAATCACCCTTAAGTTTAAAATGAATGAAAACCAACAAATAAAATCCTGTGTTTCTCTATTTGCCTTTAGATAGTGTTGTCACAATTTATATAGTTTGACATTATAAGAAAATAAGGGGGGGGGGGAAGGAAATTTACCAGGTTTATAAGATTGTTTTCTGAAAGACATTCTTTAATGTACTTTAATGACATAAGTTTCTTCATATGTTCCTGAAATACTAAGCTACCAAAACCAAAATTCATGTTAAATTCCAACAGAAGTTGGGATAACCTGGCCTGGCAGCAGCCCATGACACAAACTGCTCACATACCACATTATGAAGCACCTCAGCACTCTGGGAAAGCAATGTGCCCCCCCCACCCCAGCCCTCCAGTTCCTACCTGGCAGGCTATTGGAGATGACCCAAGAATCCTCAGAAGCACTCTACGTATTTAACAATGAAATGTCACTCTGACCTTCTCTAAGCAAAATGTCAGAATTTTCATTACGTGGAAAATTTCAAAATGACATTTTTGTTGCAATTCTGAATGATACTATTTTTAATTTTCAAAGAATAGGAATTCTCGTGTTTGTGTAGGTGTAATCATTACAAATTACCTTTTCTAGAGAAATCTACAATCACTGACTAGTTTCTTAATATTTTAATGGTCATCATAAAGCACTAAAAGAGTTGGAGGCTTAGCATTCACTTCTGCTTTATGCTGGAAGCAGTAGCCCACCCCTCATGTTTCATTTTTCATGGGATGTCTCCTAACTGTCCAAGACAAACATAACTTTGTCAGTAATACCATGTTCATTTTGGAGAAAGAGAATCCTACTAACACCAAAATCCTTCTAGTAAAGTTTTCTTAATGATTTGGGAGTTACAGCAGGCACCATCTCCTTTGCTCATGATTAGATAATGCTTCACACCATTTGTGTTGTTTTGTTTTGTAAATAAAACCCTCAGCAGTGTAAGAAATCACCTGTTTCTGCTGAGTGAATTACCATAAAAAATGCTCAATTTTAAGTTGTGAAGTTTTTTCACTGCCTGATTCAGGAGTGAAAACATGCTGACGAGAAGGCACAGAAAGTGATTATGTGACCCCTCTGGCCACATTCATGCTATCAACTTGATGCAGTCTTGTACTGGCAGATGCAGCATCTCAGCCACCAGAGCTGATGCACCAGACAAGGACAGTTTGTTTCCATAAGAATATTAATTCTAGAAAAGGCTGCCACATTATCATCTGTTGGCTTGCCTCCAGTAGAACTCAGCTATTTTAGCATTCGTAGCTCCTTCAGTTAATATTCCTTGATATCCATCCTGAACAGATGTTATTACCAGGGTTATCTATAGTTCTGTCTTCACTGATGATTGAATGGAAATGTTTGCAACAACGAGCACTTCTGGCAACACTGACACTAGGTTTTGTCTATTAAGGCCTGAGTCATTTTTCTTCTTCAGTGCCTCCTTCCATATTACCTTTCTTTCTTGCTGTTGCTATTTTACATTTGTCTTCCAAAATATCAAGTAAAAGTGGGACTATGAGTACTATTTTGCCTCTTTTTTTTTTCTTTTTTCTTTTTTCTTTTTTTTTTTTTTTTTTTTTTTTTTTTACCAGTTTAAATTTACAGAGTCTCAAAACGCACCATGGCACTTATACATTTTATCCTTTTCAGTTTTAAATTACATCACTGATACAGAGGTAATAGAGAGGTAGGGATGTTGTACTGCTTGGAGCAGCTCCAGGTGAAGCCACATCCATGCTGCAGAGAAAAGAGTGAAAGAAGAATGTGAAGATTTCAGGTCACAGACTAAAGACCACCAGAATGAGAGGAAGTGTTCTGCCCCTACTCTGGCATGCACTTCTCCCTCTGCATGGGCTATCAAGGAATATGAATTTACTGGAGTCTCCACCTCCTCTATTCTGCAGAACTAATAACCATTTTCCTGCCAGTATCCAGAAAATTTGGAAGATGTCCTGTCACACCATTTTGGCATGTGCACTTTCAAATATGTGCTTACTGAATGCTTTCCAATGGAGGTGACCCCAAGCTGCTGGCATTCATGCTGTACAGAAGATTTTGGTGTTTAGTTTGACCCCCCTAAAGCAAAGTGTGTTTTTATTAAATAGCAACTGAGCTAACATCTGCAGGGGTTCAGGGGCTCATCTTTCAGAATTCACTTTTTCCCCTACAGCCCAGGGTTGTTGCACAGTTGCTGCTGAATTTAACTTACATGTCAATGCCCCCAGCAAAAACTGAAGGACTGTGTTAAAGCTGTGTTAAAGGCAATAATTACACCTTTCTTTTCTTGTGAGCAGATGATACACATAGCTGGGATGGTTACACAGTGAAACAAAGCAGCAATGATAAACAAGTGCAGAGGTAGGAAAGAGAAAGGGAAATACAAATGTGTAAAATATATGAATATACCCCCATTGTATTCCCAGTCCCATCCCTGACAATGATCAGAAGAAGCTGGCTTAACTTCTCTAAGCCTGACTCCTCTAAGTAAAACAGAGAAAATACTTGCCACCTGGATAAGAAGGTATTTTCTTACATTATTGCTCATAACACATGTCAAGGTCCTTGAGAAAAAGGTGGTAAGCAAATGAAGACCATTATTATTTACTATCTTCATTCCTGAAAGACATTAAGAAAAATAATAGAGGTCAACCACAATAAACAACAGTATAAAAGTAGTATGACATAATCAGGGCAATGCTTGAGTCATATTCTTCAGTTTGTAACCAGTTTTCTTACAGTGAAATACTGATTCATACAACAATCAAAAAGATATCTGGTGGAAGTCTTTCAGTTCTGAATAACAGTTGCATTCCTACTTTTCAGGATAGTCAAGCATACACTGAAGATGATAACAGTGTTGTGCTGGTTCTCATGTATGCCTCATTAATGAACAATTAACAGAAATTTATTTCCTCTAATTATGTATTTATATATATATATATATATATATATTTAAGTAGGGACAGTAGGTGTATAGAACTGTTATTAGAAAAACATAAATGTGCCTGGCCCATGATTAACCTCACAAGCAATTGAGTGCAAAAATTGACCGCTTAACCTGTGTGTTAAAGCCAGGCAGGGAAAGAGAGGAAGAAAAATGCCCTGTTTTGAGTTACCTTCTTTTTCATAGGCATACTAGGAATGCGAAGTGGATTTTGTTTATATTTGGCCTCTAAAATAGCTTTTTCTTTCTCACTAAGTAACAAATATATATATTTTTAAAGCTAACATAAAAGAAAAAACAAACAAATAATTTCTGAAAATAAGGAAAGACATCCTAGTCTCACTTTCTCAGTTACAGCCCTTGTCTTATCCCTAATACTATCTGCTTATGCTGGTAATACAGCAGATTCAGACACAGTGATGCAATGCCCGGAGCACAATGATAGGAACATTTCATGTTTTTAATCACACACTGCTGTTTTTATTTCTCTATGTGAGACTTAGAACAGCTTTTGCAGCCTGCCAGAGCCGCAGGGACTGCAGCACCCAGCCCCTCTTTAACACCTGCAGCCTCACTGTGCCAAAGCCAGGAACACAGGCAATGCTGGTGATGTTATGTCTGGTCCAGCAATGAGTGCTTCCTGGAGCAGCCCTGACGACTTTTGACTGCAAACATATTATAGTTGCATCCCATTGCGGCTCTCCGTCTGTGCATCAGGGGCTGGCAGCAAAGCAGCACTGACACTGACCTAGTGGGGAGTATGGATGGCCCTGAGGAGGGATGTGCACTGCCAGAGTGAGAGTGGGCTAAAGAGAGAGAAGGAAAGGGAAAAGCAGGGCAGGTCTCTTCTAACTCCTGATACAATTGGAACTGATATGCAAGCTTTCAGGCCTGAACTTTCTCTATCAGACCTCATAAGAAACAGTAAAATCCATGCTGGACAGACATTAGAAATATTTTTTATTAGTTTAGACTGCTGATTAGAAAATTAACCACCTTGAAAGAAAGCTAGTTAGCACTTGTGGCATAGAATGATGTCGGGGGGAGAGAGATCACTGCAGCATATGTAAGAGACTGTACAGGCCAGCTTTTTATTTACTCACACCCTGTTACCTTCAATTAGAGTTCTATATTTCCTCTCATGGGCTCAGGCCATCTGAAGATACTTGACATGTTTTAATTGAGGCTGAGAACCGAGCAATCAGATCTGGGAGAGTAGTATGAAGGATGATACTGGTGGAGCATTTCCTTACTCATACATCAGAACCTGAACATCACTAAGTCTCTCTGAGATGTACGTTCACTCTGATGCCTACTGATTATTCATTTTCAGACTTTCATTGAATGAAAACACTCTGTGCGTACATGACGTATGCACACGTATTAATTCTACGATGAACAATGAGAAATTATAATAATGTCTTTGACAGGAAAACACAATAGCATACAAAGCAATCCAGTAAGAAAGCGAGCTGAATTCACAGTGCGGGTTCAAATACACTGGTCTACCTGCTTCACTGGAACACACAAGTCACTAACTTTGTAAAACACTACTGCAGCCAATCTGATCTTATCTGATCTTATCTGATGGTGATGGCAAACATAACTCACCCAGCAGTGGTCTGATATGGCCGGTCATTTTCCCTTTGAATCTGAAGTGATGTAAGAGGTGCAAGTTTAATACCACCTGTTTTTTTCAGAGATATGCAGTAAGGATGGGGGAAATTTGGCCAAAAGAAAGAGAATTATAGAGAGACAAAGCTGGAAATAGAAAAGTAGGGGAATCCAAAACAGGAATAAGACAGGAAGAAATGTGAGGGGTGAGAAAGTGAAAAGAGATTGTAGTTGGATGAACCATGGGAAAAGGTGGGCAGAGCAAAATGTTTAACAAATCAGACTGAAGAGGAACATGACAGAACAGAGAATCTGACTGAAAAAAGAAAAAAAAAAAAAAAAAAAAAAAAAAAAAAAAAAGGAAAGTCTAAAGGTCATGTTGAATCCAGTAACATAATAGGGGGGGGGGAAGGGAAGGGAAGGGAAGGGAAGGGAAGGGAAGGGAAGGGAAGGGAAGGGAAGGGAAGGGAAGGGAAGGGAAGGGAAGGGAAGGGAAGGGAAGGGAAGGGAAGGGAAGGGAAGGGAAGGGAAGGGAAGGGAAGGGAAGGGAAGGGAAGGGAAGGGAAGGGAAGGGAAGGGAAGGGAAGGGAAGGGAAGGGAAGGGAAGGGAAGGGAAGGGAAGGGAAGGGAAGGGAAGGGAAGGGAAGGGAAGGGAAGGGAAGGGAAGGGAAGGGAAGGGAAGGGAAGGGAAGGGAAGGAAGGGAAGGGAAGGGAAGGGAAGGGAAGGGAAGGGAAGGGAAGGGAAGGGAAGGGAAGGGAAGGGAAGGGAAGGGAAGGGAAGGGAAGGGAAGGAAAGGAAAGGAAAGGAAAGGAAAGGAAAGGAAAGGAAAGGAAAGGAAAGGAAAGGAAAGGAAAGGAAAGGAAAGGAAAGGAAAGGAAAGGAAAGGAAAGGAAAGGAAAGGAAAGGAAAGGAAAGGAAAGGAAAGGAAAGGAAGAAAGAGTAAAAGAAGGAAAGAAGGGAAAAAGAGGAAATAAAGGGAAGAATGAAAGGAAAAGAAAACGTGTGCAAAGGTTTACAGAGTTCTGCTGGTGGGAAATTATCCATTCATGTATGGAGGGGAAAAATATACGAAGTCATGGAATCTGAAAAGGAGAAAATACATTGGAAATAAATAAAGCAAAATGTTTCAAGCTGAGATCAGCTTGATTTACTTGAAGTAACAAATTGTAGGTGAAATCTGAGAACCAGCAAAGCCCCAAGTCCTCTGTTGATTGCCCTGAACGACATAGTGCACAAATAGAAAAACATCTCATACTTTGCAGGTGAGGTAGCTCTGTAAAAGATGCTTGACCTAGTGATGTATTGCAATGCGATTATAAAATATTACTTGTGTTGGCAAGCCGTTTTCCTTGCATTTGCCATCACCTGGAATTCATCGATGCCGTCGGACACAAAGACAGAAAAATGCAGTTTCGTGCCAGTTCGAGCTCGGAACGGGAGCTCCAGCCCCGGGCTCGCCGCGCCTCTCCCGGTCCTGCAGTGACACCCAGCGTCGGCACAGGGCAGCGGCCCGCCGAACTCATGCTCTGCCGGGCTGGGCTGGGCCAAGCACGCTCGGGGCTCCAGGAGCTGGCAGGGGAGTGATGCACCTGCGAAAGAAGCGAGTTAATTCGTGTGACGGCATGGGCAGACCACGGGACACTGCCTCTCATTCACTCGCAAAGAACACAAAGTGTGCAGAATTTACAGAGTGTAAGTTTATGATTCCCTATAACCTAACTTTCCCCCCCCCCTCCCCCTCCCTCCCCCCACCAAAAGCTGTGGAAGACCTGGAGTTGATTGCAGCACAAGCAGTGCATTTTATTTGTACCCGTGACTCTGCATAAAATGGTCTGGGGTTGGAGCAATATCTTCATCCAACCCAATATTAAAAAGACCATTTTTCTGACTTCAAGAATTTCCTCACTCGCAATGGTTACAAAATGAACATAGTGTACAGAGTCAGGATATGCTGGTCAAAGATCATCTCTGAAATTGGCAGGCAAAGTGTGGGCATGCAGAATGCTCAAACCCCTTAAATCCTTGCTATAGGATCACAGAGCCTCAATTACAGCCTTCCAAAGACAGCCCAGCAGAAAGTTGGTGACAAACAGGCCCTTAGAATAATCAGCTTGCATGAGCGGAACAGAAAACTGCTCTCAAATGAGACAGCTTTCAAGCCTCCCACCTTCTTCTGCCTACAGAAAACATTAGCCCTCTGTAGCTATTTGCAAAAATAACAATATCTGGAGGTGCAGTTGTCATTTTAAAACTAACTGTTTTAAAGCAGCACGTTTCCCCAGCACGCTGTAGGATTCAGAGGTTCCAGTTAAGAGGTGCACTTGCTGTTCTTCTTCCTGGCTATGTGTGTGTCTGTCTGTGCCCATTTGGGTGTGTGTGAGAAGAAAAGAAGCCTGTACAAAACGAGCTAGACTCCAGGCAGAGTTTCCATGGATTTATCACTGTTCTCCCACTTAGGCTTCTGAGGCACCTAAAGGCAGCCTTCATAATCTGCCTTGATTCACAAACCCTTATTTTTTTTTAAGATGACGGCTACCCGGCTCTTCTGTGCTTGGCAGACACGATTTGCAAGGGCTCTATTCAGTCGCAACAATCTGCAACCTTTGATGTCAAAGGAGCTGCGGAGCGGCTGGCTGCAAGCTGCAGAGGGTCACAGCACTCCGCTCCACACCCAGCCTCATCTATTCATCAGAAATTCATCTAGGCCATGGAAACTTTTTTATTTTCACTGCACAGGCCTCAGAAAGCCAAATGGCATGGGAAATTTAATGTAAGTCACTTTCACATTCCCTGACCATGAATGTGAAAAAAAAAAAAAAAAAAAAAAAAAAAAAAAAAAAAAAATTAATCCTCTGCAGCTTTCTAAATACTTTTTGTAGTCATTTGGTATAAAAGGCAATGGTCTGTCACTTGCAACCAGTGCTAAACCAGCAATGAAATCTTGACAGGGGTGGTGCGGAGAGGGGGGGTGGGAGGTGGCGGGAGGGGGGAGGGTGGGCAGGGTGAGATCGCTGCCGGAGCAAAGCCAAAACCACGCAGCCAGCACTGACCCACCATGTCCCCTCTGGCTTTGGTGCTCCTTTGAGGCAGGTGGTCAAGGATCCGGCATCCCTATTAGGGCAACCATGGACATACCCCAGATGACAAACATGGGTGCTACGCTGGCCTTCCAAGCCACATACAGACAGTAAATACAACAAAAAGGTGGGAGGAAATCCCTTGTCACATGAACGGTGACAAGGCTCCGCTGCTGCTGCTGCACAAAGCACTCGTGAGTTATGACTGTCCTCAGCATTCCTGACACCAATTATCTCTATAAACGGTCATCAAAAAATGAAAGGAATACAGTCCTGTAAATATTATGTGCTTCACGTTTTTAAGATAAATATGCTAAGAATGTGCTTTATGAAAAAATAATGTATTTTTGTCCTTTTAATTTAAAACAGAGCAAGAGATTGTTACTACTATGAAATATGGGAGATCTGCTTCTGGTGAAAAATCTAAATGTTAAAAAAAATCCACAGCAAAGATCAGAAACATTTATCAGAACAGTTCATGTTTCTGATAAATATTTAAGTGTGTAAGGCAGAACCACTGAGAACAGTAAATACTTTATAGCTGGCACTTTGTCAAAACTATAAGTGGCTCTGCCTTCGAATTTTACATCATCACTAAATTTACAGTCATTTGATAAGTGGCACAAGACAAGAATTACTTCTTTCTAAATCTAAACCAAGTAATAAATCTAACATCAGGATTCCTCTTATTGTCCGTTATCGTCTGATGACAATGCCTTTTACCTTCATTGTCTTGACAGAAATATGATATGTAAAATTGTAATGTCACATCACTCACTATGATTTAACACTATCCAGCCCATACCATTTTAATCAATCAAAATTGTCGCTTTTTAGTGTAATGATTTTCTGGTGGATTCTCTGTGTTTAATATGATATATATGTCTTATCAGCAGTTGATTTAGTATTTCATTTCAAAGCCTAACAGCTCAGAAGGCCATTCCTGCCTCCTTCAGACACCATTGGAATTAGCAAACAAGCATCATTTCAGGTACTACTGGAGAACTAATTGTCGTGGAAAGGAGCTGAAAGGCACAAAATCATTTTTTACCACATACTGAAGGGATCTGGGGGGAAAAAAGACAAGTAAATATTGTCAAATAAAGGAATGGGATGAATATGACTCACTAAGGGCAGCACAGCACAACAGGAGCACATTTCTGTCTTCAGTATTCAGAGACAGACACAGGCAGGCAATGCAATTGCTGAGCTCCCCAATTTGCTTTTAAGAAAACCTGAACTGAGACATAGCTTTTCCTGAGCAAAGCAACTCTTTTCATTACTTCTCTCTGCACATTATATAGTCTTTTTATTTATTATTCACAGGGAACTTCTGCATTTATTTCTTAGACAATTGCAAGAAAAACAATTTGTGCCTATAAAGCTCTTTCAAATACTATCCAATATGCATGATTGGAATGGCTGACCTACATTAAAACATGTCTTTTGCTAGATTACAGCAAAGCACAAATGCTTAGAGCTATCAGGGAACACTAAAGCAACAAGTTTAACACCAAAAGAAATAAAATAAAATAACATAAAATAATTATTTTTCATTCTCTTACACGATACCAGAAAGGCTACATGTTCTGGCAGGGAAAAATGACAATATTAAAAGTTTTTAGGTTTTAAAAAAGGAGGTTCTGTACAGACACCATAATTCAGCTAATGCCTGACAATGCATAGAGATGCCCACCAGAGAACTCCACACACATCTCCCTTGCAGAATGGCTGCACATTGGTACTGTAGACATCCTGGCAGTGGTTGAACTCAATGATCTCTGGAGGCCTTTTCCAACACCTACAGTTCTGTGATTCTGTGATTCTGTTTTGAGGAACAAGTTACACTTTGGATGCTCTGTCCAACATCTAACAAGCTGGGGGGCCTTAAGACTTCCTGCAGGAGCTACAAGAGCACTCTGACAGCAAAGGCCTGGCATAAACGAGCTGAGAAAAAAATTGCTTTAATTCTTCAGTAGTTTGTTTTTCAGTGGTAGGTAACGTCTTTTTGGGGACAGTGGGAGTCAGTGCGCTCTCAGCAAGTTTACAAATAGCACCAAGCTTCGTTGTGTGGTCTACATGCAAGAGCAAAAGGATAAGTACAGGCTGGGAATGAGTGGATTAAGAGCACCATGCAGAGGACTTGAGCATTCTGGTAGACAAAAAGCTACACATGAGCTGGCATTTAAGTTAATGATAACCTTCAGTATGATTATCAGCCCTAAGAAGAATGTGCTAAACATATATGGCTATAGTACTTGTTCTTCAACTGAGGAAGGTGATTGACCACTCTTCTCTGCCCTCAGGAGACCCCAACTGGAGTACTGCATCCAAGCCTGGGGCTCCCAGCACAAAAAAGAAGCAGAGCTGTTGGAGGGAGTGCAGAGAAAGCCACTGTGACAATCAAAGGGCTGGAGAACCTCTTCTCTGAAGAAATGTTGAGGAAGCTGGGATTGTTCAGTCTGGAAAAGAGAAGGTTGCAGGAAGATCTCTTTGAGACCTACTAGTACTTAAAGGGGGCCTACATGAACTCTGGGGAACCATCCTATGATGCCTGTGATTTCAGGAACAATTAGGCAGCTCGAAGCGACAGACAAAGAAACAGGGGTGAAATAAACATGACTGGCAGTGCTTGTTGGGAAAGGCAACACAAGATGTTGAAGCTGTTCCACAGACCGTGTAACTAATGGAAGGAGTTCTTTAAAGGCATTCTTTCAAAGAGGTTCTTCCATCTAGGAATGCTCAATATCCTACTAAGAATCAATAAATTATATCCTTTTTCTGTGAAAGACTAAAAATAATTAGGAATGTTTTTCCCACAGAGGTCATTTTTCACAACAAGAAAAGATGTAATTTTTCTTGTTTAATTAATTATTTCTTCTAAACATGTGGTGTAAGTTACTCAGCTGTGGGCACTGAACATTTCTAGAGTAACAAAACAAGAAAAAATGCAGTGGAACCATAGTCAAAGGTGCCAGGGAAGTGGAGAGTCCCACTGTGTCCTAATGCTCAGTGAAAAAATTTGACTTATTTTGAGTCTGTTTGGACTCAAGCAACAGATTCCTTTGTAATTCCAACATTTTATTGTTTCTATAAAGAATCATGACCAAAGTGAGAAAAACTAGTGGCAAATTACCAAGATAAAATTTTCCCTACTTCAGGAAAACTCCACTGAGAACTTTTTAGGTCTCATACTACCATTTCTGTGGGAAAAAGACTTGTCTTCCAGTACACAGGGATGTTACGTTAAACATTATGCCTTGCCTTTCTTTCTTTTTTTTCTTTTCCTTTTTTTTCCTACCATGTTTAAAATACTCAGTACTAGTGGCATGTTCAAAAACTGTCATGCTCCTTCATATACATCTCAGTAACCAAACTGATTTTTTTCATGCAGTCTGTCAGTTCCTTCCAGCTCTGGTGACTGAAATTCCTCTGCTACATGATGGCAGCCTTCTGTGCTATGGCTACCATCCTTCCATGCTCAAAATAAGTAATGTCAAGTATAAAGAGCAACCATCTTGACTATCCCTATCTAAATACGTATTTACCTCCTGTGTATGTATTTTAGACCTCTTCTGGAAAAGCTGCATATGGGGAAGGAAGCTGCATTTAGCTTCAAGAAGACTTAGATGTGGTAGCCTTGATTAAATTCAGTGATAGGACAATACAGGGAGGACAGTAGTAGGGCATCATAGGAAAATAACAGGAAATATGCTTTGAATGTTGAGACATCTCAGCAGATTTATGGTCAAACATAAAAGGTTCCATATGCAGGATTAAATGATGGGGACAGATCTTGTCAAGTGACAATTCAAAGCTGCTGATGGCTAGTACAGCCTTCAGCTGAACCCATTTGACTATAGAACCCTCCAACCTGCAGCATCACAGCCTTCACATTCACCAGAACATATGATATTACCCTCTGATACTCATATAGCCTGACCAGGAAAGGCAGGTCTGAAAGAAGGACATATAAGCTAGGGGAGGAGTAACTGCTGTTTTTATTCTTGACTTCTTGCACTGGGAGTATTTCAAAGTAAGAAGAAGCTTATTTATATTCCTCTATACAAATTTTAGTAAACTTCTGGCTATTCATAACAAAGAAAAAATAAAAGTTGCTAACAAGTTTAGGGAAGCTTTTGTGATCAGGTGATTCAACATGATACTGACAGTCTATACTGTCAGCTGTTTTTCTGCAGTACATTTTTCAGAATACCTTCTGCTGTTTAAATAGGAGAAGCTGTCATACATTATACATTAAATAATAATAATAAATCATTAATTTTTATTTAAGATATGATTTCAAGACTGAAATGCATTGTAATAACCTAAAGCTCTTCTACCTTGTTTTTATCTCCTTGTTATACTCCTCATTTTTTGGTTATTACTAGAAGTATGCTTTGCTTTAAATGTATTTGCTTTGGAAGAGGAGCTTGGCTTAATTCACAGATGCCTGGCAGAACCTTGTTCACCTATAAACCTCTGGAACAAGAAATAAGCATCAGAAGAAAAATAGCAGATGATTTCATCAGCAAGTGAGTAATAATTTTATTACATTAAAAAAAAAAAAAAAAGGAAGAAAAAAAACCTTTGGATTAAATAAGGTTCGAATAAGCTTAATCTCTTTACCATCTTGCTAAAATTATTTGATACAAGGTTTTATTGTTTTTTGGGTTTTGTTTTGTTTTGTTTTGTTTTGTTTTGTTTTGTTTTTTTGGTTGGTTGGTTGGTTTGTTTTTGTTTTTGTTTTTGTTTTTGTTTTGTTGTTGTTGTTGTTGTTGTTGTTGTTGTTGTTGTTGCTTTTTATTTTGTTTTCAATGGTACATAGTAAATATACTTTACAAAGCGTAATGCAGTTACAAGTTTAGGTCTAGAGCTAGCTGGCAACCCATATGCAAGCTCCCACTCATACCAGTGGGAAAAGAGGATTTTTACATTGTCTGCTCATTTTAATACTGATGTCCATCAAAACAGGTTGAGCTTCAGGTCACCTTTGGCTGGCAAGGAGACTGTTGAAGTAACAATGTAACAATGAATGTTGACCTGAGCAACATTCCCTCAAGTACCTGAGAATTAAAGTCACCATAACTAACCCAAAGGTTGTATTACAGGTTTTGAAACATGGTGCAGGCAAAGGAGGACCAGCACAACCTTCGTTTTGGAGAGTCAGTTTGGAAACAGTGGGAGAAAAAGCAAGTCAAACACTACTTTTACAGCAGCATGAGAACACACTGCAACCTACCTGCATATCTTTTGTGGGCGGCAGAGCCCTCTTCTTTAGGGCAGTGTCCAATGCAGTTGGACAGCTCAGTGAAGGTCATTTGGTTGTATAATGGCAGGCTGGGGGCAAAGGAGGACTGAAAAACAAAATACCTTGCTCTAAACCCATTGCTCTACCTGTCATACAACATCTGCAGATCAGTAATTGGTATGTCGCTTCAAGATTAACCTGGAAATTTAGATCCAGAACTACTTTGTTGAATAACAGTGCATAGGGCAGATCAGTCACCAAATGTCTATGGCTTGGCAGTTCTGCAAGTCAAAATTATTACTTAAAGAAAACAATTCTCCATGCAAAGCACTTGAGCCCACACAAATCAAGTGGCACAAAGAGAGTTTCATCTACTTAGCCAAGATCAGTTTGATAGCAGTGACAGGTTGGAACTGTTTTTCAGTGCATCCTTCCCTGATAAAATTGGACAGCTGGAAACTGTATGGAAAACAATTTGACTTGTCGTAGATTGCAGACAACCAGACTAGTTACTAAGGCCATATTTCTTTCCAACAGATTCCCTTAGATCCATTAGAAAGCCACCTTTCATGAAAAAACAAAACTCAATCTCTTTATTTTCTTTCAGAGAAAGGGTTTCAGGCCTGAATGGAAAGCACTAGTTTGGTTCTGTGCCATCAGACTAGACTTTGTCAGCTAAACCAAACCCAGAGAACAGAAAAATACTAAGCTTCTCCCTCAGTATCTGGCCAGGATTGTCTGGACATTAACCATTCATGAGTCACATCTCCCATATACACATTACTCTGCTTCTTCAGTATAGATCTGGGAATTGTTTATGACAAACAGATAAAGCAACGTGGTTAATAGCTAGCCGTCCACACTCTGACAGAGATTTTCTACTCTGAACCCATGACAATAAGTGCAATACTGAATATGCAATATGGGGGAGACCTCTGATTTGAGGAGCCAAGGTCATGGCTGATCCCACCCTGCACACACTCGCTGCATCCCAACTGGTATTTCTTAGTGTTACAATACTGATCCAGCCAAAACAGGAGACAAAACAGAATAGTATTTCTTCAAAACTACACAGGCCATAATAAAACTACAAAAAACTGAGATAGCACCACTGCTTCACATGCTACAAGACTGTAAGCTGTAAGAAAATGCGCATTCCACTGAATGAAAAACAGTCTTTTCAACTGGAGCTGTAAAAGAATGTGCATCCCACAGAAGTAAAATCAATCTTGCACTGAATAAAAGAGTTCCTCGTATGCCTTTCAGTCTTTAAGAAGTGATGTGAAATTCCGAATTGGTAGGTAATAAAGCAGAGTAAAACTCTGCAAATATCCAAAATAGTAGACCAGTTGAATTATGCAGATGGCTTACATAGAAGCCAGTAGATACACTGCAGATGGCTGTAGCTGTCCCTCAAGCTGCCTCTGGAGTTTCAGCATTTTGCAATTCCACACCTTTCACTGAAAAAAAAAATGAACCAAACAGCAGCTGTCAGGTCCACATACCACAGCTCAACTCTCTATGGTAGCGCATCCAGAGGGCTCTTCCATCTGCCAGACAACTGGGATTTGTAATAGATAGTGCTGCATTGGCTCCTCTGACATGCTCAGCAAAAACAGCCAGCACCGAGATGCAAAAGAAACACTGAACTTGGGCACATGTCAGCCCAGCCCAAAGCTTCTTTCCTACATATGGAAAGGACCCATGACTGGCTGTGGGTGGTTTTAGAACACTGTGCACCAGAGTAGATGCAGCATCACTGTAAGAAAACCAAGAGCACATGTGAACTTTTTTATTCCAACTGCTGCAAGACACCCCAGGAAAGAGCTAGTTGGGAATGCATAAGTAAATGTACTTGCTTATTAAAAGCCTAGCTAAACAGCCCATCACCTGTAGGCAGTGATCAAGTTTCAGATTTTATCTTGGTGACAGTAGATGTTGTACTATGGCATTCTGACAAGGGCCTTCAAAACCTAGAGGAAAAGTATGGATTTAATGAAGGTGACCTCAATCAGTACACCACCATCACTGTAATACTTATATTTGAAACCAGTAAAAGCAATGAACTTTTAAGCACTTTTAGTGATCATTCTGTTTTAAGTGTTTAAGAAAATTATCATATTCCCTTGATTCTTCTTTTAAAAACAAAAGAGTTGTTGCTGCAAATACAGTCGTAACTCCACTACTGGCACCTCTTTTTCCTTGTCCATTTCTGCCTTTCCCAGATATCAAATGCAATACAAGTTCTGTATCTCTTGCAAGAACCCTAATCGCAGCCCTTTGGTTCACTGAGGACAGTAGGAGGTTACACAAGAGCTCAGTACACCTTCAAGAGTTATGCACATTGCCAGGGCAGTAATTCAAAAATAAATAAGTTAATAAAATTGTTTTCCATCTACCTTTTATCACAACATTTAAGACACATTTGTTTCAGTTGTTTTGCCTGGGAAAAGCATGTTTCTATGAAAAACACATTCAAAACTCCTCAAAGACACTGCAACATTTTTTTTCCATAACTTTGAAGTTTCTGGCACACATGTTGCCCCACACTGAGGTTACATTGCCAAGCAACCTAGTGAGGCACTGCCTTGTAGAAATACACCCTGCAGGCTGACATCTCCAGGGAGTTTATGATGTTGTCATCTGTCACTGATGCACCCCAGCGGCCAGAACACCCAAAATGACAACTTCAATTTCCAGTGGCAGTTTCCAGTACCATTCACTGCTGAATGGACTCTGTTCCTTCTGAAGTCAATGGAAGTTTTGCTAAAGAGATCACTGAAAGCGTGTTAAGACAATCACTGAATGCTTAAAGAAATGCTAACCAAAAGTGAATGCAGTATTGAGAAGGTCAGCAGTATTATGAGTGTAACCTGAAAAAGTTGGCAGTCCTCTATCAAATCCAGATGTGTGCCAAAGGATTGTGCTAATCACATTTGTTCCAATCTTGACCTTATAATAATTAAAAATTGACGCTTAGAGCATTTTACAGCTGTGCAGCCATATTTAAAGCTACTAATTTCATAGAAAGAAGAAAGTTGTATCAAAAGGTCACAGACTGATTTCATGACCATATATTTACTCTTTATTCCCATAGTGAAAATGTCTAATTTCCAAAAGATCAAACCAATAATTACTTATTATGAAAGTATTTTAGTCAATACCTAATTTCTTGGTATTGATTACTATTTAGACATTTAAAATGTACCCTACAGCACAAACAATATGTTTATCATGCTGTACTTCTTACTCATGCTTGTAAGTATTAAAGATATTGAATAAAGGCAGTGGTCCATGTGCCAGACATTCCATTCA
This sequence comes from Excalfactoria chinensis, assembly GCF_039878825.1. Classification (NCBI taxonomy): domain Eukaryota; kingdom Metazoa; phylum Chordata; class Aves; order Galliformes; family Phasianidae; genus Excalfactoria; species Excalfactoria chinensis. The sequence goes on along the minus strand of NC_092857.1, from coordinate 57,307,722 downwards.
TTAAAATACATTTAATTTAACCATTTCAAAAATATAATTTAATTAACTAATAATTAAAATAATCAGCATCTAAGGATATGCTTGTGAAACTGTGCAAGTTGTTTTGCCTTGAAATTCAGGTAGTACTTGATTTGTTCCAGGAGTACATTACAACAGGGAGAAAGCCCTGTTAGACAGTCTCATCTTGATATAGAATATCAAGTCATCTTTGCCTTGATGAGGAAAAACAAGTTATTCTTAGGGTCATGTAAATCTCTGCTAAACAACAGATGCTATTTTGACTTTTCTGTTTTGCTTTTACATTTGTTTTTCTTGTGTGTCAAGGCATTCAGTTTTCAATGCTAATCTTTGAAAAAAATATGAAACATAAATATGCATATGTAATTTACTTTAAATTACTGGTGTCCTACTATACACCTGTAGCACACCTGTATTTCATCATGTTGCATACCTGATCAGAAATCTAAGATCACAAACTCAGTTTGGAGGAAAAAAACCAAAGTGTTTTAGTTCAAGCAACTCAGGACCTACCAACTAACATAGTTCAAGCAACTAAGAATCCTTTGTGGTTTAATTTTTCTCTGATACTGTCCCAGGCCTCTTCTGTGTAAAACCTGAGCTGAAAATTCTGCAGAAACATTTGGCAAACCAATCTCCTGAGCAGACTTATATAGATATGAGAGTAGCTTTGTGATTATTATTTCTGCATGTTGATCGCAAAGAGTGGATAGACTGCTACTACTAATAATAATAATAATTAGATAACAGCATTATCCTTTAATCTATGCAATTCTCCTACCCTTTTTTTAGATGATTTTTGAGATCTTAGTCTACTTCTTACTTTGTCATAAGAACTACTGCTTATTTTCTGTCTCATTTAGAGGAATGCAGAACACATTTGTCTTATGCATGCGTGCTTCTCAGCAATCATTTTCTCCTGATTTTTATCTTCCTTGAATTCCGTGTTGATCCTACCTGAAACTATGAAAAGAATGTCCTCAGAGGAGATTCTTCAAGTGGGAAATTTTCAGAGCATGTGCCTTCTATATGGAATAGTGCCATAAGTTTATACTAGGCATAGTGCCATAAGAAATAATGTTCAGAAGTGTACAAAGTTGACATATAAATACTGTAATTGATTGAAGTTCTTATCAGCTTCAGTGAGTATGCAAAAATGTTCTTGTGCTTTAAGATGGAATTTTATTCATTATGAGCAATTATTGAACTTTGTTCTGCTTCCGAATACTTGCACACTTTGTTTGTACCTACAGGTATGATTAACAACATTAAAAATAATTCTGTTTTGTACACTGGCTGTGTAATATGAACTCTACCTCAAAGGAAAACAAAAATATGTACTTTTTAGTAGGAGACATGTAGATAAATGTCTCTGTTTCCTGAGAAATAGACAGAAAGAGAACAAGATTTGCAGTGAAAAGGGCATACTTAACTGAAAATTATAAAATTATTACTCAGTTGTATGAACTTCATATGAGATTTTTCTAGAATTGTATGGCACATTATTTTTTTTTTTAAATTCTTTACATTAAAAATTAAAGTACACATAAGTTCTTTGAGTTTTGAAATGTGCCATAAGTTTATTAGCTATAAGATACACTTATAAGTCTGCTGTCTTTATGTGAGGTTTGTATGAGTGCCATAGAACTTCTTCAAAAGACAAGTTTTAAGTGATAATCAAACACTCCTTTTTATAAACGTGTGTGTATACTAAATTAAAAGTGACTTAAAATTGCATATAGTGTTTTAAAGTGTTTTGTTTTGCAGCTGGATATTAATTAAGTTCCACATTTTCCCGTGTTTTATTGGTATTTGTACATCATGAAAAATGCCAGACTGACAGCGTATCTTTATCCAGATAAAAGAAACAATGATGGTGGATGAAGGCAAGTCAAAGCATGAACACAGGGGAATAAATGTGGCCATTCATGATTCTTTGCACTGCTGTACAATGGCTTTTAAGATACTCCAAAGAAACCTGTCAACTATGCTTGTGATATAGTCCTAACACTAGTGTACAAAAAGGAGCCCAAATCGTTAAGCAATCCATAAAGAAATGAAATAGTAACAACATCTGAACACCAATTAGCTCTTGAAATAGAAGTCTGAAATATGTAGCATCACAGTAGGAGTCATCATCATCGAGTATCTTTCCTCATTTGAATGTTTTCAGTTATTCGTACCTGGAAGGCTTGGTTTAAAAATAAACAAAACATTATGTATTGCATTGTGATGGAATGAGTAGATCAAATTTCTTACTGAAGAGTATAAACTCTAAATATTATATCTGACCTAAAGCATTTAACAATGTTCTTTTAAAATATCGTGTTTAATCCCTTAGGATTTCAATTGGCAAAAAGTACGAGCTGTGCAATTATCTTATGGAGTCCTCGGCTTTCTCCTTCTTGGCTGCCGGGAATCAAAACTTCTCTCTTTGGTTTCACAGAGATCATAATCACAAGACCAGGAAACTAAAGCAAAGGAAAACATGCACAGATGTTTGCAGGCACCACAATGAAAATGTCCTGCAAAGCTGACAGCTTTCTCAAAAACTAAGGCTTCCATCTCTAGTAAGATCAAAGCACTGTTCCTGGTAATCCGTAAGAAAGCAAATAAACCCAAACACAAAGTTTGCAGAGAATGTGTGGTCCTTCGCTAAAGGGAGACTTCAGATTTTTCATCTGCTTTGGGCCAAGCCTTTGAAATTATGACTCTCATAACTTTTACCAAAGTAGTAGTCCACTAATCTGCATTTTGTGACCAAGTAGTCCTCCGACAAAACAGATCAAAGAGTGTGGAAACAGATTTTAGATCAGGGGTAGATCAGACAGTTAAACAAAAGTAAGCCCAGTCCATTTCAGACTTTTCCTAGTTATACAAAAGCTACTACTTGGATGGAAGAAACACTGCAGGTCAGCTCCCTTATTCATCATTCTTCACACACAGGTCTCTTTGGCAAGAAAATCAGGAATTTTCAGTAGGCACTATGGTTAACTGAATATTGCTATAAAAATGCTGACGTTAATTGGAAAGGTTAATCAAATATTTTTTTTTTAACACTGACAAGAGTTCAAATAAAATGCTTCTCTAGTTTCCATCAGCAATATGCAGGTCTATTTCTTACTATAAAATGCTCCGCACAGTAACACCTGTTCAAGGGAAACTCTACATTAATGTAGGATGCATTTTTATTACAGAGGAATGAGCATGACTGAATTTTGCAAAATGCACAAACTGTACATTGAAGATCTTGAGAAACATCGAAGTTCACAAAGAGAGATGGTCAGCTTATTACTACAGGTACTTAGCAAGCCTCTGTGTAGTTGCACACATAAGTCAGCTGTGCTTGGCAATATACTCCTCATCAATTAGTGAAGAGAGCATAAACACACACTGGAAGGATATTCACAAAAATCCTTTCACTTCTTTCTCTTGCTCTTGGTTAATTCTGGTTCATATTTAGGAAGCTAAACCAGATGATGTTTCTATTTAGCTTACAGAAATTAAAGAAAGTCTGTGGGAAACAAACAAACAAACAAAGTGAGATGAATAAAACCTACGTATTACAGTTTGGTAGCCTTGCTCAGCCATGAGTGCTGTCCCATTTATGAATGGCAGAAGTTAATCAAAAGCCTACAAAAAACTGGAAAGCTTTTGTTGTTGTGAAATGAAAAAATGGCATGATTCAAACACAGCTGACAAGGAAAGTCACCCCTTTGTACAAACAAATGTTGATAGATGTGACTTGCTCTGTCTGCGTACCTTACTCCTACAGTAATGTATCCATTTATTTTCTCACTGTTTGTATAACAAGATCTGACTTTAAAAAGAAGTTAAGTTTGTATTAGGTACATGAAAGCAATTCTTGTCCTGCCCATAATCCTCCAAGACATTAATTAGTCTTACACGCAGAATTATAGAACAACTATAAAAAAAAATAAATAAATTAAAAAAAAAAATCATATTTCTAAAACCCTCTGCGAACCAAAGCTCTTCTGAGATTTTAAATGCTCCTGACTTCTCAAGAATGAGCTTTTAGCTGGACTTTTACAATGGTAACACTGAGATGAAACAAATTACATACCTTTTAAGCAGCATAGACAAGCAACTTCACAAGCAGAACTGTTAGCAAAAACTGGCTTCAGTGAATCTGTGTCTAGAGACTGGGTTCCACTAAGGCCTAGTAGTTGTGAAGCTTATCCTTCAGTGGAAGGTCAACAAAACCTACTTCCTTTTTTATAACTGCCAGCTGAATCTGTAGAGACTTACCTCTCTCCAAAGCTATTGTCTCAGATGAAGTTCAAAATGGCCAACATATTCAAAGGTTATTATGGAAGAAAACAAAGGAGAGAAATTCACACACTACACGCGTAAACTTTTCTCCCTAAGGTATGATATTAGTGATGATTCCTGATTATCACCTTTTTTGACACATCTATTTTATAAACATTTAGTCGGGGTCAATGAGCCCTTGAGGCCTGGATCCTGCCCCTGTACTTAGCACTTCTGAGGCCATACCTGGAGTCCAAGGAGAGACATGCATATACTGGAGTGAATGAGTTCTATGGCCACCGAGATGCTGAAGGGCCTGGAGAGGCTCTGCTTTGAGGAGTGACCATGAGAGTTGGAATTGCATAGCTTGGAGAATGGGGGATTTCCTCCATGCTTGTCAGTGCATGAAAAGGAGGCTCAGGGGAGATTTCTCACTCTCTACAACAACCTGGATGGAGACTGTAGTGAGGATGGGGTTGGCATCTTCTCCCAGATAACCAGCAATAGAAAAAAAAGTAATGGTTTTACCTAGAACCGCAAGAGGTTCACTTTGGATATTAAGAAGAATTTCTTCTCTGAAAGAGTGATGAGCTATTGGAACAGGCTGCTCAGGGAGTCAGTGCAGTCAGTGTCCCTAGAGGTTTTCAAGAAAAGGGTATAACATTGGAAACCATGATACAGTGATTTGGTGGTGATGGGCTGGTGGGTTGGATGAGATGGGGCATCTCCAACTCATGCACGTCAAGCTCCATGTGGCCCACCCCCAATTGCCATGTTGCTCACCCACTTTCCATGCTGTAAAAATGTTTGTCTCTACCCCACAGAGCATCCCCAGGCATGAGCTTATGGCTCAGAAACAGCCAAACTGACAGCATGCTATTAATGCTCTGTCAACTGAAAGAAGGGCACAGGGAAGGCAGTGCTGGGCAGTGCTAACTTAAGTGATGGCAAATAACTGTATGCATCTTGATACACTGGCAAAACACAGGGCTCTGAACAGCAAAGGATACATAGCTGTGTCTTCAGTTTTGATACAGGAATTTGAAAATAGAATCACAGAATCCTTAAGAGTTGGAAGGGACCATTAAAGGTCATCTAGTCTCACTCCCCTGTAATGAACAGCAATATCCATAGCTAGATCAGGATGCCCAGAGTCTGGTCCAGACTGGCCTCAAATGTCCCCAGGGATGGCATCTGTCTGGGCAACCTGTGCCAGTGCCTCAGCACCCCCACTGTAAAATAATTTTTCCTTATACCCAGACTGAATCTGTCTTTAAGTTTGAAACCATTTCCCCATGTCCCATCACAACAGACCCTGCTAAAGAGTTTCCCGTTCCTTCTTAAGACCTCACTTTAGATACTGAAAGGTCACTCTCAGGTCTCCCCAATCCTTCTCTTTTCCATGCTGAACATCTCCAGCTGTCTCAGCCTATTCTCATAGGAGAGGCATACTATCCCTTGGGTTGTTTTTGTTGGCCCTCCTCTGGATGTGCTCCAGAAGGTCCATGTCTCTCCTGTACTAAGGACTCCACATCTGGATGCAGATCTCTGGGTAAGTCCACACCAGCACAGAGCAGAGGGGCAGGATCACCTCCCTCGCCCAGATGGTCGTACTGCTTTTGATGCAGCCCAGGATACAGCTGGCTTTCTGGGCTGTGAGGGCACATTGCTGGCTAATGTCCATCTTCCCATCCACCAGTACTCCCAAGTCCTTTTTGTCAGGGCTGTGCTCAATCCTTTCATTCCTCAGCTTGTATGGCAGTGGGGGTGGCCTTGGCCCAGGCACAGTACCTTCCACTTGGTTTTGTTGAACCTCATGACATTCTCCTGGGCCCACGGTTTAGCCTGCCTAGATCTCTCTAGATTGCATCCCTTGGGCATGTCAGCCACACCCCACAACTTGGGGCTTTGAGACTGAAATAAATAAAAAAATAAATAAATAAAAAATCAATTTTGCAAGACCATTTTTTAGTTGATATAAATACATGACCTGCAAATTTTCAAATGGAATGTATAGAGTTGCAATCAGATATTCATCTCAGAAACCTGATCATGTCTCTTTACAGGAGTTTCAGAATCCCTACCATAGCGGAGAAAAATATCCTCTGCTTCCCAATCACACCTTATCCGTGTCATTGCTTTCTGGCATTACACACATTTTGAACAATAATTATCAAGGATTAAGTGCAGGAAGAGTAAAATTTCATTAAAAATTTCTGATGAACACCTTGTGACATTGCTAAGAACTGCCACCAGTGCCATCAAACCAGACCAGTGACTTAGTTTCACAAAAACAAGTCAAATATCCCACTAGTTCTGTGGTTTCATTCCTCCTTATTTTAATGTTCCAAGATAAGTATTTAAAATTAAAATGCTTTGTTACTTATACATTAACAATACTGTATCTTTTTTGAGGGCTGCTCCGAAAGTAATGCCTCCCGTTTTATTATGTTGGCCCGTAACATCATAAGCAGATATTGATGTTATGACAGTAGAGGCTGAACCTTCCCACCATCATATTTTGTTGCTGTGTGACAGGTGGCAGCAGAGGGGCAGTCTGACAGTATAGCATCTGACACTAACGTGCATATGGAGCAAAGGTGTTTCACTGAATTCCTCAATATGGAAAAAAAAATAAATAAATAAAATGGCACCCATTGACATTCACTAATGCTGTCTTAATTGGTATTGCACCCATTCCACTGTTGCTGTCATCATATCACACTGCTGCCAAAAGCCATACCCTTCCTGGACAGCACTGGGCAACCTCACACCTCTCCTGCCCCATTCACTGCTGCCTTTGGAGCTCTGTGCCAGTGCCCTGGCTCCACTGGATGGTCTGCATCATGCTGGGCAGCAAGTGCAGTGCATGTGCAAAGGTGGCACACGTGCACTGCCCCAGTTACCATTGTGGCACTGCTTGAAGATACACGTTTCCACTGCCTGCTAAACATGTGTCCCAGTGTTTGAATGTCCCAGTACCCATTGCTCTCAGTGCAGTCTTTAGCATTCCATTGTATCATTGGATTTTTCCTGGAGGCTGGTACATGGTTGGGTATGTGAGATACCTGCTCAATGCCATACTCTGTGGCCCAGGTGTCTGTGAGGTTCTTCCAGAAATGAGTGCCTTTGTTGGACTTCATTGTTTTGCTCCAGAAAAGTGGGAAGAAATGGAACAAATATGGAAAAAAAAAAAAAAAAAAAAAAAAAAAAAAAAAAAAAAAGTCCTAAATTTACTTTGACTGCTGGCAGCAGCTTTGATGTTTTTTCCAGTTAATGATCATCAGACAATTCGTCAAAGTATATTCTCACCTTAAAAGGGTATAAAGTACATTATAGTAAATTTGTCTGCTCTCATTCCAGGAAGTCAAAAGCCTGTATGTAGAGTACAACAATGTCATCAGGTAACTACAGAAGGCAACAGTCATAAGAAAGCATTTCTATAAGAAATGTGTATTTTAAAACACACTTGATGTAAAATACCTGCATCTTCTGAGGCATTTAATGCACAAACAACAAACAAACCTGAGCTTACCAAGTACCTTATAATAATAGACTCATCTGTTCTAATTTTTTTTTTTTTTTTTTTTTTTTTTTTTGCCATTTTTCAACAAACAGGAAGGTAATCTGACCAGACTGACTTCATCTATCTCGGTGTACCTTCGTCATTTGATATGCTGAGGTCATTTCCCCCCTCTGATATTTATTGTACATCAGTCAGTTTCATTGCATTGTATGCAGTACACAAGGAAAGATTCACAAATATTCAGACAGTTGTTTCATAAAATATACTGCACATTGGAAGAAGCATTTGTATTATTTTCTGAGAATGCCACAGTACCCTCAGTTATAGCTCTTATGAATTTATGTGTCTCATTATGAAGTCATTCTGATGGAGTTTGGGGATTAAGAACAGCATTCATTAACTCTTCTTTCAGAGGAGAACAACTGTGACCTAAAAAAAGCAAGTTGTAAATAAGAATTTCATTTCTAATATATATTTAATGTTTTATTTACAAGCAATGCTCCAACTTATCTATTAACCAGTCTCCTTGAATTTGACCATTTTCAGAAGATTGACTTAATCCTGATTGTCTGAGTTTGAATAAATCATGACATGTTCCTGGGAACTTGGCAAGTACATCAATGATTTTACATCTGGCATCACACACCAGCTACATGTTGAGGGAATGAAAAATCTTTCAGTTTTTTTTTACCTTGCCTCATTAAACATCATGTAGTGATGCATGCAGCACCAACTGCATGCAGTCTGCAGTTCCCATGACAGTTAGAAATCCAACAATCTCATAAAATTCATGAATTACATACTGCAATGCTGATTACCTTGTGCAAAAGCTAATAAGATTATTAGGTCTGCTGAAAAGTGTATTTATAAATCAATATATGCACAGTTGGTGAGAATATTAACTTAGTGTATGTCAGAGGAACCTGTTGAAGAAACAATTAATCTGGAGGTAACCTTCAAGTGTAACAAGTATCCTGCCAACCTTCAAATACTGCACAGAAGGAAAAAGTGGTCTTTTTGCCTAGTCCGCATTCACAAATGTTTTTCCTTTAGCTGTTAGAAAGTAACAAAAGTTCCAAAGTAACCTTATAAATTGAGTTAGATGGATCTGATGAAGTTTTCTTTAAACTCATACAACGTGCCTTTTTCATTTTAATTAATGACTTTGCATATTCAGTTACAGAGAAAGTTAAAGGTTTAATTGCAAGCTTCAAGTCAGAAAGGTTACAGTGGGTCATTATATGCAAACTGCACAGTCAGCTGAGAAATTTCCAATCAGTGCAGTCAATTTTTACATCTACTGTGTAAATCAGAGGATTTGCAAGCATGAGTGAGTGTTGTCTTTTTTTAGTATTAAGATATCACTGCATCACTTCTTTTGTTTTATTTCAAAACCTACTGCATAGTATTCTTTTCCATGTGTTAGGAAGGTTAATGTTTATAACATAATAGTTGTTTTCCATGCATTATTTTTCATTGCATTTCATTCAACAGACATCTTGTCTCTTGGAAGCTGATCACAGATAAAAGCCCAGATAATTGAAATCAACAAATGTCTTCGCACACCTTTCCATAAAATGTATTTTTGATGCATTGGATCCACTGAGAAATACATTTTACTAATTGTTACAAAATTAGAGGAAGCAATTTAAAGAATTGAAAAAAAGTCTTAATAATCAGAAAGAAAGAAAAAAAAAAAAAATTACAGGTTCCACACAATGTCCTCCACTATGCTCATTATGAACTTTCTAATTACTTTTCCTACGAATTAATCACATATTAACATTGATCACATTTTTGCAGTTGAGCTCTGACTGGTCATGGAGTATCCCCACCCTCCAAGGCATAAGGAATCACTTTCCAGATACATGGACACAAGGGAAAGCTTGAGGTGCAGTTACTTTAGCATGTGGCTTCCTTTTCTCATTCTTTTGCTAAGAAGTCTCACAGCATATACTGAAAGAAGATACAAAGGAAGAGTAGAATGTGTTTTAAAATGCATGTAAGTATTTTGTTTGGGTGTTTATGGGTTGGGGGATGGGAGGCTGCCACTCTCTTTTTATTTTTTGTGTCTGTGTGTGTTTTTTGCTTCACTGTTTTTGCATTATTCACTGAAGACTGGCGAAAAAGGACACAAGAGGTGAAGACCAGATCCTGAGCTGGAACACGCTGTGGCTTTATGAACCCCCATGACACTCTGCCACCTTACACTTAGTGAAGAGTCACAGCCAAATAGTCTTCATGTGATAATTCATGAACAAGGTGTGTGACAGCACTGTAAAGCACTGGGGCCTCTGCTGGGCTCAAAGTGCCTTGCTGAAATCCTGTATCCATATCAAACTCTGAGATTATTTATTTTCTTCCACTCTGTTTATCCCCTCAGTCTGCTGCTAATTCACCTCTGTCAGAGATCACTGCAGCTAGTAATGTACTCTAGACACATCACATTCAAAACTGTGATAACATAAGCTATTGTGAACAGACTGACTAATGCTTTTGCTCCTTTCCTGCCCCTCCTTTCTGTGCTGAATAATCAGTCCCAAAAATATTCCAGCTGCAGTCACTACTGAAAAGTGTATATGTCAAGCGCCACATTACCTGTTTACATACATCTACTTTGGACTTTTGCTTCAAAACTTGTGTTTCCTTCTTAATGTAATGAACAGCTTAAGCCTGACTGAAATTTTAAGTGAAAAATATTTTTCATAATAGAACATAGTAAGATACTACTACAGTATTGCAGAACTTAGGTTTTTCTCCTTAGAATGAAATAGTAGGTCTGTGTAAATACATGAATAAACTGTTATCAAATAGACTAATTTCCAGCTGACACTAAAGAAAGAGACAAACTCATCACATTGGTCTCAAGCCACAAGTTACTCAAGTATCCCCTCCATCAGTTCTGCAAAGGTTTTTATCCCAAAATTAAAGAATTCAATATCTGATTCCTACATTCTTTTATCTAAAAGGAGCTGTATGGATGGTGTCCAGGGCTTTTCATAAAGTAGATGTCCTTTATTAAAGTAATTCTAGATCTAAATCTGTGTGTTTAGTACCAATTTCAGGTTAAAGAAGGGAATACTTGATATGACAAGTGGCAATAACCACTATCAGTAATACGGGAAAAGACTGATTTATAAACCCTGCTTTTAATATTCTTGTGGCACTTAATTCAGCCATCAGTATTCAAATCCAGCCGACATCTGTGGGAGATCAGAGTGCTCAGCAACTTGCCTAAGTACTCAATGTATTGCTAGATTGATCCCTAATCCTGCAGTCAATGTTACGGGTAAGAGGAAAACTAATTATAGTGAGATTTTTCTCAGGTCTATTTATTGCAAGAGTTCAAAGCTAGATCTTATTGATCTCAAACTATAATGGAATCAGACTCAAGAAGGAAGGTCTGATCTTGTGAAAGCCTTTTATGAATTACAAGGCAAGAAGAGAAGGCCTCTGAGGGAGTGGAAGAAAAAAAAAGAAAAAAAAAAAAAAAGTGATATTATTGCAATAATAAACCTGCAGAACTCTGATCAGTGAGCTCTGTACTGGCAACTGAGCCTACACCAGAATTCTCTGGTACTTAGCCATGAAGTGTCCCATGTGGTTGTCTACAAAGGTTCCCACCAGATGGAGCCTGCAGTTATACAGATCTTGTCTAAGCTGAAGTGAAATATTGAAGATAAGATCCACTTTATCACTGGCTAAAACGTGCTTTCTGTTGCACGTGTAAAAATGAAGAATTTTTTCAGGACTTTATCCACTTTGCTGGAGAGATGCAATGCCATATGAAGAAGCTTGCCACCAGTATTTCAAGGAGTATGACTGCCAGCTAGCATTTCTAAAGAAAGCTTAAGTTACCATCAATAAATAGACAAGATATAACCATAAGGATCAAAATACTACTTTCTGCAGAAATAGCTGACATTAGACATGGAAATACATTTTATTTGCAAACATGAACAAGTAACTGGGTATGACTGCATTATAACTCTCAACACAGAACCACTTGAGTCAAAAAGGGGGGAAAAAACCACCTACTGTGGGGACAAGTATAAAGATAGCAATTTGTCTGTGTACTTAACTTAAATAGCACCTGTACAGAATTGCATTCTGATACTACTATCTGTGGTTTCTGTTCAAAACCTAAAGAGTAGTAGTACTCTTCAGGAAAAATATAATAAAAACTCAAATAGATAGTTTGTTTTAAGAACAGGTTTTAGGTTTTTTGTTCTTGCTACTAAGTCCATTCCTTACATGAGGCTGACAGTTGTTTGGATTCCCTTGGTTCTCTGCACACAGCCAGTTTTATTATTCTATATTGTTCTAAATATTAACTGCGTAAGTCAAAGTTGAACTAGTTATCTAAAAGTCAAAATCCCCTTAAAATATAATTTTCCCTTTCAGTGATTGAAGAATTAAGATAATTAAGAACACACATTTCAATACCTAAAAATATAGACCTAAATTTTTTTAAATCAAATTTAAAAACAAACACAGAATAACCAAATTTTATTCTTCTTTAGTGTCCTCTTGGAGAAGGGAATCTAGTTGCTGTTCTTTTTAATTCCTCATTTCCTATGGAACCCACCACATGCTGACTACAGTACATGCCAGGCTTCCAGGCTAAAACATTCAGGGTGATGTTAATAATGTCATGTCTGAGAGGGAAGATCCAGGTATCTGTACCCTATGCGCACAGAAGTGCAAAAATACACCTGAAAAAATTCAAACCCCAAGATTTTCTGAGGTCGCCAGAAGCAGTAAATGTGTTTTTATAAACATGTTTTGTCTGCAGTACTAGTTAAGGTATCATGCCTCAAAATATGATTCAAGTAAGAAAACACATCTTCCCAACCAGTAAGGATTGCCACCACCTTTACCAAGAGAGATTTTGCAAATCAGTTCCCAACCAGTTTCTCCTTCTTATACAGAGCATGAGAGTTATTGCAACAAAACAGGCAGCAACATTTCAAAACAAATCCTTTTACAGACTTTAATCTGAGGAAAAGAGATTCGAGGCCTGTCGCCAGTGGTAGGAGATAATCTTGTAGGGCAGCAAGAAGAAAGTGCCTGCGCTGAAGATAAAAGACGAGCTCCTGCCGTGGAACATTATACAAATGCTGAAGATGCTGGAAAAAAGCCAGAGCTCCCTGGTGATGCAGAGACACAAGTTACACCATCCCACTGAGCAGCACAGGAAAACAGGCGCAGAATTCGGTCAAGCTACAGTAAGTGCTGTTGGGGACCTTTCATCTCCAGAGCTGTCAGAAAGCAGAGCCATTTGTGATAGCGTTCGTCGCCATGAACTGCCCTTTGTTTACTGGGAGTAATGACAACTTGTAGGGGGGAAATCATACAGGGAGGAGAAATGGCAGGACAATGGTTGCTGGTTTTAAATCCACCACTTTCGGTGGCCTTGAAGCCGCGCAAAATAATCCTGCAGCCAAAGCTGACAAACTGTGCTGCTGTTAGCTTTGTAAAGGACTATTCTTCCATAGTTTATAGAAAAATGAGGAGGTGCAAAGCATAGCACAGTTAGGAAGCTAGGCTGAAGGAAGGAGCTATTTCTCATTGTCAAACACAGGTCAGTGGGAAAAAGGGGGGAAAAAAGCAGAGTATGTAAAATAAGGTTGTAGATGAGCAAACTTAAATGTAATATAAGTTGACCAGAAAATGGAATTAAATGACAAAGAAGTTGAACTAGTAATATCTTGTTTGCTACCTCTTTAGAAGATATTTGCTACATATAACTGTGCTAGGTAATCTCCAGAAAAGCAAAAACCTTGTCTGGAAATACCAGCAGTTTGATAGTAGTCAGACTTGCTTCTCCAGCCGGATCTGAAATAATGGTGGATTTATATAGAAAACTCATTTCAAGATGAGATAAGGCTCAGGTCTGGGGATGGGGTGGTGTTGGCAGGAGATAGATGTGCTGGCTGGTATGGCGAGTTGCTCTTTACATTTATCTTCCCAAAAAGCAAATGGGTGTTGAATAGGTATCAGGATGAAGCAAGCTTTTTAAATTAAACAGGGAATAGCTGACAAAACATTCTGTCATTTACCATCACAGTGTTTACAAAGCCCATGCACTAAAATCAGGAACCATGTTAATTCATTACTCTTTTATTTTTTAATGATGTGCCAGTAATATTCAACAGTACCTACAGCTGCAGCAAGTATTGCAGCACTGTCAGAAACAACATACTGAACCAAAAAATACAATACTAAAATATGCAAGAAATACACAGGAACATAATACAGGAAAGTTTCAAAGTGAATTTTAAAATCACATTCATGTACTGTACTGTAAAATCCATTTAGACTCAAACACTTCATTGTTTCAAGCTATTGTGAAGTTGCTGTTGAAACCTATTAACTGCACTTGAGCACAAACAGCCATTCTCTGGGCAGTTCATTAAAATCCACCCTTTCTTAAGCTCGAAGGGACTTCTGACTGCTTAGTTCCCATGGGAAATATTAAAAGAAAAAAAAATTGCAGGGAAAAATCAGAGCATGTCACAACACTTAATCATAGCTACAAATGGAGTAATTTTAAATAGTTTGCATGAACTTGATGGGATAAATATTCTGAGGTACTCAAGACCCTTAGGGAGAAGTGTCACAGGGATAAGCCACAGTGTGAAATTGCTATTTGAGTGCTGAATACCAATTATTTGTGATTTACTGTAATTTACTTTTAAACCCAGGAGCTTACCCAAAAGCAGTTGGCGTGTATTTTAAATGATGCATCAAGGACTTGAGATGTGAAATATCTGGGAACAGCAACAGAGACACCCTCAGACAATGTTCTAGTTACTTTCAACTGCTGTATGGTAATATATATATATATATACATATATATGCAGAAAACAAGAAAAGAGTGAAGTGCTGAGAATGACATGTATGTACATTATTTCACATCCAGGAAGGTGAGGTATGGCAAACAAATAGAACTAAATAAAACACTTTGGAGTAAGTTTGCTCCTGCGTAGACCTGAAATACAGGTAGAAGAAGGATGGGGAGGCTCACCTGGTCATATTCACTTTAGTGTTAATCAGCTGATCTGTAGCTGTTTAATTAATTTGTAGTTAGGTTAGATGAGTCCAAAGTGCAATGATCTGCTTCCAATGAGCAGAAAAGCTTATCCAGCTTTCAGGAAGAATACTACATATGTAGAAAAAAAAATCCCATTATAGAACAGTCTATGTTTGCTGAATTTTGCTTGGAAATGTTAGTAGTTTAGAGCTAAATCTACTCTGTACTTGAACAGAAGCTTCTACCCTTGCCAGGTAGAACCCACCTGAAGTCAAGCACCAGGAACCCATCCCATACACATCATTCTTGGCACAAAGAGCCATATCAGGGAGCACACATGCTTTATTAAGTTCCTAGGGCAGACTCCAAAGCCTCTGATGCTACTGGCTCCTGTCTTACAAGTTTACCTTCTGGCTGTGGCTGCAGATCATTTCTGACATCCAGTAAGAGAAGAGTACTTAAACAACGTTCTTTAAAACAAAAGAATAAATTGCCTTTTTTTTTTTTTTTTTTTTTTTTTTTTTTTTTTTTTTTTCCCTTAGATACTGTTTCTCTGCATTTAAAAAGTACATGTTTGTATGCAACATATCTGTGCAGTGTAAGAAGTATCTTTTACCTGATGGAAGCTGTCAATTACAAAGCCATTTTATAACACCATTATAAAGCCATTTATAACAAACGCGTTGTTCATAAAGAAGATCCTGAGTATCTCACAAAAGGCCGCATCTATCCCTTATTGCTACGTATGAGTGCTCTTTGGTTTTACAACATCACTTTTATGGCAAATCACTTAAAAATAAATGTCCTGTGAACTGATTTTAAATAGCCAATGCTGGAAACTAGTGATTTTCATTGAAAAACTTCATTTTAACCAGGTCAGAGTGCTCCATTCTACATTTTTTAAGGGAACAGAAAAATTCAAACTGCCATGCACAAAGCAAAGTGGTTTGAAAAGAACTTGAGGATCCTGGTGATCTAACTCTATAGTTAGAACTTATCTTTTTTTTTTTTTTTTTCCATTGTTAAGCAGTTTTTGATAAAATGCATAATACTTTTCTGTGTTCCACAAACTTCGCTTCTCATGTGGTTTCAATAGATGTTGTCCTCCCCTCATGATGTCACAAATCTTTCCTCACTATTTGGAATGAGGGAAATGAAATTCAGAGCACAAGAGAGGAAAGATCTCCTTCCATAATGCACAGGTCTGCCAATAACAGTGTAGTCTCTACCATTGCTAATAAAGAGAAGCCTCCTCTGGAGAAGCAAAAAGTACTCCTTCAGTTTACTGAGTAGAAAAAAACTCTTCTCGTGTTATTCTTAATATTGACCAGCACAACAGATAGGATTTTAAAAGAACTGTTGTGTAATTCTGAGTAATTTTAATAGAAGAGTAAATTTGATAGAGCACTTATGACTTTCACTGGAACAGCTTATTATGACAAGAGTTTAATCCTCTTCACCAGATTAATTATGAAATGCCAGAAAGACATGTTAAAATGTCATCATTTTCCCTGGTTTTGCCTTTTAAGCTTAAAAGATTATTCGACTTTTCAATCTTAACTCTTTTAATTTCATAGATAGTCCAGAAGTTCTCCCATCCCACAATAACCTACTTAAGAATTTTCTGTCCAAGATATTAGCAAATGCATTCTTCCACTTTAAAATAAATAAGTAAACAAATAAATAAATAAAAAGGAAAGCTATTGTACACATGTGCATCGATTAAAAAAATAGCCTCCAGTATGATAAATTATCGCTTCAAAATAAAAATCACTGGAAAGTTTCCTTTTTTTTTTTTTTTTTTTTTTTTTTCCCAAAAGTTTTGTTTTCAAGGTTTTAACATATTTTCAGGGTTTTTGTTGTTGTTGTTGTTGTTGTTTTTTCCTTAAAATAAATAAATAGCTGGATATATTTCTTTGAATAAAATAGAACTTCACCCTTACAGTTTCATTGGAATCCTATAGTCTCTCTCATTTGTGTTACAGTTCTTCTACTACAGACCTGCCCAAAAATGCATATGCACAAAAGCACTCCACATTTCACTTCTGAACAGTCACATCTTCAATTTCCCCCTGAAATACTGAACTCCTTTAAAAACAAACAAACAAACAAACAGCAAGTTTTACTGCTGTTGCGTCTTTGACTCCAAAAACCATGACCACAAAGCACCCGGTTTTGTGGCCTTCAGCTAAATCTTAAATGTTTCAAATCCTGATGTCCTTTAAAAAGAACCTCTTCAGACTTGCTTTAACCAATGGGAACAGTATGAGATGACCTTTATGGTGCTAAATACTTTCATTCTTTCTTATTGCTTTTTATGTCATAGCTCCTATCACTGGGAAAAGATTCTTATCTTTGTCCTCTGTCCTGTAATTTGATTTTTTTTTCTTTTAATTCTTGAACGTAATCTTCACTTTTTTTTTTTTTTCTTATTGTTTACTTGTTACTTATTTTCAGCAATTTTCATATTTAATTGGAAAATCATTTTGTAATATTACCCCTGGGAATGCCTCGTCATGGTTTGTGCAGTTTTTCATGCTTCTTCTCCCTGATGTCTTTTTGCTGCAAGATAGCAGCTATTAGTCCTTATAATTAATTCTTTATCATTTATTCCTTCCTTGATCACTCATATCTCAATTCAAGGGGCCCAAACCCCAGCTCTTTCCCTCAGTTTTTTAAAAGAATCTGCCAATATCAGCTACTTCACTTGTAGGTCAGCTTTGGGAGGAACCATCAACTTACAATACACTCTTTTTTCTCCTCTGTACACTTTAAAGTTCTGTCCAATTTACAGAGCAATACAGGAAATTTTCAGTCTGTACTGTAGTTACTGCCTTGTGCGCTGGATACATATTCCTTTTAGTATAGTTTATTTTTAAGCATACAAAATATCTTTCAATGCACCTTTGCAAAATGCTCATGTTTTCTGTGAATCTAGCAGCTCTGTATGAACATCAGTTCTTTGTGCTGCTCCTAGAAAACACAGTCCAACTACATTCTCTAGATTTCCTTTAGGTCTCAGCCTTTTCTTTGTCTATTTCTACAGGTTTGATATTAGCAATCCAGCATGGTACTGTCTTATTTTCTTTCTGGAGCTAGTGAACAGAAATTGAGCAATTCATTCACAGTTGCTTTTATCCTTTCCTATCATACAAACTTCAGATTTTAGTGTTCTTTGCTTTAATATTCTTTCTTCTGTTGTGTTTTTTTTTTTTAATTATTATTGTTTGTTTGTTTGTTGTGTTTTTTTTGTTTTTTTTTTTTGTTTGTTTGTTTGTTTTGGACTTCTGACCAAAATTACAACCTTATTTAAAATAAGGATCCACAAACCTTACAAGTTCACTTAGCTGCTTTACTTATGTTAGTAATGCTTTAGAAATCTTTCACACCAAAGTCAACGGAAGAGCTCAAAAAATGTTTGTTGATGGCAATTCTGCTATTTTAAAATTGTTCATATCATTTAAGCCATGTCTATTAACTGGCCTCCTTTTCCTTCCTTTTCCTTACTTTCCTACTTTTCCTGCATATTGTGTAAAAGACAGATCACCTACCTAGGAATTTTCAAAACCTGTTGCTCCTGATCTTCTTCTTCAACACCACTCAGTTTCATAAAGAAACATATTTCGTATTCAAGGTATCTGCTACATATTTACTGTATTTGGACTTCATTAGAGCCTTTAGTCCTTCTGTGACTTTTATCTACTTCTGGTTCTATGTCCATTTCTATTATCAAAGAATAGCAGTTACAGAGTCCATAATGGAAATGCCATTTCATGAGAACCGCGATTAGTTAGACATTAGTGTTACACTTAGAAATTTTCGACTATGGAAAAGTACAGCAATTAAAGTGTGTTTCTCAACATGCCAGAGATATTTACTATTTCTGTTACAGAGGCTTCATTTTAACTTAAAATGTTAATAACAAACAAACAAAACCCCTACAAACTCATAAATCAAAGAGTTCAGTAGTGGACAATCAGTAGCTATTTTTAAAGTCTACAAAAGCACAGCAGTGTAACTGCATTCAACTGGCAGGCATTTGCTCATTTTACAAGCATTAAAATATTTAAATCATTTCTGGAACAATGTCATAAAAATAGGAATATTTTTAATAAGAGTAATTCTGTGGAGGATATAATGCAATACTGCTTGCATTATAGTCAATTTTTTCAAATGCCATAATCTAAATGTTATTTTCAACTCTTAAAAAATACTGATGATACACTTAATTGTATCAAGTACTGAAATTTTCTAAAGCTTATTTGAAATTAACTGTCTTGCAACAGGCCTCTTCAGGTGTGACTACATTAGTATGTTTGTTATCCCTGACCTTCAGAGAGCAGGCTGAGAGACTGCTTGGAGAGCTGAACAGGACCCATCTCAGAAACACAGGAGGCACAGAGCAGAATTAACTGTCACACAGCTGGCTAGAGCATTCCACATCCCCCCAAATCTTTAAGGCAAGAACAAAGAATTGCTGATTTTGTAAATAATTTAAATCTTTGGCTCTTTGTCTGGTCCTGTGGGGAATGTTACATGTGTGTCTGGTATCAATACAACCTACCCTGTTCTACATAAAAGAAACCAAGGCTCTGACTCATAGCAATTTGGGTGCCCTCTGCTGAACCTCCACTGGTGGCACAGATGGTTCCTGAATACCAATGCCCATTGCACCCTTTGTTGGTGGTGAGGAATGACATACCTGGCTCTGTAATCAGGTGGATGAAGGGGCTGTGAACAGCTGACTGGTTGCTTCTTACCCAGGAGAAAGGAAATAAATAGATAAACAAACAAACAAATAAATTAATTAAAAAAATAAGAACAACAATAATTAATAATAAAAATAAATAATTAATAACAGAGGAAAACAAACAGTGCTCTTCTATGTAAGTTCTGTTCATCATGTTTGGATACAGACTTCAGAGAAAGAGTGACACTATCAGAGTATCAGAATCACAGCCTTCACGCAAGAATTATGTTTAAATTAAGGGCTACATTTTGATACAGAGGGGAAGGGAAGGAGTTGAGTATATAAATGCAGCAAGCCAGATGCTCTCTTCTACTGTCACGTCAGAAATCATCACTGATTTGTACTAACTCTTCTCACCTAATGAATCTTGAATTATTGCCTACACTGCTGCAGAAGGAACTGCAACCAAGTGGAAGAACTACTTGTGATGATTGAAAGCAGTGTGACCTTTGTTTTGTTACTAAAATATACATTTTAGTCATCAATAGGATAAAAATTATTTGATTTAAGCACTGGGTACAGCACACAGCTCCCTGCTGTGCCTGAAATCCCATCCCTTTCTGTTTTAGTCCATCTCTACCACCTTGTGTTGGGCTGCACAAAACATTAGAAGTGCTGTGTCCTTCCCAAGAAGCCGCTATATTGCCCTGAGCACTTTGCTGTCCTGTAAAAGATACACACAGTTTAGCATGCAGCTCTCACTCTGTAGCACCAGAGCAACTTCTTTGGATTGAGTCCGGAAACAACATAGGGGAAGATAATGAGTAACAGCAGATGTATAGGGGGCATATAGACAGACAGATAACAATACTGAGAAAGGAAGAATGGATAAAGATAAAGCAGAAAGGTAAATAAAAAGAGAAATACAGTCAGTGCAGGAGTGACAATGGCAGAGAAAAGCCATTCAGAAACTTCCACCTCAGAAATAAACAGGAGAAAAGTGAATGGGAGAAACAGAATACTGTAACTGGAAAGATAAGCAGAGACAGAAACATATTCCAGGAGACAACGTAGACAGAAAAACTATATCCAAAAGAAGGAAAATAAGTAAGAAAAGGCATGTCAGCATTCACTGAAGGAAAAATCAGGCTGACAGGTAAATAAATTATTGAACTCTGTTACCTGTAAAATAAAAAGAACACACACCAGGACATATACTCTTCTTCCATTCCCAAGTCTAGACCCTAGGCCGTATATATGCACATTGTCACAGTCTCTTTACCTGATGAGCTTTTGGTCTAATTAATATGGAAGAAGCAGAAACTGGATAAAGAAAACTGTGGTTAGCAATAGAACTAGATCTGATTTCCTGCCATACACAAACACACACACACACACACACACTTCTATTCCTGCCATAGTCTGTAATGTTACTGTTACATACTACATTAACAGTTCAGCCTTGGTGAGTCTTTTCTTGCCTTCTGAGCAAATACAATATCAGCAGTTGCCTGCATTTCTCACCCAAAAGCCTGTTGAGTAAGGCTTTGCTGCCGGTGAGGAACAGTTTAGTTCTTTCTGCCTACAGCTTTCATCTGGAAAACTACTCCATAACGCTTCCACTTCTTCAATGTAACCAACTCAAGAGCAGCATTATTTTAAATTTTCTGAATTGCAAAATCCAACAAACCAAAACAAACATTCAAAACCTTAATTAGGCCAAACCGTAACCTGATCCTCTAATACCACTTACAACCCCTGCTCTACTACAGTGTTTTTCGTGGCATTATCTCTGTGGTTCTCTCTATAAAAGATTGGCTTGTTGTTTGTTATTGTTGTTTTTCTTGCTTTTCAACACAGAATAAAAAATAAATAAAATAAAATAAAATAAAATAAATAAAATAAAATAAAATAAAATAAAATAAAATAAAATAAAATAAAATAAAATAAAATAAAATAAAATAAAATAAAATAAAATAAAATAAAATAAAATAAAATGAGTAACTCTACCATAGAGGACATCAGTTCAAACCGTAGTCAGGGACTTCCTTAGCATATGCTTCATACAACTATTTTTCATCTGGCACACTGGTGGGAACTTCTGTCATAAACACAGTATTTTATTAAACCCAAGTGGTGATTAATTCAATATATCTTGATACTTACCTCAAAATCTAGCTAATAAATTATGACAAGATTCCAGCACAAGCACTTGAACTTCCTAAGAAGAGTTATCTTTCCAACATGAGAGTGCTAGAAACAGTTGTTGCTATTCAGAATTGACAGTGAACATGTTCAGAAAATATTCGATTGGGAAAGCTATCCCCCTGCTCCTGCCCCTTGCAGGAGTAGGGCTCCAAGATTTGCCATCAGAGCAGGCTTACCAGCTGGAAAGCACACGTATACCATCAGAGTGTCTACAGCAACTGTGGAGCCTGGAGCAATAATTGTAATGACATCATGAAATAGAAAAGGTAACAAAGAACACAATAATCCTTTTCACAAAATGTAAGAATCATAGAATCATAGAATCATAGAATTACTCAGGTTGGAAAAGACCTTGAAGATCATCAAGTCCAACCGCAGCCTAACCAGTAGCCTATCTCTTAAAAAACAACCACAAAACAATACCACAACAACAAACCTCTGCTAAATCATATCCCTGAGTACCACATCCAAGCGGCTCTTAAACACATCCAGGGATGGCGATTCAACCACCTCCTTGGGGAGCCCATTCCAGTACCTAACCACCCTTTCTGTAAAGAAGTTCTTTCTAATATCCAACCTAAACTTGCCCTGGCGCAACTTGAGGCCATTTCCCCTCGTCCTGTCACAAGTCAGTAGTGAGAATAGACCTGCCCCACTCTCACTGTAAGAACCTTTCAGGTACTGGAAGACAGCAATAAGGTCTCCCCTCAGCCTCCTCTTCCTCAGACTAAACAGCCCCAGCTTCCTTAGTCTCTCCTCATAGGGCTGATTCTCCAAGCCCTTAACGAGCCTCGTTGCCCTTCTCTGGACCTGCTCCAGTACCTCCATGTCCTTCTTGTGCTGAGGTGCCCAAAACTGGACACAGTACTCGAGGTGAGGCCTCACCAATGCTGAGTACAGGGGCAGGATGACTTCCTTAGTCCTGCTCACCACACCATTCCTGATACAAGCCAGGATGCCATTGGCCTTCTTGGCCACCTGGGCACACTGCTGGCTCATATTCAGCCGACTGTTCATCAGCACACCAAGGTCCCTTTCCATCTGGGAGCTTTCCAGCCACACCTCCCCAAGCCTGTAGGATTGCCTGGGGTTGTTATGACCAAAATGCAGGACCCGACACTTGGCCCTGTTGAAACTCATTCCATTAACCTTGGCCCATCGATCAAGTCTATCCAGGTCTCTCTGTAGTGCCCTTCTCCCCTCAGGCAGATCAACACTCCCTCCCAGCTTAGTGTCGTCTGCGAACTTACTGAGGGTGCACTCAATCCCCTCATCCAAATCATCAATGAAGATGTTAAACAGAAGCGGCCCAAGCACCGAGCCCTGGGGGACGCCACTTGTGACCGGCCGCCAACTGGATTCCACTCCATTGACCACAATTCTCTGGGCCCGGCCATCCAACCAGTTCTTCACCCAGCGGAGCGTGCACCCATCCAAACCACGGGCAGCCAGCTTCTCTACCAGAATGTTATGGGGGACAGTGTCAAAGGCCTTACTGAAGTCCAGGTAGACCACGTCAACAGCCTTTCCCTCATCTACTAAGCGGGTCACCTTGTCATAGAATGAAATCAGGTTAGTCAGGCAGGATCTACCATTCATAAACCCATGCTGACTAGGCCCGATCCCATGGCTGACCTTTAGTTCGTCCATGATGATACCTGAGATTATCCTTTCCATAACCTTCCCAGGCACCGAGGTGAGACTGATGGGCCTGTAGCTGCCAGGATCATCTTTCCGGCCCTTTTTGAAGATAGGCGTCACATTTGCCAGTCTCCAATCCACCGGGACATCCCCAGTCAGCCAAGACTGCTGAAAAATTATGGACAGTGGTTTGGCGACCACATCCGCCAACTCCCTCAGAACTCTAGGGTGCAACCCATCCGGCCCCATGGACTTATAAACATTCAGCTTTCTAAGTAGATCCAGGACCATCTCATCACGGATCACGCAAGGCTCTTTTGGTTCCCCCTTCCCGTCTACCAGTGTAGGGGGCTGCGTTCCCAGGGAGTTACAAGCATAACTATTGAAGACCGAGGCAAAGAAGGTATTAAGTACCTCAGCCTTGTCCCGATCCTCAGTGACCAAGTTGCCCTCAGAATCCAACAAGGGATGGGGATTTTCCTTAGCCTTCCTCTTGGTATTGATGTGTTTATAAAAACATTTACTATTCTCCTTAACCTTAGAAGCCAAGCTCAGTTCTAGCTGCGCCTTGGCCTTCCTAATTTTCTCCCTGCACAGCCTCACTACAAACCTGTAATCCTCATAAGTAGCTCCCCCATTCTTCCAGAGACCGTAAACTCTCTTTTTGTTCTTTAGATCAAGCCAAAGGTCTCTGGTCAGCCAGCCCGGCCTCCTCACCCGTCGGCTCATCTTTCGCGATTTTGGGACAGTCAGCTCCTGCGCCTTTAGGACAATTTCCTTAAAGTATTCCCAACCTTCCTGGGCTCCCACACTCTCCAAAGATACTCCCCAGGGGGCCCTCTCAACCATAGTCCTGAGGAGGTTGAAGTCCGCCCTCCGGAAGTCCAGGGTGGCAGTTCTGCTGACTCCCCTCCGCGGTTCGACAAGGATCGAGAAATCTAGCATTTCATGATCACTTTGTCCCAGACGGCCTCCAACCTTTACATCCCTCACCAGACCATCTCTGTTAACAAACAGCAGGTCCAGAGTTTTGTTTCCCCTCGTCGGCTCCTTCACCAACTGTGTCAGGAAGTTATCTCCCACACACTCTAGGAACCTCCGAGACTGTTCCCTGTCTGCTGTATTGTAATCCCAGCAGATGTCTGGGAAGTTGAAATCCCCCACCAGAATGAGGGGGAGTGACCTTGAGACCTCCCCCAATTGCCTATAAAGCATCTCATCCACCTCATCATCCTGGGTAGGTGGCCTGTAGCAAACTCCCACAATAACATCGGTATTGTTGGCCTTGGTTTTTATTCTGATCCATAAGCTTTCAACCCTGTCATCATCGTTATTGATTTCCACGCATTCACAATCTTTTTTAACATAGAGAGCTACACCACCACCTTTCCTACCTAGCCTATTTTTTTTAAAAAGTTGGTAGCCCTCAATCACTGCACTCCATGTGTGGGAGTCATTCCACCACGTTTCAGTGACGGCAACTATATCAAAATTTTCTGAACAAACAATGGCCTCCAGCTCCTCTTGTTTATTACCCATGCTGCGTGCATTAGCATAAAGGCACCTGAGCTTGGCCTCCTTGCGATCAGCAGCAGCCCTAATAGCCTTGTGACTACTATTAGGCGTTTCCACAGCCACCAGCTTAACACCAGCCCTCGTGTTTTTCCTACAAGGAGGCAAGTCATCCTCCTCCTTCACCAAGGGCCAAGACCTTAGGGGTTTAGAAGCATACCCCTCTCCTGCAAGCACAGGGACATTGCATGCAGTTTCCATTTTGGTGACCCCAGCTACTGCCCCACCCCCCTTCATAACTAGTTAAAGCCCTCTGGATGAACCTACCCAATTCTCTCCTTAAGATCCCTTTTGACCGGTGGAACCCAAGGTCAAAAAACCCAAACCCCTGCCGGGCACACCAAGCTCGGAGCCAGGTATTGATCTGTTGGCCCATTATATTGAATCCCTCATTCTTCCCTGAAGCAGGTGGGATAGAGTTGAACACAACTTGTGCTCCCGAACCCTTTACCTGTCGCCCCAAAGCTCTGAAATCCTTTTTCAGAGTCCTCATGGAAGTTCTGCCTACCTCATCACTACCAACTTGGAACATTAATAGGGGATAGTAGTCAGAGGGGTGGACTAGAGAAGGAAGCTTCATCCTTACATCCTTAACCCGGGCACCCGGGAGGCAGCAGACCTCTCTATGTAGAGGGTCTGGCCGACATATTGGCCCTTCTGCTCCCTTCAGCGCAGAGTCACCAATAACGATGACCCGTCGTTTTTTCTTTGATGGTGATGTTCTAATGGTGGGTGAGGAATGGATGGACTTGGGGGGCACCACCAACTGAGGAGTACTACCATCATCACCATCCGAGGACCTACTCAGCTTAGGGGGTTCCCTTTTAGGTAGTTCCTCCACCCTCTCTCCACTCACCTCCTGATTGATTTCCAGTGCCTGAAACCTATTGCTCAGGGAGAGTGGTGGACACGGGGCAGGCAGGCAGGGGGGATACCCATGACGGCGAGTTGGAATTCTCTGCCAGCCCTCCTCAGTGGTAGGGATTGTCCTCCTGTGGTAGGGCAGGGGGTCCACCACCTTCCTGGTGTTTTTTCCATACTCCTCACCCTGCTTCTTACTCCCACGTTCTCTGGTGGCCCTTAGCCGCTGCACTTCCTCCCTGAGTTCCACCACCAGGCTTAGCAGCTCATCCACCTGCTCACATCTCACGCAGGTGGGGGCCCTGCCACCCTCCCCAGGCAGCAACAACTCCAGGCACTCCATACAGCCAGAAACCTGAACTGCGGCATTCCTGGCCTGGCCCTCTGTCTGAGTTGCCACAGTTTTGGAAGAGTAGAATCTCTTCCTGGTGGAGACCATGATTATACTGTAGTCCCAAGAACAGCAAGAAGAGCGTAGGAAAAACTAAAGGCTAATACTTACAGCCCCTGCTACTTCAGCCACTACCTATAAGCACAGCTTACTATGAGCAGAGAAGGGATCTAATGAAAGTAATGTGGGCAGCATGTGTTAAAGGGAATGTGAATGACCACTGCCCTAATGAAATTCATGCTCTGAGCTTACCATTTTTGCTACATAAACAGCAGTACTGTATTATGCATGGTCCCTAGTTGCTCCAGAAGAAATCCAGACTGGATATTAGGAAAAACTTCATAGAAGGATTGGTGAGGCACTGGCACAGGCTTCCCAGGGAGGTGGTGGAGTCATCTGGAGGTGTTCAAGAAATTCGGAGATGTTGCACTGAGGGACATAATTTAGTGAGCAGTATAGGTTGTAGGTGGGTGGTTGGGCTGGATGACCTTATAGGTCTTTTCTAACCTTAATGATTCTGTGAAGAGCAAGTGCCAGATTCTGTACCCAGAACAGGACAACCCTGCATTTAGGTAAAGACTGGGGGAAGAGTGAATATATTGTGTCACTGCCAGAAGTATGCCCTGGAGCCCAAACAACCAACTGTACCTTGGGGTGCAGTATACCCAGCATTGCCACTGGGCAAGGGAAGGAATTGCCCCCTCTGCTCTCCACTGTGCAGCCTCACCTGCCGCACTGCATGTGGGCTGGCTGCTACATTGTAAGAAGGGCATAAAGCTATTAGAGAGCATCCACAGGAGGGCTACAAAGATGGTGAAGTGTCTGGAGGGAGAGCTCTGTGAAGAGTGGCTGAGGTTCCTGGGTTCAAGTGTATCAAATCTTACACGCCTCTGGAAACAAACTTGTATTTCTCTGGAAACAGAAATGTGGAGTCCAGTTCTCAGATCTGACACAGCAGATACCAGCATATGGCCAGCAGTCTATGGACACAGCACTTTCCTATTTAGCCAAAGCACACAACCAGTAAGTGCCAAGGCAGAGGACCACTTGGCAAATTTATGTATTTTTAATAGAAAGTGAACATCATTAGTAAAAATTTAGAAGGGAATATGTCCATCAGCAGCCTCACAACATTCTGTAACAGAGAGCCAATGGCTCCCGCTCTGTGAAAGTATTTCCCTTGAGAATGCTGCTGCTTTTTGATGTTACAAGGTATGAACTGTCTGCCATGATCATAGGGGCAGAAGGTGGGCACAAAAACTGTGATGCTCTCCACATTCAGGAAAACACAAATACTGTCTCTGTTTATAGCTTGTATTAGATGATGGTAGAGAAGAGTAGAGCGTATTTTCTGGTATTTACGAGTTTTAGAAGGAATTTGTGGTGTTGTTTTTAATTAGCAGGGAGAGGACTATTTTAAAACATTTCATTGTTCTGGTGATGGACAATCAGAGAACACCAAGAGGTGTGTTTTCAGAGGATTTAAACAATCATAGAATCGCAGAGTCACAGAACCATACAATATCTCCAGTTGGAAGACATCCATAAGATGACTGAATCAAACTCCTGGCTCCAAATGGTACCACCCAAAATTAGAGTGTTATTATTATTTTTTTTTTTTCCAGTATCAACTGGAGAAACTGGATGACAGCCTAAAAGACAAAATAAATAAATAAATAAATAAATAAGAATGCAACAAATGAAGCTTGAAGTACTCAACAGCACATGTAATAGCAGAAATGAAGACGAGCATCTTTCTGGAGATTACATGATGTAAAACCGTGCAGACAATAACCTCAGCATCAGCAGTGGGAAAGAAAACTCTTTTTTTTAATCTCACTACTCACCCTGTTGTTAGATTGGAGTTAAATCTTCATCCAGCCCAAGGTTGGCATCCCTAGAAATGGGTGCCGACACAAGGTCTCACACAGATTTTGTTATGGGTTTACATCAAAATGAACTCCTTTTCCTTTCCATTCCATAAAATCTGATCAAGATGTAATATGATCTAAACTTTTATTATTATTATTATTATTATTAATTATTTTCAGTTTTCCTTTACCAGGACACAGAGTAAACAAGGTGGACTGCAGGAAAACTGCTAACATGCTAAGAAGGCATAAAACTCCACAAACATTATGCAAGAGTCATGCTTTTTTTTTTTTTTTTTTTTTTTTTTTTTTTTGACACATAGAATGAAATGGGAATCTGAAGGCAAAGCCTTTATTTACTTATTTACATAGAAATTTACATTTCTGATAACTGTAGAAAGGCATATAAACCTAAGTGGCATAGTCATAAAAATCTGTCAATTAGATTAATGAACAGCGTTTAGTATTAGCACTTAAGTGCGGAACACAGGGTAGCAACCAAACACCCTGAAGCAGAAATGCAAGCTGTGCTTGAGCAGTACTGTATCAGAGAAAAGGAACTAACTAAATGTAGCTACATGCTTCACATACACAAAAGACCTCCTCAAGGATCTCAAGAGTCTTCCTTCATTTTATGATCTCTGAAATTTTACTTTGGCCTCTATGTTGCAGTGCTAGAGAATTAATTCACTTATGCTTCCAGTTCCCAAAATAAAAGACATAAAAGCAACAAAAGCCAAATACCCGATACAGCGCAGCATTTAGCATTCTGGTTACTGCTGTGATGAGCCAGGCTGTGCCACATCTCCATGTGTCCTTCTCTCTGATATATTCGACACGGTTTATACAGCTTCTGATTTCATGCTTTCTTTTTGAAATTAAATGAATGTCAGAACGGTGCAAAGAACATAAATGGCTCTTTCTGAAATACATGCAATCACCCACCAGATGGCAATAAAACCCAGCTAATGAGCAGCATGCTTCATTTTTGCATAGCTCAGAGTCACTTTTAACTAATACAGCTGGGGAAAAGCAGGGAAGAAAAAAATAAATAAATAAATAAATAAATAAATAAATAACCCTTCCAAAATTCAAGGGTTATTTATGATTCATACAAGTCAGAAATTGGTAGCAGTTACATATTACAGCACTGAGGTTAGTGAAACAAGAAGTGCAATTGCCCATCACTGAAAATTACATCCAGAAGTATTCAGTGTAACTCACGTGGTCTGGCAAAAACAAAGAAACAAAGAAAACAAAACCAAAACCAAAAACATTCCCAAGACCCCCAGTTTCCATCGTATTCTCATTCTTCTTATTATTATTCAGTTACCTGCTTGGTATTTGTTCAAATTTAATTAAACTAATAACACTAAGCACTGTGGCTGACATCACTAAAATTTAACATTGTTCATCTCTATGTATACTATTATTTTAGTAAGAGCTAACATAAGGTTCTGCAACATACAGTATTTCCTGTTTTAGTTGCTGTCCTTTATTAGCCAGTACTTTGCTTTGCATACCATCAGATTACCTATAAGGGATTGGAGATTATTTGTTTTCCTTTGTTTTCTCATTGGCCTAGATGCCATCAAACATATATCATCCACGTTACTCACTGGTTTTACTCACAAACATACACAAGAACCTACTCTTGGTTAAATGCATTACCACAATTAATATATAATAATAATAACTAACTAATAAATTAATAAATTAATACATTAATAATAATAATAAATCTACTTACATATCATAATAAGGGGGAAAAAAATCCACTACATTAACAGGTAAGAAAATCTCCACATCTTTATCAGACTCAGTCATGTAAGCAAAACTTGAAAACTAGGCTTTATTCTGACACAGAACTACATACAGTCATACAGAAAAATAATACAGTGGAATGACTTCCACAAAATAGCTCTGCAACTGATAGATTATTAGGTGCATAAACTTGACCAACGCATGCTAGCCCAAGTTCTGCCACTAGGACACCTTGTTCCAGGGCCAGCAGGATCTTCTGCTCAGAAGGAACTCCTATGTCTGAAGAAAAAGGAAGACAAAAAAGTTAAAAAAACAAACAAACAAACAAACAAACAAACAAAAAACCACAAAAAGGGGGGAAAAAAGATTGTGTGTTATAATCTCTATAGAGATCTAAAACTCACTAGCATAGGAGCCATATTATTAGAAAGTTTTTTTCCTCCACAGCCACTGCAGCCACTGTGTCTTCAAGATTCTGTGGTATAATCACAGGAACAATGTGAAGGATTTTGGAAGGTGGGAATCCATACCTCACGTCAGACGTGCAGGATGATTTGGGATGTTCTGTGTTCCTCAGCAGGAAATGGGACTTAGCCTATCAGTAGCCCTTCTTAAGTACCACTAGCGAAGTTGCTGCAATTATTCCTACGTTAATCCACTTTACTTAAGCCACCTAAGGCTCACTGACAAGTCCAGGAGCAGAACTTGGGTGTGAAAGTCCGAGAGATATTGGCCCTAATGAATGAAAATACGACAGCACCATTTGTCACGTTTTCCATATTCTAGCTGCTTAACATCACACTTCCTGCTCTATAGCACCCACTAATGTCCTTAAGTCTTTCTTAATCAGTCTCTACATAAAGTTAATGCTCTGCTGCCTTTTAAGTGAATCTTTTCCCAAAGGATATTAATAGCAGTTTCAAAGATAAAAACTACTGACAACTCCATATGTTATACTGCAGCAAGCTTGTTCCATGACAGATTTATTTAAGCAGAGAAGTTGCAAAAACTTCTAAGCTGCTGTTGAAGGATAAATCAACACCTATATTGGTGAAGCATTTTATCTTTTGGGACTCCTTCTGTGCGCCACTCTCTATCAATCTAAGAAATATGCCTGTGTGTGCTTTTGCCAGAGCACAAAGAATTTTTCTTGTTCAATTTCCCAGCCAGGGGCAAGGGTCATTAAAACTTAACATCCATTTTCCTTCCTCAGCAGCTATTCTTAGCAGTTACCTATATCACATGGAAAGGCAGCAGACAGCAGAAATGTACTTTGGTCAAAATCATTTATTTGTACTTTGGTGCTCTGTGCTTCACTGTGTTGGTGATTTCAATGAAATCCATGGGATTACACCTGGAAGAAAGGCTTCATCTCTTGGAGTAAGGTAGTGGAGGAATGCCTGAAGCGTTTCTTTCATTGCTGAATAAATATCATTATCACAGATGGAAAAGGGAATGAAAGAGAAAACAGTAACGTAATTCACCTCAGCATATGAATGCATCCCTATCAGTGTTACTCAGATCATCTCAGATGCTAATCAAAATGCTGTTAATTCAGTGACCTGTATTTCACCCAGCATGGCTGCAAAAAAATCATGAGTCACTGCAACTGAGCATAAAAGACACAATCCAATAAAACAAAGAATGAAAAACTACAACAACAAAACACTGGTGATTCCTGAAAAAAATGATGGAAAATTAACAACATACTGCAACGTTTCACTTAAATGTCTAGCAGACATTCCTGGTAGGTACAAATACATAGAATCATAGAATCATAGAACCATAGAACCATAGAATCATAGAATCATAGAACCATAGAATCATAGAACCATAGAATCATAGAACCATAGAATCATAGAACCATAGAATCATAGAACCATAGAATGGCCTGGGTTGAAAAGGACCACAGAGATCATTCAGTTTCAACCCCCCTGCTATGTGCAGGGTTGCCAACCACCAGACCAGGCCGCCTAGAGCCACATCCAGCCTGGCTTTGAATGCCTCCAGGGATGGGGCATCCACAACCTCCTTGGGCAACATGTTCCAGTGCATCACCACCCTCTGTGTGAAAAACTTCCTCCTAATTATCTAACCCAAACCTCCCCTGTCTCCCCCTTGTCCTGTCACTATCCACCCTTGTAAACAGCCATTCCCCCTCCTGTTTATATGCTCTTCTCCAAGCTAAACAAGCACAGTTCCCTCAGCCCTTCTTCATAGGAGAGGTGTTCCAGTCCTCTGATCATCTCAGTGGCCCTCCTCTGAACTGCTCCAAGAGCTCCACATCTTTCATGTGCTAGGGGCCCCAGGCCTTGACGCAGTACTGCAGATGGGGCCTCACAAGGCTGAGTAGAGGGGGACAACCACCTCCATCTCCCTGCTGGCCACCCCTTTTTTAATGCAGCCCAGAACACAGTTGGCCTTCTGGGTGCAAGCACACACTGCTGGCTCATGTCCAGCTTCTCATCCACCAGGACCCCCAAGTCCTTCTCCGCCGGGCAGCTCTTAAGGAGATCTTCCCCCATTTTGTACAAATACCTGGGATTGCCCCAACCCAAACACAGCACCCCACACTTTGCCTTATTGAGCCTCATTAGGTTCACATGGGCCCACTTCTCCGGCCTGTCCAGGTCCCTCTGGATGGCTTCCCTTCCTTCCAGTGTATTGACTGCACTGCTCAGCTTGGTGTCATCCGCAAACTTGCTGAGGGTGCACTCGATGCCATCATCTGTGTCACTGACAAAGATGCTGAAAAGCACCAATTCCAAGACAGAACCCTGAGGGATGCTGCTTGTGACTGGCCTCCCCCCGACGCAGAACCATTGATCACAACCCTTTGGCAGCATCCAGCCAACCAATCCCTAATACACCAAAAAGTCCATCCTTCAAATCCACACCTCTCCAATTTAGAAAGAAGGATGTGGTGAAAGACCACGTCAAAAACTTTGCAGAGATCCAGGTAGATGACATCTGTCACCCTTCTCCTGTCCAGCAAAGCTGTCATTCCACCACAGAAGGCCACCACGGTCAGGCAAGATCTGCCCTTGCTGAAGCCAAGGCTGTCTTGAATCACCTCTTTCTCTCATACATGCCTTAACACAGCTTGTAGGATGATCTGCTCCATGATCTTCCCAGGCTCAGAGGTGAGACTCACCAGCCTGTAGTTCCCCAGGTCTTTCTTTCTCCCTTTCTTAAAAATGGGAGTAAGGTTTCCCTTTTTCCAGTCACCAGGGACTTCACCAGACAGCCATGATTTCTGAAATATGATGGAGCAGCTCGGCAAACACATCAGCCCCCTCTTTCAGAACCCTAGGATAGATATCATCCAGCCCATGGACTTATTTACATTCAGTTTCATGAGAAGGCCTTGGACTTGTTCCACTGTTACAGTGGGACAGAAACCACTCCCTGCATCCTCACCTAGCGGCTCACTGACTTTCACCAATATTCGCATCCCTAGCTCCCAGCTCCAGAGCCTCATACCTGTTATGTAAGGGAAACTGGGAAGGTGGGACAGGCTGAGGGACAGTCTGCTTGTTGCCCTGAACAGGGACTTGTTTCTGTCTGTCACTAGTTTTGTGGTTGCTCCTCCCACCTGAATATAAGAGGGCTGATGATCCCTCACTGCTTGAGAAGCATCTCCCCCATGCCCTTCCTGCAGGGATGGCAGAGTGAGACTCTATCAATCCCCTTCCCACAATCCCAGATGCTCCTCAGCCTTTTTACTTCCTCCTTTTGCTCTACCACCAGGCTGAGCAGATCATCCACCTGCTCACACCGCAGACAGGTGTGCCCTGCTGCCCTCCTGTAGCAGTGACAGAGCCAGGCATTCTCTGCAGCCTGAGACCTGAACGGCAGCATGGACATTCATGCTTTCAGTCTGAGTCTCTATGCCCCTTTTAGCAGCAGCTTGACACTGTGTGGTGACCATGTTTGCACTTCAGTGTCCAGAGAGCAATGACGTGAATTGAGCATCTGAGAATGAAATCCGCAAATGGGGCCAGGTGAATGTACAGGTACCTATAGTAGCCCACAGAGTTTTCTGAAGACACAGATCAGCCATGCAGAGCTGGAGCTGGGATGCCAGGAAACCAATCTATTTACTTGGGATATGCAGTCTGGATAGAAGAAAACTTCTCACAGGGAAAAACAGTGTGATTTCTGGCACGTCAGGTTGTGTGAAAAGAAGTGGAACACACAATATGCCATAAAGGGAGCAAGTACCAGTTTTTCTATACAAATTACATTTGGTGTAATTTTACTACTCTTATCCCTCTTTACTCTTCCCTTGCCCACAGTCACTTTAGTGCAGTCACTTTGCCCACCAAAAGACATCAAAACCCCTTACATCAGTTCCTCACACAACATCGCTGGGCTCTCACACTTCCCTTCCTACCTGTGCCTTGTCCCATCTGAAGGTCCAGAAACAAATCCTCGTATTCTCACATTCCCAGAGACACCACACCCAACACAGAAATGCCATTTAGGTTTGTATGTGATTGGGAACTCTTTCCTTGAGATGCTGAGCCCTGTGTGTGTTTCTGCACGTCCCCAAGCCACTCCTCATACACGTGCTGAGCTGGCAGTGCATGCACAGGGTCCACACCAGCAGAGCTGAGGGATGCATCCCTTCTGCCTGAAGGGGCAAGAAACAAGTAGAAATTACCATTACGACTTCTTCAGCAGCAATAGCCATCACAGTTACCACTGAAGTGCTTATCTCACTAATAAAAGAAGGCTGGATATGCTCATTACTGTGGTTCAGAAGTAAAATAAATGGTCTGAAACAGAATTCAGCTTTCCTCGGGGTAGCTTACCTTCTAAAAATACTGCCTCACTGAAGATCTGAAACAAAGCTGAGAGCTGAGAGATGGCCTGTTTTTCAATTTTTCTACCAAACTAAAACAGAGACCTTGTGTGGACAGACACGTTACAAGACTTCAATGCACACTGCTCTAAAGAAAAGAGGGTGAGCATGGAAAGAGATGATACAAAAGCAGTATGAATGGGAATGTTTTGAGCTCTCCTGTATGGCAGGATCTCCACTCGGGAAGTCTCTTGAGGATACATTTATGCAGAGATTCCTTGGATCATGACATCAAGATGCTGTGCCCCTTGGTCAGTAAAACACAGTGACTGCCCATAGCAATGTTTCAACCTGCCTACACGTGTGTGCGCATGTGAAGACACATTTGTTATTAGGCAGAAATGTAGGTTTTCATATTTGATTATTAAACTTGGGCCTGTGTTACTTCACAAAATAATTTAATCATGTAATAAGTTAACACATTCACTGCAGAAGAAATATCCAGAATACTTGTGCAGAGATGAAAAAATCTGTAATTTTCAATGTTTCAGAAATCTCACTAAAACATAAAATAACTCGTGATGTGTTTTCAATTAGTCTTGCAATACGTACTTGATTAGTGTTTCTGCTACTCTGACCAAATCAGGGCAATATACAAATAATAACTGCCTAAACAAACACGTGTCAGTTTGCTAATCAGAGCATGCCAAAGGCAAATTTACAGAGGATGCATGTCATGCCTACATCTATTCACTTTTTTTTCCTCAGAATTTGTAAATTTGCTGAATTGTGTGCTTAAGGGCTACACTTCTTTTAATGGGAAAGTAAGATAATAAGTTAAGCTTTTTTTTTTTTTTTTTTTTTTTTTGTAAAATCTAAAACGTGGATACAGTGTGAAGTATGAGAAAAAAACAGTATATACTTCAAAATTTTAGAATTAATACTTTTCTTTTAAAAAAAAAAGATAACTTGAGTCACTTATATACACTAACTATATGATATCTTTAATATGAGGCCTAAGACAATTCTCCTTCACACAGAGCAGCCCAGGCCTGCCAAAAGGCTGGACACCTACGCTCTATGTAGTAAATAATCAAGTGCATCCAGACATTTCAAATTTTGTTAAGTTGTTGTTAAATCACTTCAATATATTCATACTATATAAATAAATTTATTTAAATATAGTCCCGCTTGTCTCTTACAAGGGAAGCGTATTGAGTACTTGTTTCCATCTGTGACACTTTATAAGTTTTTTTCATCTCTGTGCCACTGCACTAACAACTGAACACTCACTCCAGCTCAGACTGTATCAGCACAGACATCTGCAGACAGACATATGGATCTAAGACTGCTTTAGGATTGTTTCTGGACGTGGTGACCTAAATGCCTTCCATTTGTACATCCACATCCTTCTACAGTCTATGACACGAACGAGTGTGACTCTAGGTTGCCAGATTTCTCAGGGTAAGATCTGAATCAGGAGAACTGTTTAGAAACAGAGCAGAACACGCTAACACCTGCAGTCAGAACAGTTCAGATTCTGAATGGAGATGACTCAGTATGAATTTTCAGTTCTCCAGTGAAGATTCCCTAGCAGTGCAGTCAGTACTACCCAGAAAGCCAGGATTTTCTTCTTTCTTTCCATAACCTCCTGCAAATTTTTCTGTCCTTTTCTCCTTCTTTCCACCACACATACACAAATACACAAAGAACGGGACACATAAGGGAGAATTTGCCAGTTTCAGGAAATAGTTTGTTAAGTGAGTTCTGATCCTTATCTCCTTATGAAGACTGGAACACTGCCATCTTCCTTGGAGCTACTGACACCAATAATAAAGCACCGCCTTCCTGGATTTTGTCAGCAAAAAAGGAAAAGAAGGGAAAAAAAAAAAAAAAGGTTTTGGACTAACTTATTAAAATTTTATACTCCTTCAGTATCTGGAGAACTTAGCAATCAAAAACACTAGAGTGTTGTCAGCTAGTAACTCACAATGATTACCTCATCTGAGTGCTAGGCTTCAGGAAATTCAAGACGATAGATCTTGAATAGAAATAAGTTATTTGTTTGCACAAAGAATGTTCAGTGAGTTTTCTGTGCTACAGTCATTTTGGAAACACAGTAATTTACACCATGCATATTTTAATTATTCCCTGTAAAACTGAATGCTTAGGTCACCATCATAGATTATATGGACTGAAGAAGCAAATTGTGTACTAGAAGCTAATGCTTAAATTTGCCCAAGAAAAGGTAGACCACTGTCTGGATGTGAGAGGCCCAGAAAACATGAGAAGTGCTTGTTTTCATAAGCAGTGATCTGAGCCAGACACCAAGGCTGTGCCAGTTTGAGGGCCTGATAAAAATTACTGGAGGCTCTTGATAAATAATAACCAACCCAAGTGCGTAAAAACTAAGTCTTCAGTGCCCAGTCTTAATTTAACATGGTGAGACTTTATCATACTTGTATTCAACTTTTAAAATCCTGTTTCAAGATCGATAAAAACAAAATATGTAGCCCAAGGACAGTTAATTGGGTGGGGTGAAGGGGGAAGTAATGAACATGCACTAATATTTACAATTAACTGAGAATCTGAAAATAGTTGCTGAATAACCATTTTAGTTACATTTCATAGCAACTTCTCTATTTAAATAGAAGCAGGTTATTTAAGGATTTGGTGTCATCTCACTGACCTCACTATAGTGTTAATACGGCTTTTAGAAAGCAATATTTTAATTCCTATTTAAATACTAATCATCTTCAACAGTGGTTTATTTCAAATGTTCTAATTATGGTGGTGAGTCTCAGATAAAACTTTCCAAATGAGCTATCTGGTTTCCGGGTCTAATTTACGTCTTGAAACGGGGAAACATTGGGATTCTCAGCCTCTAAACTGCCTGAGAAAATGTTGCCTGTAGTCCAGAGGGCTCAAATTCAGGGGTATTCTCCTTGCAGCTTGTGGGTGGATACTATTCTATGTGAGTAGGAATTAGACTGAGTAATAAGCAGTTGCTGAAAGTGAGAAACAGGGACAATCTGTAACAGGAACAAGGGAAGCAAGAGGTGGCAATGAGCAAGCCATGAGAGTGAATCTCAATGGGGGTCAAAGTGCTGAATTCGGAAGGGAAAGCAGCTCGCCAAGGCCTGCAACACTTCCCAGCCGCGTGGCAGGTTGACAGGAGCGCACCGGCACAAGCCGAGCGGCAGAGCGGGCATTTCACCGTGCTTACCAGCGGATGGCGCGACGCACCCGAAGTACCGGGGCACAGATGGAGGCAAAAAGACATACACGGTCTGAATCTGTATGCGTTAACTGCTGAGGGGAACTGGAAATGCTTGAACGTGTGTGAAAGCAACGCTATTCTGCAAAACGATCTACATTTTAATATCTCTAAAATTCGTTTAACCAAACCATGCCGCCCTGTGTTAATACGCCTAGTGCTCCAAATTTAAATTACACAGATTAATACACTGAGGGCTGCAAACTGAAATTGCACATATCCGAACGTGAAGTTGAGGCGACGGACAAAGTGACTAACAACGATGCTGCGAACGGCCGAAAGGAGCAGCAAGCAGGCGGTGGGCGGTGTTTCTGGTGAGACACGGGCCCGGGCGAGTCGGGACAACCCGGGCGGCAGGAAGCGTGGGAGGTGAGCGGAGAAAAGGGTTGAGTGCGGCATACAGCCAGGCAGCGCTTACGGCTTGAGATGTGAGGGGATCGGGCGATGATAGATGTGTTGTTTCAATTCGTGTCCTGATTTCTGAGGTGTTCCGGTGAACTCGCACCTCTTAACTAACTCATTTGTTAACTCATCGGGTTCAAAGGTCTCTGCTGGAGATGGGATTCTCTACCTTGTCACATCAATTCCTGAATCTGAAGCTTTAGCATACTAAATACTAATTAATTCCTAGCAGAATCTTGTGATTTGGAGCTTATAGTTGTGCCTGCTATAGCCAATGAGATGCGATACAGGAAATGCTGTCCCAACCCATTCTCCTTACTGAAAGGGCAAAAAGGTGAAAGGCTGAAGGAAAGAGACTTAAGTTTTTAGGGAAGACATATTAGGGAAGGAAGGGGGAAAAACAAATGCAACCATCAATAACACAGAGGAAAGCATCCTGATTGGGGTAGTGGGTATGTTACTTCAAAACAGAGATGATGTCAGCTGTTTTGGGTGCAAATATGCATAATAGGACATATGTGTAAAAGAGCAGAGTGAATATGAAATTGATGTATAGTTGCTGTTCTTTTATTTTTGTTGTTTTTTGTTTCCCTCTATCCCCCCACCAAGCTTTAACAGGCATTCTGAATTAGCGTTGAAAACTGGGTCAACTTTCATGTAAATCTGCCCATCTGATCACTAAGGATATGTTTTAATTAACTCTGAACAACAGCATAGCAATATATGAAAATTAGAGAGCTTCAAAGACTATGTAATTTAGCATATAGCATGGGTATCCAAATGCCCTACTAAATTCAGTGGACTCAGTTCTACACATTTGGAAAAACATTCTAGAATTATCAGCTATGCCTTCAATCCCCCACATTTCCCCTTAGTGCAGCTGTGTCACTGCTGCAATGAAATACAGCTTTGTTAGTGTCGTTTGCAGCATGTTCAGTATGTCTGACAAGCAAGTTACCATCCACTGCATTTCCCTCCAGAAACATAACCCAAGGACTGACAAAAGCGGTCTGCTGCCAGCATAACTTGTCATGAGGAGTCATACCTGCCCATGAATTGGTAAAATTAACACAACTGAAGCTGACCCACACATTCATCAACAATACCCAGCTCACATGAAACAGGTGGAATACGTCCTGTATCACAGCAGCAGTGCTGGGGCTAAGCGTCCAGAAATGGTATGGCCAAAGACAGCAAGTCCTAAGAAGAGGGGAGGCAAATTGGGACCACAGATTTAACAGCAACTTTGCCAACAAGTGTAAAATGGGAAAACTGAATTATAAGGACTGCCCCAAAAGCTGTGTTTCATATTTTATTATGTTGGCCCACAACATCAGAGAAGGATATTGGTGGTCTGGCAGCAGAGATTGAACTTTCCCACCAAAATTCTGTTATGCTTTCTTGCTGTGCAACAGATGGCAGCAGAGGGACAGTCTGACACAACGGTGTCTGACATGAAAGTGTTAATGAAGCAAAGGTGCGTCGCTTTATTCCTCCACGCAGAAGTGGCACCCACTGACATTCACAGACACTTGCTGAACGCTGATGGACACCAAACAGTGGGTGTGAGCACAGCGAGGTGCTGGGTGGTGCATTTCAGCAGCGGTGACAGCAACAGTGGGTCACCCCTGCTGATGCGGATTGTTACAAGCGTGGCGTGCAGGCTGTTGGTCATGGCTGCTGAAAATGCACAGCTAATGATGGTGACTGTGTTTTGTACCTGAGAATTTCTTCTATAAATGGTATTATTGTGCTCTCTGCTGTAGTTGCAACCGAAATAAACGGGAGGCATTACTTTTGGAGTGATGTACTAGGATAAAAAGACACACGAAATAAATGAGAATGTGCCATATCAAGGTAAGCAGGTCCCCTCCTTATTAACATGTGTACAAAAGGGATAAATCAAACCAAAGTAGGGTCTTTCGTCCCTGCAGATCGTTAATAGACACAGAAAAGGGGAGAGATGCATCTCCCGAAGTCTTTGCGACAAGGAAGGCAGAACCGGGTGGAACCGGCAGGACTGCCCGGCACCCCGCCCCTCCGGCAGGTTCCCGTCGATGCGCCCACGTGCCGCACGGTGGTGCACGCACACAGGCGGTCCCAGCACAAGGGCAGCGGCCGAACGCTGGCTGTTTGAAGTTAGGCACAGAGCTCTCCCGCAAGGTGCTGGGCCGGGGGTGACTTCTTACCAGAGAAAACGGGCACATACAGAACACGCTTTCCAACGCTGCCAGCCTGAACAACAGCCCCGACA
Organism: Excalfactoria chinensis; assembly: GCF_039878825.1. Classification (NCBI taxonomy): domain Eukaryota; kingdom Metazoa; phylum Chordata; class Aves; order Galliformes; family Phasianidae; genus Excalfactoria; species Excalfactoria chinensis. The sequence goes on along the minus strand of NC_092857.1, from coordinate 57,267,132 downwards.
TCACTGAGCTCCGCCAAGCAGCGGCCCGCGACACCTCCGGGAGCTGAGGGCGGGCGGCTGGGCGGGCAGAGGGCGGGCCGGCGCGGCTCGGCTGTTTCGGCGCATGCTCGAGCGCGCAGAGTTCGGGTTGTGGGGGGGAGGTGGAGTTGTTTGTCACAGCGCTTATAGTGAGGTGGCAGCACTCCGGCACCGTCATTGTGAGCGGAGCGCAGCGCCGGGCAGCCGAGCGCTCTGAGCGCTGCGGAGCGCCGGCATCCGCGGCAGGGCCGGGGCCGCCCCAGCCCGCCCGCTCCTCACTTCCCCATGCTGGGGCTGTAGGTCGGCTCGGTCGGTGTGCGGCGAGGGTCGCTTTTAGCGTAGGGATTTTTTTTTTCTTTTCTTTTTCTTTTTTTTTTTTTTTTCCTTTTTTTTTCCGCTTTGTTACAGTCTTTTTTTTTCTTTTTCTATTTTTTTTTTTTTCCCTACGCTTTGCTATAAACCATGGTGCTGGGGAAGGTGAAGAGTTTGACAATAAGCTTTGACTGTCTCAATGACAGCAACGTCCCTGTCTACTCCAGCGGGGACACGGTCTCAGGAAGGGTCAATTTAGAAGTGACGGGGGAGATCAGAGTGAAATCACTCAAAATCCACGCGCGCGGGCACGCCAAGGTGCGCTGGACCGAGTCGAGGAACGCCGGTTCCAACACCGCTTACACGCAGAACTACACGGAGGAGGTGGAGTACTTCAACCACAAGGACGTCCTCATCGGCCACGAGAGAGGTGAGCCGCGCGGGGCGGTGGGGTCTCACGGCTTTTGGGGGTGTATTTTATTCTGGTTGTAACTGGTTTTGTGTCACCTGCGAGGGCGGCCGGGGCGCCGCGAGGACGGAGAGCCGCGGGGGAGGGGAGTGCGGGGCATCGCAGCCCGGCGAGGAGCGGGAGCCCCATGTCAGTGGGGAGCTGCGTTCCGCCGGGCTCGGCCCTCTGACAGGCGGCAGCCCTGCGGCCGATGATGCGACGGTTTCCACCATTGGGCCGCCCTTCCCGCACACACGCTCCGATTTCACCCCGCTGTCCGCTCGTGGTCTTCCCTCCGCGCCCCTTTCCATTCCCCCTCGCCGGAGCCCCTTCCCCGGGCCCCGTCTCGCCCTCCCCACGCCCGCACCGCGGCGGTCCGCCGGACTCAGCGCTTGTTTTTGCGAAGTTTCCACCCTTTGTTAGAAGCGGTTCAATCCTGTTTGGGACCGGTCCTGGGCAGAGGGGGGGGGGGTGCTCCCGCTCGGCGCCGCAGATTGGCTGCGCGCGTCAGGTGGTGGCGATGACTTAATTCCTAGCACAGGAAAATAATGTTAAAACTGGTTATGTAATTCGGGGCCGCTTTTTTTTCTTTTTTCTTTCTCCCCCCCCCCTTTTCTCCTTCAACGTGCTGCATACCTACTGCATTGTGAGGTGCACTGAGGGAATATTCTCGTTTTCTTTGGGGATTTTGCATGAGTTTCCCTACAGACTGCGTTGCTGTGAGCCGTTTCCTAAATATCTATCGGTGCTACCGAACTTGGGAGTTAGAACTCAGCTATATTTGAGCATCGCTATCGCATGCAAACAGCTCCCACCGAGCTGTCTTCCTCACAAACAATTCCCCGCGATCCAAACTCCCTGAAGGTGACCGCAGCCTCCGGCCGTGCCCACGTGTCCCTGCGGCCGTGCGGAGAGCACAGCCCGAAGGACGGCGCGGGGGGCTCCGCAAGGGCAAGCGAGCACCCCCGACCCGGGCGATGCCCGGCGCCGCGCGGCCCTACGGCCGAGTTTCAATGACTGTGCCTCACGCCTCGCCCCGCAGCTGGCGGCCGAGGCCACGCCCCCTCGCGCCTCCGATTGGCCGACCGCGGTTTGTTGGCCTGTTGCTAAGGCGATGCCAGCCGCTGATTGGCCGGCACGATGAGGGCGCGGGTCCCCCTGCCCGCAGCCGGCTTGCGGCGGGGGACGAGGGGCCGCGGGTCCGGGCAGCCTCGGGGTTAGGGCAGGGCGATCGTAGGGGGGCTCTGTGCTTTCCCCACCGTTCGGGCTCAGCTCCTGGCCCTCTGCCCCCGACCGCCGCCCGAGAGCGGTGGCCGCGAACACCCCGGAGGGTCCAGCGCTGCGTCTCGGCACGTAGCGGGGCGGCCGGCGGGGCGAGCAGGACGCGGGCGGCTCCTCTCCCTCCTCCCTCCCCGCCCCCGCCTTCCCTCCTCCCCCCTGGGCGGCGAGCGGAGCTGCCGAGCGACTGCGGCGAGTGTAATGTATACTGTATGTATATGCGCGGCTGGCTGGGATCTGCTCGCGCCGGTTTAGGCCGGTCCTCTCCTGCTCCAGCCGGGCCGCTGATTGACAGCTCAGCACTTGTTTACCACGGCTCCGCCGCGGCCGCGCGGCTCGGCGGGACTGCTGAGCTGGCAGGACGGGGCCGGGGCGGTGTGCGGGGCGAAAACGTGCGGTAAAACAATAAAAGGACGCGAAAGCCGCCTGCAGCCATCGCATCGCCCCTTCCGAGAGCTCTCCTGATTCTCCTTCAGTCGCGGCGAGCCGGAGGTGCATTTGTGTGAATGCATCCCTGCCTGTTTTTCGCTATTCTGTTCCATTTTTAAGCACTTCTCCAAGGTTCCTTTTACCACCCCAGGTTTATCGAGCGTTGCCGTGTGCCCATTTCTTTGCCACACCATATCTTCACAGGACAATGGGAGCCTAAAATCTCCCTTTGTGCCTCCATTAGTGCCTTCAGCCGCTGGCAGTAAGCAGTTGTCCCCAGACCATCGCGGTACCTGTCGGTATCCCAGCCCTCCTGGCTAGGAGGTGATCTCGGCTGTTTTTCTCCCAACTTCCGATTTTGCTGCAGTCAGCATGTTTTATTTTTTTATTTATTTTTAGTTTTATGGTAATGAATACCCAAATAAACCACAAATCTGTGGTAAGGTTTAAAGCAGGACAAGAAATGGTGACCGCAACCAAAGGCTGGTGTTCTTGCTGGAACTAGCAAATATTTGCTCGACGAGGAAGATTGAGTTAAACATGGGAGTTTTTGATCGGTTGGCTGTAGGCAGCGCTGATCAGGCAGACTGCTGTTTGTCCGTGGCTCTGAATTTATCTGGCACTAATCAGGTGGTGGTTTGCAACTTTTTTTGTTTTAATTCGGCTTGTTCCCCTCCATTCCTCCATGCACATTATTTGGCCATCTCTTTTTTTTGTGATTAATTCCTGAATGCTGGTGCCAGGCAGTATTTTTTTTTTTTTTTTCCCCATTTGAAAGAAAACCAACAACAAAAACATGAATTACTAAATGTATTTTACATACCAGACTTAGCCCTGAGTGTAAGGTAACCTAGTGTTATTAAAGCTGCCTCTATTTCTTCTTAAGTTTTAAATGAGAATCATTGTGGAAAATCAGATCGGTTTACACCACCGATCTTTCTGGCAGGCCTTGGAATGGCAGCAGTGACAGCTGTGACAATGTTGAGAGGTGGGATTACGAATTAAAGCAGATTTCTGTTCCAAGTGAACCTGGGAGGTTATGCACACCTTGAGTTCAGTAACTGTAGTTCCTGGGACACTGCGTAAAGCACTACGATGAGGTTGCAGATCCCTTTTATTATGCAATTGATGCCTATGTGATGTATTTTGCTAGTGGAATACCATTTTGGATTTTTTGCCTCCTAGATGATGACAACTCTGAGGAAGGCCTTCACACGATCCCTTCAGGAAGGCACGAATATGCATTCAGCTTTGAGCTTCCACAGACGTAAGTGCCTAGTTGTACCATGCTGCTGGGGCAGTGCGATGCCTGCAGACACACCTGCTTTGGGTGGAGGGGAAACCTTTTCAATGGTGGCAGGAATTGTGCTGCAGCATGCTGCAGAGGACATCATCTCCTTCATCTGAAGAGGTTGCTTTCAAGCCCCACAAAATGGGAGCACGTTCTTGCCCAGCGGCTCACTCACTCTTGACCAAGCTGGTACTGACTGGCTATGTCTTCTGATATTTTAACCCCTCCCAAGAGGAGTGAAGATTATCTGGCTTGAGTCCTGTGGAGTGGCTGAGATGCCTTCTAATGTAACCAGTAGAGCCTTGCAGACCAGCAAAACTGGCGATAAGACCCCATCTTGCTTATCTAGACTCAGTCTGGAACATAAGTGACTATTTTAACTAACAATGAAAGAGGAGATTGTTCCAGATTAAATGGGGTGTGTCTTCTCAAGCTGGCCTCTGTACGAAAAGGCTGGATGGAAATAAGCAGATAAATGAGTGGATGAACTGAGAAACGTTCCCATCCTTCATCACAATTGTTTCAGAAAGCAGAAGCGAAATGAGAGGGAGAGCTGAACTACGAGCTCCAATAATACAAAATGTGTAGGGATAGCAACAGTCTGAAAACAGATGAGAAATGGGAGAGGAAGGAGACTTTGCTTATAGAGTTGAAGCAGTGAAGTCATTACAGTTGGATAAATTTGGCAGACACTGTTGCGTGAAATAGTTAAGTGCCTAATACTAAAGCTGGCAAACCATCTGTTTGTTAGAGGTGCTGGCTTTAATAGAACTTGCAGGTCATAACCACTTCATGGGTCAATAGAAGAAGTGAACAGTGCGGAACTTAACAGTACGTAGTTGCTGGAGTACTGAAAAAGACCCATGTATGGAGATCATCAGAAGCAATTTGCCATTATGCGAAAATCTCTACTACAAAAAGTGGTAGTCTTCCCTTGATTTGGAAGGTTTGAAAAAGCAGAATAATAGATCACTGTGAAATATTTTGTATGAAATTGAAGTACCACTACCAGTGGTTAGAACAAGGTGTTTATAAGTAACTTGAAAAAACAGTTGTGCAATCAGCTTCTGTTAACACTAAAAAAACCAAACAATGACTGGCGTTAAAGCCTAAAGGCCTGGAGTTTGGCACCTGTTTACCATTTTTTGTGATTTCCTATCAATGGGGTTTTTCCAAAGTTAAAAAAAATACAGAGCAACAGTAAAAAGAAGATCGCTGAGGGGCTTTCTTGATAATGTTGTGTTTTTTCTTTTCCCTTCAGGGTACAAGACAGGATCTACCACTGAATATAGACTAGATATGTTTCAGAAATGTAAACAGATGCCATACCTATAACTGACAAAGAATCATTTAAGTGAAGTATTAGAATGGCTAGTAGTGTTCCCAGTAGAAAATACAGGAGGGTTGCACATCATTTTGAGTAAACAAACTAAAATATAAGAATTCTTGGATTTTTTTTAAAAAAAAGGAAATTTACTGTTGCTTAGAGATAAGGGGAATTCTGTGACTTAAAAGCAAAGGTGAAAAGTTTGGAGATTATTCCACAGTTTTCCTCCAGGTCTCTTGAAAGGATTTCATTGGAATCTGAAATGTTCTGAGTGGAATAGTCCTGATAACTTTGCATGTGTGTTCATGATATGTAAACAAACACATGCGTGTATTTTGCATAAACTTTTTTAAACTGCTCTCATTGGAGTAGATGAGAACTGGAAGGTACTGCTGATAGCCTTTCTGTATTCAGAACTGTCGTTTGAATTATTTACTTAAAATTATATAAACTACTGTGTTCAGTAACAGCTAAAAGAAGACACTTAAATAGCAGCCAAGCAAACAATAAACAATTACTTCAAAAATACAGTATTCAAACCAGTTGGTACTTTTGCTAATTTTAAGTTGGTAGTCTTAATGCAGCCTTAAAAGGGCATGGTGGATGTGAAAGCAGCCTCTTGAGTTTAAAGGAAATGTGAACTCTCCTGGCATTTTCTAGTACAATTCTTACATTGATTCTTAAAATCTATACAAAACTAAATTAGGGTGAATTGGAGATGATTTTTTCTCCCGTCTTTAATCTTGAATTTTGCTCAGATATGGAAACTTTGCAAATAAGTTACGCTTCGTTAAATACTACAGTGCATTAAAAATAGAATTCTACATACTAATCCCTAATCTGATTATATCATTATTATAAAGAGTGAGAAAGAGATTTTACTCAGTTTTGACCTTTGTGTCCTGCACAGACCACTTGCTACCTCATTCGAAGGCAGACATGGCAGTGTGCGCTATTGGGTGAAAGCCGAATTGCATAGGCCTTGGCTTCTACCAGTAAAATTAAAGAAGGAATTTACAGTCTTTGAACATATAGATATCAACACTCCTTCATTACTGGTAAGAATTGACAGAATTACTCATTCTTTTTTTCTGACATAAAAATAAGTAAAATACAGGAAAGAATATCAACACTGGATTTTATCTAGTATCTATTTACTAGTTTTTAACAATGGCTGATCTTTTAAGTATTCTATCAGTTTGGCAACTCTTCAATTACTTCTGTTTTGATGTTACCCTGTACCTGGAGTTGCTTCATTTTTAAGATATGTAAGATACCTTTGTCAATTTAAAATTAATACTGCTAAATTTTAATTTCTCTTTAAAAAGGAAATTTTTGTGAACTGTTCCTCTTCAATTTTGAATGATCTGTGGAAGGAACAGTGCAACTTCAAAGAATGTTTTAATGAGAGGACTGCTAACTTAAAAATGCAAAGTGAAAAAATGTACTGGCGTGCGTAATTTCCATATGGATGGTTTTCTACCAATGGGGAGAAATTATCACAATTCTATATGATCTTTTTCAGAAATGTCATTTTTATTAAAATATTAGTGTTGCAACCACTTTCAATATGGAGCTGGTTTCAATCTGGCTTAAAATTCTTTTTTTTTTTTTCCCCCCCCTTAAACTATTCTGTGGGAGGGGAAAAAAATGAAGTCCATTGAAATAGGTTTCTTGTGTGTATGAGTGGAAAAACCAGACTTGCAGAACATTGGCCTTGCACAAACTCCATTAAAATCAAAGGACTCCCATTTGACTTTAATGGGCTTTGTATCAAGTCCGAAATCCTGATACCACGTAAAACTAAAGTCTGTTCATTATAGATGAGACAGGATTGTTCAGAAACAGGGGAAATCAGAAGAGCTAAGGTTGTGGTACCTAAGCTTAGTTGTTGTTTCTGAAATGCTGTGTAATGGAAAGTGGGAAGGCCTTCCAGTAGGAAGCTTTGCCAACAATACGTTGGTATATGTAGGCTATGAAGTCTTTCAAGCTACACAGTGTTTATTTTCCAATCACACACTGTTTTAAAAATGACAGTAGTTTAGAGGGTAGCAGGAAAAAAAAACACTGGAAGAGCATTGAAACAGGACATGCTGTGTATCTGTGTTGGACCATTAAAATTGCTTGAAGTTTTTTTATTATAAATGGAACAAACTTTGCTTATCAATTAAGTAACAATAAATACATGACAAATAATATCAAGGTATGGATTAAAATATATGAGCAGATTCATGGAACTCTTAATTAATCTGCCAATGTTGTTCTTTTTTTGCAGTCACCCCAAGCAGGCACAAAAGAAAAGACTCTCTGTTGTTGGTTTTGTACCTCAGGCCCAATATCCTTAAGTGCCAAAATTGAAAGGAAGGGCTACACCCCAGGTACGTAACAAAAGTAATTATAGGAAGTGTTTTTCCTTCCCTTTTAAAACTGCTTTCATATAAACAGAATATTAAAACTACTCTTAGCATCTCAGTCTACATTCAGCCATCGTCTCAGTTTATTGTTGAAGAGTGCTAGTTTTGTTGGCAGATTGTTGAAGGATGTTTGCTTCCATTTGAGTTATTATTTTTTCTAGATTAGGTTATGCTGATCCTATCCTTTTACTAACAATGGATGTTTCTAAGGGTATAGCAGAGTCTAATGTGTGGTAACAGTATCAAGTGGCAGTTCACTTAAGCTGCTTAGTAAATCCCAACATTACATTAAATTCTGTTTTGTTTCAGGTGAATCAATTCAAATCTTTGCTGAGATTGAGAACTGCTCTTCCCGTGTGGTGGTGCCAAAGGCAGCCATTTACCAAACACAGGCATTTTATGCCAAGGGGAAAATGAAGGAAGTCAAACAGCTTGTTGCCAACCTGCGCGGAGAATCTTTATCGTCTGGCAAAACAGAAACCTGGAATGGGAAAGTGCTGAAAATTCCACCTGTTTCCCCTTCAATCCTTGACTGTAGTATAATCCGTGTGGAATATTCACTAATGGTATGCTGAAGCATATTTAGTTTCCGTTGTCCTTAAAAAATTCCCAGTGAAGCTTTTTATGTTAGCTATGAGAGAGTACATTTCCTAGTACCTAGTACTAGTGTCCCAGCAGGAGCTTTGTAAGTGAATTTGACTTAAGTCATATGGTTTCTTAAACAGCTGCGATGTGCTATCTAAGCAAATATGTCATGAGTAGATGATATTTTTGCGTGTGGTCTCACATTAAGAATCCTGCTTTATAAATTGTGGAATCTGTCTCCTTAAAGACATGCACCCTGAAGTTGACAGTTATAAGCAAGTTCTTTATGGAGAATTTCATGGCAAAAAGAGTTATCAGACTAAGTATTGATGCAAATGTACACTGTAATCATACATCTTTTTTGTTGGTTTTGTTTTGTTTAGGTCTACGTTGATATTCCAGGAGCCATGGATTTATTCCTTAACTTACCACTGGTCATTGGTACCATTCCTCTACACCCATTTGGTAGCAGGACATCAAGTGTGAGCAGCCAGTGTAGCATGAATATGAACTGGCTTGGTCTGACACTGCCTGAAAGACCAGAAGGTAATATCACAACATAAATCCTAATCAATTTGCTAGTCTTGCTGCTTTCAATTTTGTATGCTTTGTTCATTGCTGTCAGACCCAGACCACATCCTTTTATAATGAAGGCAACAGGAAGTCCCTTGTGGATGCTTTCTTGCCACCTGTATGAGCTGGATCAGAATTCACTTACTCCTTGACTTTCTCTCTAGGAAAAATAAATAGTTGTCATCCAGCTGTGTAGAAGTTGTTGAAGGGAAAAGCACAGGATTTCTGTGTCCCTATCTGGAAGTAATTCCCTTTCCAGTATCCTAATTGCATCTTTATTTATAAGGCATTGTAATTCCATAATAAAACCAGTTTCTGGTGGGTTTTTTTTTGTTTGTTTGTTTTTGTTTTTTTGTTTTGTTTTTTTTATCACCAGTCTTAACTAACTTAAGTCTCAGTGAGAAGATGCTATTCTTGTCAAAAGGGAGTCTCCCTTAACAAAAGATTAGCTCCTTTCTGTGTTCTCACATGTACTTGATAAGCGTCACTTTACTAAGTCATACATTTGTAGAGTCAAGGGTTGCATTCAGTTCCTTCATACTTAACTGTACAGAAATACTCAGAGTTCAGGTTGTGCTTTAAATGTATTTGAAGGGTGAGGATTAAACTAAACCACAGTAAGCAGATGTTGGCCTGTTAATAAACTTGAGCATAATGTTAAAGTAAAATAAAGTTACTCTTTCTTACTCTCCCTTCAACAATTTTTTTTTTTTTTTTTGTCACTGAAGTCACTTGTCTACCTGCCAATGCATCTTGGAATAATAAGTTTAATAGTTCTCACGTATCCTGGAATGCATAACAACTGTTGTTTAAACTGCGTGTACTTTTTCCCTGCAGCACCTCCCAGCTATGCAGAAGTGGTCACAGAGGAACAGAGACAGTCCAGCCTCCCGCCTGTAGCTGCTTGTGATGACTTTGAGAGAGCGCTGCAAGGACCATTGTTTGCGTACATCCAAGAGTTCCGCTTTCTGCCTCCACCACTCTATTCAGAAGTAAGCACTAAATTAATCAGCATACTCTTACTGAATCTGTACTGTGGAATACGTGATGTGTCACAAAAAAAATGTTGAACCTGCAATGAGTAAGGCAGCTGGTTTTTTTTTGTTTTTTTTTTTTCCTTGTGAAGTTTCCAGTAAATTGTATCAAGAATCTTCCAGACCTTTTTCACAGTGTGGATTACAAAAGATAACATCTTTCAACCTGACTTGGTGCAACCTTAAATTTGAACGTTGCCCCATTCCTGTGTCTTAGCTGTCATTCTCATTCCTTGCATTGGAATTCTTGACAAGATTCCTTAGAAGTCTCATTATTTCTAGATATGTCCAAACTCTTGCTTGAAATGTCTGCAACATGTTCTTTTGTACATCTATTGTCACTATTTTCAGATAATGATAGAATGGTTTGCCTTGGAAAGGACCTTTAAGGTCATTTCAACCCAGTCCCCTGCTATAGGCAGTGGCACCTCCACTAGACCAGGTTGCTTACAGCCCCATCCAGCCTAGCCTTGAATGCTTCCAGAGGAGGGACACAGTCTTTTCAGGCAGTCTGTTCTGTTGTCTCGCCAGCCTCACAGTAAAGAATTTATTCCTAATACACAAGCTAAACCTATCCTCATTCAGGTTAAAACCTTTTCCCCTTGTCCTGTAGCTACGTTCTAAAAGGTTGTGTTGTTCAGCACAGCATTTTGGGCCTATAGAGGCACAGTGTGCTAATATTTTCAATTCTTAAAAAGGCAAAAATAAGTTCAGAAACTTCTTCCACATCTGACTGTGTACAATTTATGAATTCCAAAGCCCAATGTTTAAGAAAAAAAAAAGTATTCTTTCTGTGGTTCTTCAGAAGTTCTAATTGTATTTTTAGTTCTGTAAAAGCCCATGATAGAACTTCCGAAGTTTCACTTATTTGTATTGTTTTTTGTCCTCTACCACTGCTTTTACCTGAAAGAGATTAGCATCCTTTGGTTAATGCTTGTCTGAATTCATTTAGTTTAATAAAAACAGCAATATGTAGCATGATGCGCTTTTTTTTTTTTTTTTTTTAAA